>NC_134039.1:67836254-68149062 GCF_965140245.1 Athene noctua
CCAGCAATTTAAGAATTAAGCCCATTCAGTCACAGTACTTTGTGGAATTTTTGTTCCATTTTCCATTTCTCTACTTTCCGTTTTAACCTTTGCACTCCAGGACTCAATTGATCAAGGTGCATAATGCTGTCTCCCTCTTATGAAACTTCTGGGTGCCCCATGGGTGGGAAAATGCAGCTTACACCAGAACTGGTCTTTCCATAGAAAGTTTTGATTTTCATGAAACAGTGTTTTCAGATGGTGTGGTGGTGCAATTCCTACCCCTCCCTGCCGTCCTTGTTGGGCTGCTTGGTGCCAGGTGTGATTCCATCCACATTCCCCCGAGCCATACACCAATCTATGGAGATAAGGACTGAATAACCTTGAGGAGCCTGGCTCCTGCCCCCCTCTGATTGCTCGGAAAAGGTTATAATGACCCATCATCTCCTGACAGCCTGACACACCTGTGCCTGGGATGTGGTCAGATGGAACAATAACAGGGTTGCATATTATTCAAATTCTTGTGCAACTGCTGGAAGGCACCAGATAGCATTTGACAAAAGTCAATCATCTTGGACCCTATAAACTGCGACCACCAGAGAGGCCCTTTGAGCTCTCCTGGATCGCAGCGGCCTGTGACCAGCATCTCCCCTGAGCTGGGACGCCTCTCAGGTATCGTCTGCTCCAGACGGAAGGCCAGGGCGAAGTCCCCCCGCTCGAGTCTCAATTATCGCCCGTTGAGGAATGCCAAGGCATTGTGAGTATTTGCTCTAAACTCGAGAGGGAAATTTTCTTTGAGCTAGCTTCTATTTCACCTGTTTATTGGTGGGTGTGTGTGGGTACGTACCCTTACCCTTGTTCCTGTGTGTTTGTCCCTTTTGGGTTCATTTTACCGAACCCAAACCCCTTTGTTTCTGTATGTATATGTCTGGTTTGTGTATGCGCATGTACATATGTGTATAAATTAAGGTACCGTTAAGTAAGTTAGAGTGAATATTGTCATTTTAGAACCTGAATAAGTCGCTTTTCTGTCTGAGTTATTTTGTATTGACAAATAGTTATTAGTTATTAATAAATCTAGATTATTTTTCTAAATCTTTTACCGTGTCAATACTTTCATCCGCGACAGATGGGTAAGATTTTTTTTGAAGTATGTAAGAACCCTTAATGTCAGGCTTGCAAAACTGTACTGAAAATGTCTCTAATATTGCATTGTTCTAGAATTATAAATACTTTCACCTTCTAGGGCAAATGTTATGGTCTCTCTGGTGATATCTAAAACTTTGGAGCTCAGAAAAATGGAGAAATTAGAAAAAAATTATCTAGATGATAATGTTCTGAATTGAAATTATGTCTATTAGCATCTGATTTGAATTTTAGATTAGTATCTGGTTTTGTTTGTTTGTTTTTCTGGGGTTTTCTGGGAATCAGTTCTTGTCTTCTTAGGGATGCATGTTATTGACTTTTTCTTTGTTACACAGATATTATTAAAACAAAAAAGAGAATTCTGCATTTAGATGTATAGACATGTAATTCCTGCTAAAGTCAGCAGGTTTTGTATTAATGCAATTGAAAATAGAATTATAACTGTAATGTCTTGATACACAGAATTTCACAGAATGTTTGGAAAGGACCTCTGGAAGTCACCTGGTCCAAACTTTCTGCTCAGTCAGGGTCACTTAGAGCTGGTTGGTTGCCCAGCACTATGACCAGAAAATGTACTTGATTAATTTTATTAATTTTAAACACTTATGGGATCTCAGGAGGAAGGCCTGTATGTGGCAGTCTAAAGTCTTGTTTCAAGTGGTCATATGGAGATTAAAATATTAAATTACAGAGAATTAAGAAAAAAAAAAAATTGAAAAAGAGAAACAAAGAAAAAAACCAACCTCAATTTGGTAAAATGTGTAAGAGAAATATTCAGGATTGTGAGGAGGGATTAGGATGGAAGGAAAGAAAAGAGGTGGGTTTTTTTTTTTTAATACATAAAGGAATTGCATATGAAGCACAGAGGAAGAAAATGAGATGGAAAGTACTAAAAGGATTTGTTACAAGTAAGGTCAGAAAGAAGAATTAAAAGCAAAAAGGAAAGTGATGTAAAGAAGTATTTAAAGGTGAGAACAAGAAACTTGCATGGAATATGTAATGCAATGGAAAATTAATGAGCAGATTCGAATAAGTGACTCCTAAAAGAAGAGCAGAGGGTGAGATGATATTTTTGCTACAGTCTTTTTGGGTGACTGGATGAAGTTAATTAAATGAGGTGCTAGCACTCCATTTCAGCCTCTTGTAAGTATTCAATTTCTGTAACTCATCTAAAATTGTTCTTAAACACCTGTTGTCTGGGAAATTCCTGAAATGTCCTTAAGTATAGCACTGCATCAAATTCTTAAACACAGATAATTAAAAACTGTTTTCTGGCAAACAAATTTTTAATTCCTCATCATTAAACTATAACTAATATGAGTGCCATGATGGGTTTACTCCTCTTATTCTGTGTGATAAATAGAATAGAGCTGTGTTTATGTATATTTCAATCACATTTCTAATTGCTAGGTCTTCCCATTTGCTTTCAGCAAGATTTAAGATCCCAAAGCGGGAGACAGACATATTGGTTTTTTGTTTTGTTGGTGTGTTTTGTTTTTTGTGGTTTTTTTTTTTTTTGTTTGTTTTTTTTTTAATTTTTAATAAAAAATGGTTACTTAAACTATTCTCAGTGTAGTTAAGCTCTGACTATAGTGGCTTTTAAAATATTTTTCTTTTTTTTCCCAATCTTTGAACAAAACGTGCCTAGCTGTATCCTTTTAAATTAAACTCTGCAGTTCCAGAACATTGCTGTGATAAAATAAGTAGATTGCTAATTATGCACATTTCAATCTCTAGATTCTCAGATTAACTTCATAAAGGATCACGGGATGAAGACACCTGTCCAGGAGATAATAAATTTATTTGTAAATAATTTTCTTCATGTCTTGAAATGATGTGTTTATGCTTATGTATCTCTATGGACTTCACTTCCGATGTGCCCACATTTTAAATGTTGATCCTTTAAAAGTGTTAAGTACTGTAGAGAAACCTCCTAAGAGCAACTGCCAAAAGTTAGGATCTGTTGAATCTGAAGTTTTCCCTTCAGGGGAATCCTGTACATCCATCCCTTATAGAATTTTCCATTGTCTTTGTGAGGTACTTCTGGGGAGAAACTGCCTGTCTGGGCCAAGGAAACCCATTGAGCACAGGTAAAGAAATTTTAGGTAGACATTACTGTGGAGGACTTCCTTAGTCACTGAGACATTCAGGTGACTAACTTCCATCTTCTAATATCAGATCCCAAGTTTAAACTAATCATCTAGGCTGTCTCTAAATCTGTTGGAGAGAAGTGGCTATAAAAGTTGGGGTAGATGAATTACCTACAGAATTTTTTCTCTCCATTAAAAACACACATGCCATTATAACTAATTTTTGTTCTCAAAAATTCCAAGCTTTCAGACAGATTAGAAGGTGCAATGAATCTAATCTTTAATGCAAAACCCTTTGACACTCTTGAGTTAACCTATAGGCTTCTATTCCAGCTTCTTTTTGTCATGTTGTAAAATTAACATCAGTTTTCTGGCTTTGTATAGTCTTGCCTTGGTGAACTATTGCAGTATTCTATTATTAGATACATGTAATGAAATGTAGAGAATAATCTCAGGACACTTGCACTTATGCCAGGAGACAGAACTCATAGAATCACAGAATCACAGAAATGTTGAGATTCAAAGGGACCTCTGGAGGTCATCTGGTCCCACTCCCCTGCTCAAATAGAGCCACTTAGAGCTGTTTGCCCAGGGACCACATCCAGACAACTCTTGAGTATGTCCAAGGATGGAGACTCCACAACCTCCCTGGACAACCTATGCCAGTGCTTCGTCACCCTCACAGTGAAAGTGTTTCCTGATGTTCAAGCAGAACCTCCTGTGTTTCAATTTTTGCCCATTGCCTCTAGTCCTGTCACTGGGCACCACAAAAACCAGCCTGGCTCTGCCTTCTTTGCACTCTCCCTTCATATATATATATCTATATCTATATCTATCTATCTCTCTCTATATATATATATCTATATATATATATATCTATATGCATTGATAAGATCCTCCCATTAGTAAGAGTGTCAGAACTGGAAGCTGAGTGAAGATGGTGTAAAGCCTTTTACATCAAGTTAGCTCTTGTGCAACAGGCAGGAATATGTGTCTCTATTTCTGAAGACAAATATGTACAGTTAAAGACAGAAGGTTTGAAATAAAGCCCTACCAGCAAAGCAGCAAAGCAGTTTTAATGTTCATTTTTGCTCTCACATCCCTCTACATAAACTACAGACATATTTCTTTCTGCAATCAGAGAATTTTTTAAATCTCTTATCCATGGTATTTCTAAGGAGCTTGTTTCTTTCAAATGCTAGATATATAGACTAGAACAAAATTGTAATAGAATTTACATTTCAAAAAATACAGTATTATTTTTTTCTGTTTTGCTATGAAAAAGGTTTATATATGCAAAAAATTTGTCTGATTCATTACTGGCTTCAGCCTAGTGTAATCTCAACTGTTGTTATAAAATCCATTTTCCAAATGTCACATGGGCTTTACACATGCAGAAACTAGCATTCACCATTATTTTTAAAAAATTTGCAGTAGATTTCATGTAAATAATTCTTTTTTTCTAGCATCTATTGAAGAATAATTTACCTTAAAAATAGTATTTATTTTATATTTTACATTCCTTCTTTCCCCCGGATGAAATTCTGATCTTAGCTACATTAAAAGAGCCTCAAAGAAATCAGTGAATATTTCCAGTTTTATAAGTGTATAGGAATAATTCAGATAGATAAGAATTTTTTCCTCTCCCTTCCTAGCTATTTATACAATATATAAATTTTCTCATATTGTTGTTCTAGCACTGGTTGAGAAGACACAAACTGTACATCAGGTGTCTACTCCAACAGAAATGTCTTCATGAGAACATTTAGCAATGGCTTTTATTATTTTGTGGCTTGAAAACTATCTAAAATTCAGCAGCAACGTTAGGCATTTTTTAAAGAAAAATTACCATTTCATTTACACACAGCAATTTTCATAGATACTGTACTAGTTTTTGTGGAGGCAAGCACAGATATGTTACATATATCGCCTACACTTTTTACCCTGAAATTGATATAAAAATACAAAGTATCAAAATTGTATTTCTCCAATACATAAAGTTTTCTCTAATATTTGAAATAAAACTATAACACTGTCAGTGACTAGAGTCTCCAAAATAATTGCTGGATGTGGTTCCTTGTGTATCTCAAGATAAAAATTAAACAGATACCTTACACCCACTAATCTACATTTCTATCTCCAGTACCACCTTAAAATCTACACAGTAGCATTTGCAGGGGAAGATTTTTGTGGCTGTAGATAGTAAACATCATTTCAGTGAAATTTTAAGGAACTTTTTGTGCCTGACTTCTTATTTTCTTCTAGTCTTGAACTAAAGGTGAAAAAAATTACCTAAAGTAATTATTTAACCACGGTGAGACTAGAGAGAGTTTTATACTCCTACTATCTGCAGTAATTTATAAATTATTTCTATAATTAATGTCAAAATCAGAAAAGAACTGAGAAATACAGGATGTATTTCTACTGTCGATGTCACATCAAAGTCAGTGTTAAGTTCTGTTTTCAGAGGTATCAATGCAACTTCTACTGGAATTAATAGGACTACTTGCAGTGGTAAAACCATTACTTGTGCTGTGGAAAGAGAAGAAAATTAGCCATTAAAGAGATTAAATCTTGGTAAATTTTACCTTGCCATCCATGTTTCATCATCCCCTTATGTGTAAGGAATTGCTGGCTTCTAGACTGCTCGGTACTGTTTTAGTATCCATTATGAACATAAGGTTTAAACTAAGATTGACTTTATGGTTACAGTCAAAAGTAAGGAAAGTAAGGAAAACAATCCAGTATCTGAAAATAGTGCATCCCACTGAGGATTTTACTGTAAGTAGCCTCTTTAAAGAAAGAATTCTTTACAATGTGAAAAAGTTATTTAGCTAAAGCAGTTGTTTGTAGAACTTTTCTTTAAAAATGCTTTTTTGAGCATTAGTAATATTTCTAATCATATTTTACTAGAGCAATTTTATTGCTTTTATTTTAAATTTCTGGTTTAATGATTAGTCACTAAATGTTAAGAATACATATTATACATAAATTGCAGGACATTATTTTTTTTTTACTACCATTACAGTTGCTTATCCTTTAATGAAATATCAAATTTGTTTTGATTTGCATACAGCAGATACTTCAATTTCTTGATGTGAAAACTAAATAGCTTCTGCGCTTTTGTAAGATTAGAATATTTTCTATATATAAGAAATTAATATTAATCCATATAATTTTCATCCTTGTGAAGATTAATTATAGAGTAAAAAAATATTATTTTGAGGCTCCCTTTTCTGGCTTTATTTTTAAATGAGATGGAGGGAATATGTAGGAAAAAAAAAAAAAAAAGGAAGTTACAAATTCAGAAAGTACAGAGAGAACAGAGTTTTTCCCAGTTCAACTTTTGGGAGTGAAGCAACAAAATTATTTCTCATTCTGAAAAGGCAAATGTTCTGCTAAGGCTGTGAATGTCCTTTGTATCTAATTTCTTTTCTGTGCTGTTGCTTAGCAGACAAATTGTATTGCAGTTTGTCAAGTGACCATGTTGAATCTGCAAATTATTTCTGTTGTCTCCCAAGCAAGGGGAAAAAAACCACAATCCTATATTAATTCCTGTAGGCTCAATATACAGTCATTTCTCATCTCATGACTGTTTTGTCAGAGTAACATTACTACTTGTAACTCCAGAAAAAAATTAATGGTTGGATCTTTGGCTTGCCTTTCTCCACCTCCAAGAACAGTGCTTAATTCCCAGTGGAGATTTTTTAGACAATAGCAGACCTTGGGACTAAAAGTTGCCTTTTCTTAAGTGATTTTTCGTGGAAACTCTTCATAAATAATGACAACACACAACATTTACTTTCTTTAAGTAAATGACAACACATCATTTACTTTCTTTATTGGTGCATTTTTAAGTGAGAATTTCTTAGCAAAGCAGTGTCAATTATCCTGTTACTATATTTGAGTTTATAAAAGGAAATTTCTTCATACTCTGTTAAGAAAGAGTTTTATTATACCATTCTTCTTATCCAATTTTAGACATCTATAGTGCAGGCATCTCCATTTCAACTAGTCAGTTATCCACTGTAGTAACAGAGAGAACTGTAGGACACAGTAAATTCAGCCTATTTTAGACACTTAGTGAGATAAGCTATGCTATAGAAGTACCTTTTTATTTCACTTAGAAAAATGTTGATTGACCTCAATAAATTCCATCAGATAAATCCTCCCTATAACATCTGGAGTTTAAAGTATGAAATTAAAGACAGAAAGTAATTAGTGTAGAACACCTCCAAATATATTCTTTGTGTCTTGGAAATAGCATTAAAGGTTATTACAACCAGTTTTGTCCAACCCTGTCAAGCTCAAGAAAAATCCTTCTACACCCTGTTGCCAAAAACCTCTTATTTAATATGTCAGGTTTAGGCAATTAATATCACCATTACCTCAAAAAAACCCCCATGTTGATCAGAAGTGTCTCTGTCTTTGGAAAAATTGGTCTGTTCCTTGCAGACTGCTAATCACAGTTCAAGCAAAAGCAAAGTTCTTAATTTATATATATTTAATTTTGACATTTACTATATTGCTGGATGCATATATTTAATTCTTATTCAGCTGAGTATTTGGTTTCACTAAATTGCTAAATGCATGATAGTTGTAGCAATACAACCGTTAAACTGAAGCATATAGAAAAAAGGACCACTCATGCCATTCCTTACATCACTTCCTAACAGAAAAAAAAAATAATCTATATTTCTTGTTCATTTCATATCTCTAAAATTTCTTTGCAAATCTTTTAAAATGATAAGTTCAGTGGAGAAGAGAAAAACACTTTTGCCATTTATTCCAAGGTCTGGGATCTTGATCTTAACAATCTTTACTTTACATGCTTACCTCTTAAATTAATTTAAGAACATATCAAACTGTAGGCTCCATTTTGTTCAGTAAGTCCTTTTAATGTGAACCTTGTGAAGACTATTTCAAATAAAGCTCATTAACCGAGACTAAAATCTTCATCAGTTTCTACAAATACTGAAACTTCTTATTCTGTATAACAAAATAAATCTACTAGACAGGTAAAAGAAATGCTATTTATATAGATTAAGCTGAGAGCTATAGAAATAAATAATCACATAAATAAATATGACAAAAAATGTTGGTGACCTGTACTATAAACCAGTAAAAGCAAAACATAAGGAAATAGAAAGAACTTATCTTGGAATAGTGTTTTTGTGACTGAAAATTACAGCTTTTCTACAATTGAGAAGGAATCACATGTGTTACCTCTACCAACATTAAGCAGGTAAAATTTAATTTTTGGTCCACGTTACTTGTTTTAAGCTTCTTCTGTTGAGAAGGGTAAGAACCTCTAAGAGATGACATATATCTAGCACAGGTGGGAAGACATATTTCTCTTTCTCTTGATTATGCAGAGAGACTACATGATCAGTTGAAACCACCTGACAGTTTTTAGTCATGTGTAGTTAGGTGCGATGAAAACCACTGAGAGATTATTATTAAATGGCATACAGTTAAGCAGCTGATAAGGCTGTGGTGTATAGGAATATTTTTATTTGTTTTTCCTTGTTGCTCCCTCTTCCTTATTTACACATGTAAACTAGTTTTATTGTTACTCTTTATAAGTACATTTTAATTATATATCTCTTTATTTAAACTAAGATGTATAGCCTTATCCAATGCCACCTAATTTTATTAAGAATCTTCCTACCAGCATAAAGAATTGATTTAAAAACATCTTCTGTCATTCTGATGCTGAAAAATAATAATATGGCAAAATGACAGAAGATTCCTTCACTTGCAATCCTCACATTAAATATAATTTTATCTTATATAATAATATATAATATAATATAATATAATTAAATATAAAGTTATCTTTATGCTGGAATCTTTTGGATTTCTTTAACCATATGTGAAGTGTTTTTGTTCTTGGAAACTTTTTATTGAAATTCAATGGCACAATTAGAAACTAAAGGCTTATAAAAAATTTATGAGGCAAAATGTTGACATAATAAATTGTATTATTTCTAGAGCCACACATGGAGACACCAGAAAGCACATGCTTGGCATAATACATCATAACTGTCCTGAAAGAGTTATGATCATGTATTAGGTCAATCCATAATATGATGCTATTAAAAAGTTACTATAGATAAACTCTCTAATCCAGGATATTCAGAGAAAACCTTCAGAGGCAAAGCAGCTAATTTTTAAATGATAACTCAAATATTATGCTGGGAAAATGTGATTAAAGAAATAAATAAGGCTAGACAGTGCAAGCATATCAACGAACACTGTTGTTCATTCGTGTAAATCTATTTTTTTGTCACAATGTCATAACCAGACCAATAGCAAACAATTCTGGAGCAAAAGTGTTGTGCAAAATAAATGTTAAAATAAATAGGTTTTGACTTGGTTTTTGAAATCAAGTTTCCACTATAGCAATATGCTCAGCAAAATGCTAATAGTGGGAGGGTTGCATTCATTTTTTGGGACCTTCCACTTTATTTTTCTGTTAAGAAAAACTATTTCTGCATTTGTGTATACACACAATGTGTTGGCACAGCAGGTAAATATCTAAAGGTTATGTAACTCAAATTTTGGACAAAGACTTTTTTTGTGCAATATTGACAGTGGCATGGGTAAAAATTTTTCTTTTCTGTATTAACATATTCAGGAAGCATTTAAGAAAGGCTAGTTATTTAGATCAGTCCATTTTCAGTTCAGTAGTAAGATGTTCCTAGACTTTAATTTCTTGGCATGTAAAAATTCTATCAGAGTTTTCTGTTAAGATTATTAAATAAAAATAAGTACATAATTCTTTCAAAGGAAAAGGGTCCCACAAAAACATATGTAGTATAAAAGAAAGACTGTAAGGATCCGAGGGTTTAAGCACTTTTGTCATCCCTGAATCGAATAACACAGCAGAGCCTTTCATCCCTGAGGTAGTCAGTGTGTCAAGATAGAAAATAATACTTAGTGATATAGATGATTGACTTTCCCTGAAACACAGGCTGGTATTTTCAAGGTCAGAAACAAGGACCCTCTGAAAACTAAAAATTCTGACATAGGAATACTTTTTTGGTATTATTATTTATGTAGAATACCATGGTTGAATGAACAGTTTTGTAACAAAAGGGCAGTCCAGTTGTCTGTTATTCCTATATTCCTGAATAATATTCTAGTCATAAGCAATGTGAGAAATATTCCATAAATACATTAAAGAAATAATGCATCCTGTCCAGTTCCTCTACTCATGGGTAGTTTATATACTTTAATGGGGTATTTGGTCAGACATGTATATAACTATATGTTTTACACTTAAATTCTCTTCCAGTCATTTATACAGAATCTATGTTATTGAAGATGGATGCTGGGAAAAATTAATCTCAGCACATGATCCTGTGAAGGTGTATGCAGATCTCAATATTCATTGTTCCTATTGAAGTCAGTGGGAATACGACTGTACCATAAAATACTGAACTGTAACTGTCGCAATACTCAGACTCAGAAAGGAATTACAGATCTGTGTCCAGTATGTTGATCTTCAAAATCTCATACTGCACACAACAGTCAGTATGACTGGTCTGAGATGTGATAACTTGCCTTTTGATACTTGTTAGTTTATAGCATCTCATGCTAGAGTAAGAAAATCGTTCACTTCAGTGATGAAGACAAATGGCAGGTGTCAGGCAACAAAGCACAGCTGTGGGCTATGAATAAGATGAGGGTAGCCCCAGGATGATTCCTAAATCCAGGAGATGGTGAAGATTTAAGACACAACTTTCCTAATACACCCTGTAAATTCATTTCAGGCTCTACTCAATATATATTTGTTATAAGCCCTTTTTCAGGTGACTATGATTTTGCATACTTCCTGTAGAAAACTGGATGCCTAAGTCAGATTTGTTGTGTGCAATAGACAAACAGGTGCCTGGAACTTAGACCTTAACTGTGGTGGCCCTAAAGCTTTTGAGTTGATGAGTGTCCTCTCCTCTTAACAAGGGTGATTGTGCAGGGGCAGAATATTCTGGTCCCGCTTTACACTTAATTTGCCAATATGTTGTGGTGCTGGGTTTGTTGCTGACATGTACACCACCCCCATTCACACTTACTGAGAAGAAAATAACTTTATTCTTTATTAAAAATCTTTATTTAGGCAACCTTTGGTAGTGAAGTGCTAGGGCTTGGACAACCGGCCCAAGCCAGAGTTGACCTATAGACGAATCCTGTATATTTTATAACTGATAGCCACTGTGCTAGTAGGTATTGTATTAAACATGTTTATCTTGAAAAAATATATATCCTTATCTTTCCTTGTGTATAGACAAGATAACAGGGTCACAGAGTCAGCTGTCTGGCCCTGTGACCTGGCATGTGACCTTGCTCATAAATCAATTAGATAAGCAGGGAAAGTCCCCTAGTTTCTCCCTTGAGCCCTGGCCAGGCTCTGGGGGAATCTAATGTCAGAAAGAAACCAGATATTTCCACTTAAAACAAAGGTGCCAGCTATTCTGGCTTCTCGATCTCTGGTATATAAGGCTGGATCCACCCACAGTGACTTTGTCAGCCTCACCTATGGGGGACGCACCGCGTAGGATTTCCCCCTTGCCGGGACAGGCTCTCCAAACCCTCACCTTAACTGGGGCTGCCCAGCCGCTGCGGGGCTGGATGATGGTAACATGTGCAAGTGGTGATGGATCTTTCTTAACCACTATTCTCTTTCTCAGGTAGTAATGATTTGATGCATTATCCTGCATTTTCTTATTTGTCTAAGTGCACTGTTCTGTCTTTTCTTACTGTATGTTTTCTGTATTATTCTGTTACATTATTTAGTTATTTTAAGTAAAACATGCCTGCTCTTTTCACTCTATTGTCTGAGTTTAATTGGTATCCCTAATGACCAAACAGGTAGAGTTCTGATGGGATAGTTATTGTGTTCAGACTAAATCTTCAGAAAAAATATCATGTGGAAAAAAAATGATCAGTAGAACTCCATCAGAGAAAGGTGAGACTTCATCAGCAACAGACACAGAGAACATTTTGAACAGAATGAACCTGTGGTGTGACAGATGCAGAATACAGTGAATTTTTATCCACATAATATGAACACAAAGTCCCCAATCCACTTTTAAGACCAACAAATATGTTTCCTATAGTACACTTATGACAAAAATTATTCTCTGCTATTTGATTAGCACCAGGGACACTTTAAATATGCAATGTGTTCAAGATTTGTAAACTGAGGTGAAATGAAGCAGATAATCAAACAGGCTCAGGTTTAGTTAAGAAAAATTATCATAAGAAGCCAGATTTATGTCTGCTTCACTCACTGGAAGCTAGCGGATCATACAACAAGAGAAGAATTCTCTCCTTTCTTCATCTCACTTACATCTTCTGTTAAACAAAATTGCTACTGACTTTCCTGATGGAATAATCTGCAGTGTCTTCAGAAACACTGCATTCTTCAGACTACACTTGCATTATTTTGGTCTAAAAACATACTAAGTGTTCCAAACTCCCTGGAAAGTGCTTAGTGTTGAAAATATCTCTGTTCTTTTGAAACATTTTAGAATTTAGTTGTGCAATCTCCGATAATTTTGTGTGGTTACTTGCCATTTTCAAATCAGTTTTATACAGCAAGAGAAAACATTGTTATTTCACCTCATTTCAGTAATAGAAGAAATAGTTCCCTAGTGAATGATACAAGTTTAATGGCTGAAATGGCTCATTTTCTGATTGTAGTGTGTGTGATTCTGTCAGATTAACAGTTATGGCCATGAGCAACACTCAAGCTTATGAACGCCTATGAGCAAGATCAATAGAAAAATGTGTTACCTTCTCTCTGAATACAGTACTACTTTGCATGAAGTTTTCTGTGGGAAGCATTTCTGTGAGACAAAAGAGCACTTAGAAGGGGAAAAATCAATGTGCTTTACAATATTTCTCCATTCAATGTATAACAAATAAGATATAGAGAAAGCAATAGCAGAATGGACTTTATCAACCTTAGAATCATGGACCACAAATAACAGTTGTGTAAAATGTTCATAAATCAATGATCATAATGAGATACACTGGCCTCATGGTAGTAATACCAATGGTGCATTCTGATGAATCAATATGATCACACATTTTACTGTAATTATTTTACATACCTCTTGTTAAGAGTTCACTTCTTAAATTTGTCTTTCATTTTAGTTGTTGTGCTTGAAGCTGTGAAAACGGAAATCGTATTTGACCTTTTTTGCTGTTTTCATTTTACTTCTTGTTCAATTGCATGAGTCTGGCATCAGTTGCTCATGCAACGCTTCGAAGCCTGTATGTACTTACAGGCCTTCAAGGAGCAGAATCTGATACTGAGAAGTGCTGCTACTTCTACATAGATATAGTGGTCATCATTAAAATTCACTGTCTGCAAATCTAAGAGCAAACGAGGGAACTGAACCCACCACTCTGCATGAAACAAATACGCCAGCTGAAACAAGAAGACCATATTTTAACTCCACTAAAGAACAATATTTAAAAGGACATAAAAACACGCCTCGTGTGTTCGGAAATCTACAACCATGAGTTATTTATTGATAAGTGTGAGAGGGAAGGAGTAGTAGGACCTGATATGGTTCTTCTCCTCTGACAAACACATTTTGAGGGCTGCAGATGTGATCCCTGAGTGTAAGAGAAGATTAAATTCCCGAATTAAACTTTGTATCATGTGTTATGCTGCATTTCACCCAGTGTCCCATATTTGAAGTGCCAAAACTGAATTAAATACATGAATGCTGTATAACCACAGAATCATCAAATCACAGAAAAGCTGAAGTTGGAAGGCAGATCCAGAGATCATCTAGTCCAACCCTCTTACTCCGAGCAGGGTCATCAAGAGCACATAGCCCAAGACCATGTTCAGCTGGGTCCTGAATGCCTGTAAGGGTGGAGATTCCACAGCCTCTCTGGGCAGTCTGTTCCAGCATTTAACCAGTCTCTCAGTAAAAAACCTTTTATTTATGTTTACATGTAATTTTGCATATTTCAGCTCGTGCCTATCGCTTCTCCTCTCACTGGTTACCACTGAGAGAAGTCTAGCTTCATCTCAGTCTTTCCCCTCTCCTGTCAGGTATTTATGTGCAGACTTTATCCAGGAAGCAGATTTTATGACAAGCAAGGACAAAAGTGGACTTATATATACCCTTTCATTATAGCACTTGAAAGAGCTACTATATTAATACTGCTGACAGATAGAAAACAAGATTGAATAATAACATCCCAAAGTTTTGTTCTCTCTGCTGCTCTTGTTCATACAGGTATCTCAATTCTTTCCAGCAATATCTGATGAAAACATTTCAAGAGTCAGTATCATATTGGAACAGTCAGTTCTTTCACTTGAAGACAGACTTCCCCTCTTTTTGCTAGGCAAACTCCCTTTACTATCAAAATTTAAGTTTGTTTCAGAAATGATCAAGTGACAGCTCTAAGAATTAGAATCTTGCACAAATGTTCATTTAGTAATTTAAACAATGTAATTTTTAAATTTACTTTTTAGTAATTGAATTGACTTCTTAAATCCATCTTAAGGATATTCAAGCATTTTGCAAACTCCTCAGAAGATAAGACTAAGTGCAGTGTGATCAAGGCTGAAAGCAATAGAATGGGGTGCAATATAGAAAGTGGTTCATATAAAGAGATACTAATTCAACATGAAGGTGAACTGGATAGGCAAAAGTTTCAGAGGGAAGAGTATGGAATTGCAGTATTCATGTAAATAAATACCACTTTGATACTGTACTAAACAATAATAGTAAAAGGCAAATACTTAATTGGCTTGAAATATATTTTGAACAAAGTTGAGGTAACTGCTGAGAAACTTATTCTGGTAGATTCTGGGATTAGGGAAAGGAAATTTACCTAAGCATTGCTTGGCTCAATGTTTCCCCATGTTCATGGACTGTATTCAATTTCACAGCATATTAGTTTCAGAATATGGCATGTGGAACCACGCTCTAGCTGCCTTAAAAACAAAAAAAAGGCACAAACTAGAGAAAGTCCAGAAGGAAAAAATAAAATATGCTGAAAGGCATGCAAATTGGTGGCCATAGAAAAAAACTAAGAAAAAATATGGATACACAAACTACTGAAAAGTGTATTAGAATAAGATATGAAGATTGTTCTTCCTTGCTTTTGAGACAGTATAAAATAGTTAAAAACAAGTGGAAATGTGGATGTGACTGAGTCTAAGTTTCAGAATAAGTGACCAAAATTATATACTTACTCTACAGGAAGACAAAAATACTAAAAAGGTTTTTTCAGATATTGAAAAGTCACAATTGCTTTGTCAAACATGATACATCAAGACTCATTGCACTCCTAGGGGGATATAAATACATTTTCATGAGAAGTCTTAAGAAAACATGAAAATTAAAAGAAGCGTATTGCTTTGTGTCCAAAATTTGGCTGCAGTGCTCTTTGGCTTTTGGAGTTTTCTTGGAATTTGAAACCACCTGTGGGCTCTGCCTTGAAGGTGACTTTTAAGGGTGTAATGTTTTGACCATTTCTATGAAGTCTGGATTCTTGACAGTTGAAAGTGCCAGAACTGTTTATAAAATCAGTATTTCAAGTTTAGTAAGTCACTTTGAATCCTTGGATTCTAACCAGACTATCTAATACCAAGTAGTTCACTGCGTCATTTACAGGCTTCAGATGTCCCAACACTGCATCTAGATTTAGATTTTTTTGTTGATTCTCATCTCCATTTCTCATGTTATAAAGTGTGGTATAATGATTGGAGTCAAAACTGGTCATGGATTCTACTCCTTGGCCTGAAATAACTAAAACCTTTTGTGAATCTTCAATAAGAACTGTGAATTAATTGGTTGAGGATTCATGTGAATTCATTCAACAAAACTGAACAGTTCTTCACTGACTTTCTTGAATAGATCTCCTTTGAATATAATGGGAGCTTAGCTATCTAATACACTCAGAGACACATAAGGAAAGTGTCTTAAGCTGTGAGCTCACCTTTCATGGAGCATAAAAGCCTTTATGTGAAATTAGAGTAAAGAATGAAAGAAAGTACCATCAGAGAAGGTGTGTGATATACAAGTCCAACTAGCTATTAACCTCAGTAGTTCAAGGAAAGGGGGTATAGTGCTGATAGCTATACAGAGGTTCAGGTGACCAGAAATGTTTGAACACAATGTGATGAGAATAGAACAGAGAAAAAGAGATGATAGATGGAAAGGTTTGACTTTTATTTGAGGCCTGAGTCTTTTTGTAGAATTGTTTGTATAGTGATAATGGAACAAAATACTATCATTAACACTATCACATCATTAATACTGTTTCAGCTTATGGTATTCAGCATTTCTGTTAAAAAATATCTTTTTCTTACACCTTTTTCCCCACTACCCCTCTACATCAAGCTGACACTTTCCTCTCTCCATTCTTGCAAATCTGATTTCCCTTTGCCTCAGAGTCTGAGGTTTTCTCAATGTTTTGGGATAGCTAGGATCCCCCAATGTGTCTGCAGCCCAGTTCTTCATGGTAGTTACGTCAGATGATCATGCTCTCTTGTCACAGAAGGAAGATGCTGAAATATAGTCTGAGCAGCCATATTTCTATTAGTCAAGGTAACTACCCTGTGTAAGGAATTGTCTGGGCCAGCAGCTGACCACAGCTGTGATCAGCCTTCAGGAATACATCAAGATAGATTTAGTTAGGGTTACTTAAAGGCCTCTGAGGCACATACTGAAGTTAACAGCTGTGGTATGTAAAGCATTGCAGCCTCTAGTTGCATGTTCTATCCCTTTGCTGAAGGTTACTGCCATCATAGAAAAAGCTGACAAGTGAATCTGCACTCATATTTCAACAGTTGTCGTTCACAGGCTGATTTATGAGGGCAAGCTCTACAGCTGAGATATGGATTGACAACTTGAGTGGCTGAGGTATTGACTGTTGGGATCAGCAACACCTTAAAGCATTGCCGCTAAATCCAGGAGTGACTTAACTTCATAAAGCTTAAAGCTATTATTTTGAAATTTATTACGCACTATGCCCCTGAATTGTCTTATGAAACTAGAATAATGTGAAACTAGGCATTCACATAATGTCAGGTTTCCAAATTAAAAGGATTTCAACTTTTTAAATTCATCATCTTAACATTGTATTACTATAAAACGGTGCTTATAAGAGAAATTACAGAAAAGAGCAAGAAGAATGAGAGGAGTTCTTGAAAACATGACCTCTGAAGAAAGGATAGGATTTGAAGAAAAAAAATTACTGGAAGGGATATAAAATAGCACTCTTTGATATGCAAAAGGTAGTTACAAAGAGGAAAGGAATAATCTGTTCTCTGTGTCAGCCTTGGATAGAACAAGAAGTAATGGTCTTAAATTAGAGCAAAGGAAATTTAGATTATGTATTAGGAAAAGATTTTCAACCATAAATCATGGAAAAGGACTGTCTAGGGAGCCTGTAGAATTATCATTACTGGAAGTTTTTGAGAACAGACTGGGCAGACAACTTTCAAGGCTGAATAAGGTGGAGGTGATCCTGTCCTGAGAAAGAATGATAAACTCCTGAAATTCTCTTTGAGATCTATTTTCTTTGATGCTGGAATATCTATTAGGACAAATGAACTGAAGTACAATTTAACTGAAAAAAGTCAAACCAGTGACCAAACAGTGTGAAGAATGAAGGACATACTGGTTTACTGACTAACAGATTATACTGGGACTGATTTACTTATATGCTGTGAAATGAATGATCTATTAATACCTTTAGCTTCTCCAGCTGGATAACAAGCTAAATGATTTAGAAGGGACCAAAGTGCCTTCTCTTCTTCTCTTCTTTTGCCTTTAAAGTTACTTTTAACTCTTTTCTGTATTCATTGGATTGTGATGGTTAATGAAAGAAAATGCTCTCTCCTCTCCCCTCTGTGCTCAGCCCTGTATACAAGCTATACACCAGTCTGTATAGCTTATATACAGGGCCTTCCACCACTCTGGTGGAATTTTTGAATATTATTTAAAGTAATTTTTGAATGGTATGTAAAAACTATCTGAACTGCCCTATATGTCTTCTTATGTATGTGAGCGATTTACCATGGACCTAGGATCTGATCTATCAGTGCTGATGTTACTCAAGCAAATTAAGGTTGGGAATTTCTGGTTTCAGTCAGAAACCAGACCTAAGAATGTTAAAAAAATTCTATTTACATTTTTTAGAAATTGATGGTCATTAGCCTCATGAAAATTTACTCTGAAAGAGCTCTGTCTCTGTGGGATTTTGTCAGTTCATAACGACATTGTGTTTTATACCAGATCTATCTGGTGAAGTGAAGTCTAAGATATGTCTGTGATCATCAATAAAAGCTGCCCTTCGCAAGGTCTTCCAGGAGAGGTTCTCACTGTGATAACACTTAACACTGCACATTTCACTGTGAGACTGTAAAGATAACTGAAATACCTTTACTGTAATTTGGCTCAAATATTGTAAAGGTTAATGGTTTATTAGGATAAGGAACTCCACAAGAGGTCATATTGACTAAACTCATAAAAGCAAACATCTTGAAATAAAATTATAGAAACACAGAAGCATTGAGGCTGGAAGGAGCCTTTGAAGATCACCTGGTCCAGCTCCCTTGATCAAAATAAGGTCAGCTAGAACAGGTGACTCAGGACTGTGACCAGTTACATTCTGAATATCTTTAAGGATGGAGGCTCCACAGCCACTCTGGGCAACTATTCTGATGCTGTGTGCTTAGCCACACTGTAAAGGAGTTTTCTCTTACTTTGTCTAAGTGATATTTTCTGTACTTTGATTTTTACCTGTTGCCCCCTGAACTTTCACAGATTAACACTGAGAGAATTCTGGATCTATCTTCCCATCAGGTACTCATATATATTGATAAGATTCCCCCTGAGCTTTCTTTTTTTCCAGGCTGAACAGTCCCAGGTCTCAATCTCTCCTTGCATGTCATATGCTGCAATCCCGTTATCGTCTCCATTACTCTTTGCTGGAGCAGTGTATCCATACTGCTTTTGTTCCATGGGGAGGCCAGCACTAGAATCAGCACTCCATGTGTCTCACCAGTGCTGAGCAGAGAAAGGTCACCTCACTTCACCTCCTAGCAATGCTCTGTATAACACAGACGAGAAAACTGTTGGACTTTGCTCCAAGGATGCACTGCTGACTCAACTTGAACTTGTTGTTCACCAGGACTGCCAGGTCCTTCTCTGCAAAAGAGCTTCTGGTCAGCCCCTAGAATGTATTAGTGTTATTATTCCCTGAGTGCAGGACCTGTCACTTCCCATTTTAGGTCTTCACTAGGCTCCTCTCTGCCCATTTCTCCAGGCTGGTGAGAATCCTCTGAATGGCAGCACAACAATATGGTAGGCAGGACTGGACAAACCTTGGCAGTCCTTCCACAAAGTCCTGGCAAGCAGCAAACCTCCCTAAGCAGCAGGTCAGGTTGGCAGATGGAAGCTTTCATCCCTTGGCTTGTCAGAGCTAATCCACACAGAGATTTTTAAGTGTTGCTAAAACTCAAAACCACCATGCAGATGCTGCAGATGTAGCAAATAGATCTACCAAAAATGTCTATGCTGGGAAACGGGTATTAAAATCTGACTAAACAGCTCAGTCCAGAAGGTCTTGATCAGTGGTACAAAGTCTAGTTGGAGGCCAACAAGTAGCAGTGTACCCAGTCAATGCTGGATCCAACACTGTTCAACATCATCATTAATTATCTGCGTGATGGGGCAGAGTGTAGCCTCAGTGAGTTTACCGATAGCACCACACTCTGAGGAGGGGCTGGTACACCAGAGGGTCATGCTGCAATCCAGGAGATCTCAACAGGATGGAGAAATGTGCTGACAAGAACCCCAGGAAGTTAAACAGTGAGAAAAACACTTACCTAGCCAATGGTGAGAGTGGTCATCCTTCCTCCTCCATTAAGCTATGGGCATCCCCTGTATTCTCACACCAGGAAGCACAAAAATGTCACTAGGCTACCTGCTGTTGGATCCTCATCAAAAGCTTTTTGGATAACCTGATTTATTTATATCTTCCAGCTTTGAAACTTTGGTTTATACTACTTCCATAAGTTAGTAGATTCTGAAGAAACTACCAAGCAGTTAGTATGCAAAAGTCTAGGAGGTGATGCAGACAGTAGGCTGCAGGGTAGCCCTTGTTTCTTCCAGTCCAGTGTGTCCTGCGGGGCTGTTGCTCTCACTTTGACCTAATGGTGCTTCCCCCATCATACATCAGGCCTTAGCATGAGCTGTCTGTTACGCCAAATCTGAAAAGAAACTGAGTGAACAGTCACACTGAAGGACCAGGCTTATGGAGAATATAATGAAAGATCATCACCTTGTAGTTGCCCAGGATCCTTAAGTTGCCCAATTCGGTGTTTAGGCTTTACCTGTGCCTGTCACAATGGTGTGCAGATTTCAGCTCAAAGGCATCACTATATTAGGAAAAAACTAAAAATTGCTGCTTATGTCAGATTTACTGAGATATCTTTCTCAGAGACAATATTTGATTATTATTTCTGCTTAATGATGCACATTTCACAGGATTTTAGATTGCCATTTTTCTATCTTTCTTTTCATTATCACTATCTTGGTCTGTTTTCTGTAGAGCATTTCATATAAAAGTTACTACTGGAAACAAAACTAAAGCTGCATAGAACCAGTAAGAGTAGATATAAAGTCCTTTGTAGCAAAGCTGCGAAGATTGAAATAAATTTTAAAGGCAATTACTAGTACATATCTTTCTTCTTATGTCCTGTTTATTTGCAGGCATTGAATGAAGATGCAACCTGAAATGTGGTTTCAGTGGCCTACCTTAAAGAATTTCTAAGACAATGACACTAGAAGGGGAAAGGTAGATGATAAAGATAATAAACAAGATGTTTGATGTTTCCTTTTATGCACATAGTAATCAACAATATTATGTCCAAAACCAGGACAATACCAGAGTTTCAGATGTGATTATGTAATGGATCTAGAATATGTACTTTGCCAGAATTTCAAATAAGAAATTTGAAATCTGTCTGAAAGTAAGAGAGAGGTTTTGAACATCAAATAGGGTTCAGGTTATGGAATTCTGGCAGTTACAAAAACTCACTTAACCTCTGTTGATATGATTTTACTAAATTCCAGAACTTCTTTCGTTACCATTACAATTCAGGCAGTGAAGCTTTAAAGGAAATATCAAATGTTAAGAACATGTCTGGTAGGTTCTGTATTTTTAGTAGCTCAGTTTCTATCAGTGTTTAAAATCTTATATACAAATTCATTATGCTAAAGAAGAGGCAGATAATGGGTCAGCTTAAACTGTTGACATAAATTATTTCCCTTGCTTCTCTTCTTTAGTATATCACTTTCTTTCTTCTTGCCTTCTTCAAGTGATGCCTTTGAACATATCCAATTATTTTTTTCTCCATAGCAGGATTGGTAAGTGCCACTTAATTTGACACATCAAAAGTTGAAGTTCCTCTTCTTTTCAAAATAAATGCTCATAAAAGGAAAGAAAATTTGCTTTAAGATGATTAGAATATTACGTGCTGGAATGTGTAATTTACATCATCTAAGTTGATCTGTCTGAATTTTAGGCATTGTTCTAGGCATCCATCAAGTTGTTAGTAATTTAAACACCTTTTCTAATCACTGGGGAGAGACAGTTTCCCAACTGTAAAGGCTATTCACCTGATCTATTTTAGGCATTTAGCTTAGGATAAATTACTTTTCCTTCTGGAAGGGTGAATCTCTTTTCCTTTATAGTAGGCCAGATTAGGACAAGGTAAGGGTTTTTAGTAGTTAAAGTTAAGTAAATAAATTTCATCCAAAAGGCTCATTCAAAACAAATACCTGCTGCTCAGTTTACCCAACTCTGATATGCCTTCAGTGCTTCTAGGTGTCTACTTTCAGGTACTGCCTAACTTCTGGATCTGCCTAAAAGTAGTCACCGTGTTTTGTCTCCTGATGTGTTCTCAAAGGATCCTTTTTATATAATAGTTATTTGACAAAATGTTTACCAAGTACCAGGACCCAACAGACCTACCTCTGCAAAAAAGTTACTTTCTTGTCAAAACAGAGAAGTCCTTTGAACTTATATTTTCCCTCTTCAGTTCCTTGGGGTTTGGACCTGTGGCTTCAGGGTGGTTCAGTTTTAGCAAAGTGGTTCATTTCCAAAGTATTCTGTAGCCTGGTGATGATGGTACACTCTCCTGGAAAGCAGGCAATGAACGTTCAAATCTCCTCAAGCTACTCAGAGCTTGGTTTTTTGTTTTTGTTTTTGTTTTGTTTTGTTTTTTTTTTTAAAAAAATCCCAAACCACAGTGGATTGTATTTTTAGTATTACAGTCCAGGTATCTCATTAGAGACCTTCATCTCAGAGGTGAACTGAAAGAACTGAAAACACTTGGAACAGCTATTGTCTGCTAGACCCTGCATCAGCAGGGCTGCTGTCAGCGGCAGGAATTGCTGCAGACGCTGCTTGGGGAAATAAAGGGCAAAGAGGAGACCCAGCTTTGGAATTTGGATGACTGATATGGGTGACGGACTTGGCCTAAGGACATAATGCCAGAGGTTATTTTAGCTGATGATTTTGAATGCAGGGAGGCAAGTCTCTCTGTCCAAGCTAAGTTCCCCTTTTCCTCTCACAGTTCATGTCATTTCTGGATAATTTAAGCAGCTTCCCACTCAGAACCTGTATCAGCTAATGAAAAGTTTTCCCTCTACCGTCTGCACTGTGGAGGTAGATGGAAATCTGATGGAAAATTCCCCTGAATGCTAAGCTGTGTACAGAGTCTGCATTGCAATGCTTATATGAGTGATGCACAGACATTTCTGAGAATACAGACCTTCAGGGCTGTTGTATTTGCCACCTTTTGTATTATTTCAACTTGCATGCACAAATACCTCACATCCAAAGATTTGTGTCTTCCCTTCCTCATTTCTGCTATGCATTTTAATGTCAATATCAGACGCATATTCAGGGGACATATTTTTTTGTTTCTCATTAGTACCAGTGGAACTGCAAATAGGTTTCTGTGACCAGCACCCACAGCTGCTTCTCCTGGAAACATCTGTAAGGGCAAGTGAAAAGTTCCTCAAGGACAGACAGGAGATGGGCTATGGAGTTCCAGCCCTGAGAAAGTTTTCTACATAGCACATTCAGCCTTGGATCACCATTGGACTTGCTGCAGTATTAGTGATAAATAAACAAAGCAAAAAAATTATATAAATGAAATGGTTCTACATTACTTTGGTGTGAAATACAATTAAAAGTCTGTACAACTAATTGAAATACTATGGTAATATCTCATCACTCCTAATATCTCTGTATCACTTTCTTTCTTTTTTTGAGTGCCTGTAATTCAGACCCAGTCATGTTCTCTAAACATAGGGAAAAATGCTCATGTGAATTATTTTTGCCTGAAAGGCAGTTATTGTATGTAAGCAATCATCTAAAAAAATCTCAAGGAACTTAGTGTATAGATTTAGTGTGTTTATATGGCAGCACAATGACATGATAGATTATAATGATTCTATGGTAAATACTACAGCTTAAAATTAGACTTTAAAAACAATGTAGCTGTCTCAGTTCACTGAATTAAAATTATCTCATCTCTCATTTGCTTCCATCAAATGTATTTTTCTTTTTTTGAATTCAGCGTTCAGAGGCAGGGAAATCCAGAATTATTTCACAGTAAAATAACATTAAGAGTCTTCATTAAAGTGACACATCAACCTATTTATTCCCTGCTCATCAATATGGTTTCTGAACCCATAATTGTAATTACATAAATTCACCAAGAAGTCTAGCCTAAGTTTTGGTTTTGATGTTTTCCTTATTAATAGAAAACCATTTTAAAGCACTAGGTGCTGCACTTCATCCACAAGGACAAAACTACTGTGGGTGCCTGTGGTTTCACAACCGCCTGTGGTTATACAACTGAGACCAGTGGTAAAAAAGGCTGTGTTTAAATTTTGGGGTGCTTCACCTTCAGTACCCTTACGTACTTTGTATGACCAAACACTTGATGCTATTACTGATGTTCCTCCTGAATATACTATTTTAAAATGGTTTCCTTGTCAATAAGAATAACTGGTATTTCAAAAAAGAGGCTAATTTCATTAATATTAGCTCAATAAACTATGGAGATGTGGAAAATGTGGGAAAACTGCACAGGATTTTTCTATCAAAGAAAGATATATTCTGAAAATCCCAACCATTTAGCACCATATTGTGACTCCAGTGAGACCAGCTCTGTCTATTGAATAGACTTAAGCTACTTATGGATGCCACAAGAGAAGTCACAGCAGGCAGGGAAAGTTTTGGAAATGTTTCATAAATAATTGTGGCCCAATGAGCTACTTCACTCTCGGTTTTTTTCTATGTCTGTTCATAGAACTGATGGGGTTAGTCTTATGTTGCTGCTCAGCTGTACATGTCAATATGTCCCATAACACTGCAGTGTGAGATCTCAGGATCTTGTGTCAGGACTTCCTTCCAGGTCGAGGATACCACTCCAGACAGTGGAAGTGGACCCCTTACTGATGATGGGCCGCTACTTATGAAATCATATTCCTCCCACAAAACATTTAGTGATCTACAGAAGCACTGATGTTCCTATAAGACGTAGAAAAGTGAAGCTGGACAGTGCCTGCTGGAACTGGGAGCCCTAGAGTACACTGTCCTCTGGAGAGTTCTCTCAGGTTCCTGTTTTCTCTCAGTAAACTAATGTTCTTGATCATCACCCATTTTTGTGATATGGAGAATTTCCTTGTAGCAACAGTTTGACTTATTAATTGCAAATAAATGTATTTACAGTGTTTCAACATCATGTGGTTTTTTGTTCTGTTTGGTTGGAGTTTTTTGCTACTTGTAAGACTTGTTAAATACAGAGATTTCTTTGTGAATTATAAGCAGTTTTGGAGCTCAGGCACAAAATGAGTATTTTCTGATTTGATTAGACTTTTCTTGAAAAAGAATTCTAGTAAAGTTACCTTTTTGTATTATAGAGTTAAAAGGCTACAGCATGTAATGCTGGTCAAGGATAAAATGTGAGGTAATTGTACAGGTTTTATTCTCTAACATTTTTTCATAGATATTTAATACTCTTGCTCATTAGAAGTTGTTTATGTTTTAAACCAAGCACATTTCCACAAGACTAATTCAAACAATAAAATCAGCCTCTACTTTTATGGTAAATCAATGTTTGCACTAGTAAATAAAAACAAATTGCCTGCCATAGAAATGCCTGTTCTTCCAGCAATCTATTCTATTTCTCCATCGTGAATCTTTAGAATTAAACCTTTTTCCTATTTGTTAAATATTTACATTCACAATCAAATAATTTTGATTTTACAGCATTAATTTTTAATTTTTGTATTACAAGTAAAGAAGTGAACAAGCCCAGCCTATTCACCAGCAAAAAACCCCTTGAGCTCAAAGTACACTGAGTAAACCTGCTGTAATAAATTTATTTGATAGTACCAAGATGTATTTATTATTGGCACATTCACAGGTGCTACTGTAGACTGGTCTCTCTGATAACTTCTGTTACAAACATAGTGTTATAGCTCAGCTATAAAACTCTATTCTGGTCTCAGATTTGGCATAAAAATAATAGATTAATTCAATTTTGGAAAAAAATCCATGAAAAAGCAGACCAATCTCATCTTAAAGAAAATAAATAAAAAAAAAAAGTGCATGTTGGGGTGTTTGGTTTGAGAGGGTTTTAGTTTTGGTTTTGTTGAAAGGAAAAGGTGCAATCAGAAAAATTTCCATGGTGATAATTATTTTTCTTCTGTAAAGCATTAAAAGAAAGTTAACATGAACAAATGAAACTTAACATCATTTAGTTTCCTCCTACGGACAAGGAATTTTAAATTTGGCAAAGTGGTTTGTAATCTGTAAGTTAATTTCTCAGCCATAACTTCACAATTTGTTATTACATGCTTTCATTTTTCAAATTGTATACAGAAGGTTAAAGACAAACCTGCTACGGCATCTTGATTTTCTCTTAGCTACATTTGAACAACATTTTCATCCTCATGAGCCCATTTCTAATGCTATTACATTGTATGTTATGGAACCTTTGTAATGGGATACTGCATTAAGTACAGTATACTCAAGTAAGTCAGAAGCCTCCTCAAATATGGTCCACTAACACAAGTACTATTTGCATTATTTACACTTTTTGTATGAATACTTAGAATCTTGATTTCCTCTAAATTCTGTGTTAATAAAATCTAAATCTGTGATTCTCAAATTGTTTTGTAGTTGTTCTTGTTCTGTTGTTTTGTTGTTCCCTTTTTGAGAGATATGCAAAGCCTTTCAGACTTATTTCTGTATCTGTTTCTTGATATTAGATTTAGTTTGCAACTGGATGTGATTTTTTTTTTTTTTTCCTATGGCTTATGCCCCTCTGTTAATTAAATCTTTAAGAATCTCTATTTGACTCCTTGAGACAATCTACCTTTCTCATGTTTGTTCACCTAAACACCTACTTTGTTCACACCCTTATTCTTTGCAGAAAGCAGAGGTTAGAAAACCTGTCCTTCAAACACTATAACTTCATGATTTATCAGGCTTTTGATGGGTTGGTTTTTGTTGTTTTGTTTTGTTTTGTTTTTCCTTGTTGTTACCTTTCTCAGTTTTATACTTTCACAAATATCTCCATCTACTTTTAACATATTTTTCAGATATCCTAATATTCTGTCATCAGCCATTAACCGTGCTGATTTTGCTTAGCAAAGGGAAATTAGGTAGCTTGAATTCAGCCTAAAAGGATTTGTAAAGGGAAATTCTAGCTCTAAATCATGCACCTTCCATCTGCTTGACTACAAAAATATCTTTTTTAAGGGACATTTTACAAACTACATCAAGTGAACATTTGGAATAATGGCAGTGTTTGGAAGCTGAGCTTCACTCTATTTTAAAGCAGTTAGTATTTATATAATTTACTTTTAGTACTTACCTAGTATCTAATGCAGTTAATAATCACCTAACATCACTGGAATCAGAGCCTGTTGCTCCAGAAAAAAACCCTGTTCTTTACCCACTGCTCATTCATTCAACCTCAGTGAGATGACTTAAACTGACTCACTGCTAGTTTACACAGATTAATCAGACATAGTTGTGTTGCATCAAAGCCCTCTAAGGTTTTTGACCATCTGTCTATAAATAGAAAATAAAATGTCTTGGTATAATTCCATTAAATGTTAATCATTAACAGCCTTACGTTGATGTTATATTGGTTTCAGGTGCTGTTCATGTAGTTTCAAAAAACCATCCTGTAGGGATGGTGATGTATAGAGAAGGAATAGTATCTCTGTAGTATGTAGCCTCTATAGGATGTATAACAAAGGTTTTGTTGCCATACAGGCAAGAAGTAAAATTTATAGCTCCCTGTTTTTTACAGAGAAAGGATGAGTGAATCAAGCCAAAGGTACCAAGCACCGTCAACTTCAGGGCCCCAGTATCTGAGGATGCTTTGTAGTGGCCAGCCTGGTACCTAGGTCTAGCATAAGGGTAATTTTGCATGTGTGTGTGTGTGTGTGTGAGTGAGTCTATTCCCTTAAATTCTGCTCTTTTTGATTCTTATTTCAATCAGCTGTTCTCCATAAAACTAAATTGATTGTGGCTCTTATTAGACTACCTACTGTAGGTGACAAATATATAGTGGAGATGAAAAACTCTCACATAGGAATAGCTTCATTCTTCCAATATGCAGTAATTTCTAGCACTCAGTATGGTGTCACATATATATATATATATTCATAAGTGTGTACATATATGCATATATTAATAGATTTTTATTTATTTATCTATACATATACAAATCATATGTGAACATAAAAGTCATGTTCATGCATCTAAGATCCATGTATGAACAGCAGAAACCAGGGGCTGAACATTTTTATAGTCTCCCTGTGGTACATTCAAGACAAATTTTAATGTGTTGAAATATAGCACTACACTGCACTCTGTTTACACAGAGAATTTTTCATTTTAAAAGCAGCCTTTCAAAATCTTGCTCTAAGTACATCAGGGGCTATTCCCCCCCCCCCCCCCCTTTTTTTTTTTTTTATGGCTTTAAATATTTTGTGATATTTCAGGTTTTTCTAGGATTTGAAAAAGAGAAAATCCACAACAAATAATTCTGTTTCCTGATTATGCAGTGATCATGATTCCTGTTATTCCACCCTTTATATCCATTTGCTTTTTTTATTTTCCCACTTCTTGGTGGTTTACTGTCTTTTCTACAGTGCAGCTGACAGCAGACTAGTAAAAACTACTGCCTGGTCTGCTAACTAGCACACAACTATTGTTTAAGTTGGGATTTGCTGTCAGTTTGGCCTGTTCATCTGTCCTTGAGACATGCTCCTCTCACACAATCCCTTCTTCTCAGGAGACACCATTTCTTTGGAGCTCAGTTATCTGCCTTTTCCTTATAAACTGGTGATGCTCCCCTTTCACTCTGGACAGTGAGGTAACATTTCTTGTTCAGAATCATTGTGACAAAGGCTGCAGCAGAATATGCTGGGCAGACAAGAAATGCTCAGATGCTTAGCACTGCTGTTCTATCTGCATTATGGGTTGCTGCTGAAAGGGATAACAAACTCCTACAAATCAGACACAATCATCCATACAGGAATAATGTGGGATTCCTTTTTTTTTCCTGAAAAATTATTTTCTCTGTAACACTAGAAAGCTGGGATACAATGTAATGCCTTTACATTAAAAAAAAACCCAACAGGACAAATGACAAATATAAGCATCATGAAAGTTATTTTTTAATACATATGTTATACCCTGTAAAAACAAAGCTAGAAGAAAGGCATTCAGTTTGACATTGCATTGCATTCCAAACCTGATAAAACCATCAATCACAAGAAAAAAGGCAGCTGCATATAGATCTCTGGATTTCTTTTTGTACCTGCAAATGCCCTCTTCTCTCAAAAAATAATTTTGAATGTTTATAGTAAGATCCAAAGAAGAATGAAATTGCAACAGTTTCCATTTACTTCAGTGAGAAATCTTTTATGTAGATTTTTTTTTCTTTTTCTTCTAAAGGTTGGATAATATAGCCAGCTACAGTGAACAAAAACTTGAGGTTACTATTTATGGATTGTGTTGGAAAGAGATACAGAAATCACGGCTAAAAAGCAGCTGTGGAAATGTAGCCTGTGCACAGGTTTGTGGAAATCACCCAATAAAAAGCTTAATTGAATGTGAACAGTGTTTTCACGTGTTGAGATTCAAACTTTGGACTGTGTTTGAAAAGTTTCAGTTAATTTTGAGGGAGCTGGTACACTCACAGATCATTTCTGAAGCAACTGCTAAAGATGAATCCTGAAATGAGTGTTAATAACCTCCTCAGAAACCTCCAGTTCTCCCACCAGCTCCACTTCTCCCAGAAGCTACATACGCATCCTTAGCTTGAAGGTGGCTCCTCATCTTCATTCTGCTTCTGGGCCCAGTCAGACCACTACAGCCTGCTTCTCATGTGGGTTATTGCTAATCTAGTAA
Organism: Athene noctua; assembly: GCF_965140245.1. Classification (NCBI taxonomy): domain Eukaryota; kingdom Metazoa; phylum Chordata; class Aves; order Strigiformes; family Strigidae; genus Athene; species Athene noctua. The sequence continues at coordinate 67,865,978 of NC_134039.1, forward strand.
AACAATTCTCATCCACAACTACTCCAGACAGAATGATCTCGGGAAACCTCTTGATGATGAAAGTGTCTTCTTTTTTTTTTTTTTTTAAAGCATAAATCTTAAAAAACTCGTGAAAAATCCTGGAAATCAGAGGAGTTGAGAAGGGAGATATATGCCTAGAGAGTTCAGATTCATATTATTCAGGAATATTTGCATACAGAACTTTATTTTAAATATATGTTAAAAAGTGTCTTATGTATATGTTTGCAAGGAAAATATCCCCCAAAATATGTAGCAGAAGAGTCAATATCTGACTAGATTTTTTTTTCTTACTGTATTTAATGCCATTGTGAGACTTTTTTTATTGATGATCTTTCACACCAACAAAAATTTATGGTTAAATAAGAGCAGCATAAATTATTATAAGATTACACAAGAAATTTTGAATAATGTACTGTAACCTGTTAGATATTATCAAGCTCTCAGGCAAAATATCTGCTTGACAAGTTATTAATCAAATTAGATTATATATGGAGGAAGATTGAATGGAGGCTCTTCAAGATACCACAACAGATTTTTTTCTTTTCATAAAATGATGCAAAATAAAAGAGAAGTTCCAGGTAATTTTTGAGTAAAGAGTAGCCTTTTTATTTTCAATAGGCTTTTATAAAATGAATCAACATACTATATATACAAAAATAGGCTTCGGAATTTTTTATTACTGTGAAACTTCATGGGAAAACACATTAGTCAATAGAAGTAACAGAGACTGGATAACCAAATATGAAAATTTCTGAAGAAAACTGAATCAGAAAACCGTAAATGAAAGAGAATATATTAATCAATGTGTAAAATTCAGGCAACATTTTTCCCTGAGGAATACCAGTGAAATTAACAAGCATATATTCAACAGAAAAAGAACCTTTTTTTTTTTTTTCTTATTTTCTCTCTCTTTGCTGAGAGAATTGCAGTAACAGGTTAACAGGACTCAATAAGTATAGGGTCTATTATTATATTAGATAATGATAAAAACAGATTTAGTAAAACAGACATATCAGGGCATTAGATAACACCCACTTACTTCATTGTGGTTAGTTCCATCTGCAATGAGAATACTTTTTCACCTTACTCTGGGGACCAGCTACTGACTGGAGTCAAAAGCAAGATTCTGTATGTCTCTGCATGCGCTAAAATGACAGTTTTCTTTCTCTGAACACCAATGAGTGGGGAAGATCGTGAGTGTGTGCAGAAAAAAGAGCATGGCTAGAATATAGCTAGTACAATCCAGTGTGCAGAACTGATATGCATAGCAGCTAGGTAGAGTATTGGCATTTGATCCTGCTACCAGCTAAAAGTAGTGGCTTATTCAAGTGCACTTGAGAAATACATTCAGAAAAAAATGAGAGCAGAGGAATACATGAAGCCTAGCTACATAATGAACAGGTTTAGAATGTTCCCATAAAATATTAACTCTTGCATCCAACAGTTCAGCCTCACATGACATGTAATCAGCACTCTGTTCTCTCCTCCAGAAGCTGATCCACTCACCTTTCCAGACCAGGCTTATCCTCCCTAGTAGCCTGCTGTTAGCTCTGTTCTTTTCTCACTGTACCTTTTCGTAATCCTGAAAAACTGACCAGCTAAAACAGCTTTTTCCAGCAGGAAAAGTCTTTCTGTGGGTCCTGCTATAATAAATTTAATGAAATAATTTTCACTTCATTTTGTAAAGGTCTGTCTCTTGGCCAGATACATTCCTGATCTGATTAGTTTTCACCTTGTGTGTCATCCTTAAAAAAAACGTTTAACATATTTTTATGTGTTAAAATGAGTAAAACGTTCCGCATAAAGGATGTGACTATTTACAGAGGTGAAGAGGTTGAAGTAGATAAGTAACTACACTCTTTTGAGTACTGTTAATATAGGATGTAGTCAATTCACAAGGTTTAGGTAAAGGCTTGTGAACCCAATTAAAAACCGATAAATAAAACTTCCTGGCCAGAATTTTCAACCACAGCTTTTATGCAGAGGATGGCAATTCCCAAGGGGTGACCTTAATCACCTGACAGTGATGTACTGTATCATGTTCAGTTGTTTACTTATCTGTTCCTGAAACTGATGGATCAGATACAGGAGCTTGTTTATCATGTTCAACTCCTTGCCTGTTTGATTCAGTAAAACTTGTATCTGATTTAACATGGTATGTATTTATCAGGTGATATGTGTGTTTAATGTGCAATGCAATAGATAACGATAGTGCTGTGAGGGCAGGGAATCAGCATTTCCATTATAGACTCCATTTGCCAGGGTTTATCATGGAGCTACAGCTCACTGATTGTCACCTCAAAGCCAATTTTAAAAATAAAATCATATTTATATTGGTTTGACTATTTTGTATTGAGAGAGCTTGTCTTAAGGCATGCCTAAGTTTTTTAGAGGCTTTGCACGTAATACAGAAAAAAAATACTTCCAAAAGAAGCAGAAGTGTTTTGTTCCACACTTTTATGCACAGAACTCACATTATCCTTAATGTGTGTTATGTCTATTTCTCATTTGATAGATCTACATCTCTATATCTTCACTAATGGGAAACAGAGCTCTTTTAGCTTAAACATAAATAAACAAAATGCTTTTGAGATATTCCATGCTTCTAGAATAACTGAGGCTCAAGTAAAAACTAAAATAAATTCTGCTGTATTTTAATTAGATGAATAGTTTTTTTTCTACTAAAATTTCTGCTAATGTAATGACAGGGTCTTTCTGCTTTCAAGAGGGCTGTAAGGAAATTCTTACAGTGAAAGAGAAGTGCTAGTGCCTGTTAGCCCACATTCCACATGTGACTGGTTATGGGTGCTTTCTTCAGCTTCCTCAAGAACTTTTGTGTTTGAATGTGTTTGAACGTATTTAAACCCTGCATTAGTAGGAACATAGATTTCTGCAGAAGCTGTTCTCTAAACTGATCTCTGGCTAACAGGTGTCAAAGGAGACAAATGCCCGCTGTGTGAGTACACGTGAGACCGATCAATATACTTAGGATAATGAAGAAACAGGTGGCATCCTGGACTCACATCTGCATAGAATCACAGAATGGTTTGAGTTGGAAAGGACCATAAAGATCATCTAGTCCCACCCCCCCTGCCATGGGCAGTGACACCTTCCACTAGATCAGGTTGCTCAAAGCCCCGTCCAGCCTGGCCTTGAACACTGCCAGGGAGGGGGCAGCCACAGCTTCTCTGGGCAACCTGTGCCAGTGGCTCAGTACCCTCACAGTAAAGAATGTCTTCCTTATATCTAATCTAAATCTACCCTCTTTCAGTTTAAAACCATTACCCTGTGTCCTATCACTACACTCCCTGATAGAGTCTCTTGCCATCTTTCCTGTAGCCCCTTTAAGTACTGGAAGGCCACTATAAGGTGTCCTCAGAGCCTTCTCTTCTCTAGGCTGAACAACCCCAACTCTCTCAGGCTGGACTCACAGGGGAGGTGATCTAGCCCCCCGATCATCTTTGTGTCCTCCTCTGGACCTGCTCAAGCGGGTCCATGTGCTTCTTATGTTGGGGGCCTCAGAGCCTGACACGGGACTCCAGATGGGGTCTCATGAGAGTGGAGTTAGAGGCAGAGAATCACCTCCCTCAACCTGCTGGCCACACTTCTCTTGATGCAGCCCAGGATACTGTTGGCTTTCTGGGCTGTGAGTGCACATTGCTGGCTCATAGTCAGCTTTCCATCCACTGCTACCCCCAAGTCCTTCTCCACAGGGCTGCTCTCAATCCACTCATCACCCAGCCTGTATCTGTGCTTGGGATTGCCCCAACCCATGTGCAGGACCTTGCACTTGGCCTTGTTGAACTTCATGAGGTTTGCACAGGCCCAACTCTCAAGCCTGTCCAGGTCCCTCTGGATGGCACATCCCTTCCCTCCAGTGTGTCAACTGAACCACACAGCTTGGTGTCATCGGCAAACTTGCTGAGAGTGCACTCAGTCTCACTGTTCATGTCACCAACAAAGGTGTTAAACAGCACTAGTCCCAGTACTGATACCCGAGGAACACCATTTGTCACTGGTCTTCACTTGGACATTGAGCTATTAACCACAACTCTTTTAAGTGTGACCATCCAGCCAATTCCTTATCCACCGAGTGGCCCATCTGTCAAATCCATGTCTCTCCAATTTAGAGACAAGGATGTTGTTCAGGACAGTGTCAAATGTTTTGCACAACTCCAGATAGATGACATCAGTTCTTTCCTTATCCGCCAACAGTATAAGCCCATCATAGAAGGCCATCAAATTTTTCAGGCATGATTTTCCCTCAGATAAGTCATGTTGGCTGTCACCAGTAACGTCCTTATTTTCCATGTGCCCGAGCAGATTTTCCAGGAGGATCGGCTCCATGATCTTGCTGGGCACAGAGGGGAGATGGACTGGCCTGTAGTTCTATAGGTATTCCTTTTTTCCATTTTTAAAAATGGGGGTTATGTTTCCCCTTTTCCAGTCATTGGGAGCTTCAGCAGACTGCCATGACTTCTCAAATACAATGGGTAGTGGTTAGCCACTTCATCCACCAGTTCCCTCAGAACCCACAGGTGCATCTCATCAGGTCCCATGGACATGTGGACTTACAGTGGGTGGTTCGTCATTCTCCCAGTCCCTGCCATTGCCTTCTGTGGATTGGATGGTGTGGCTGGAGCATTTGCTGGTGAAGACTGAGGCAACAAAGTCATTAAGCACCTCACCCTTCTCTATGTCACAAGTAACCAGGTCTCCTGTTTCCTTCTGGAGAGGGCCCATGTTTTACCTCATCTTCCTTTTATGATTGATGTACCTGTAGAAGCTTTTCTTGTTGTCCTTGATGTCCCTGGACAGTTTAATTCTATCATGGCTTTGTCCAGGACTCAATAAGCTGTACTGATAAGGGCAAAATTTTGTCAGTAAGACAACTATGCTTTTTATATATTTATATAAGGAGATTCAAAGGGATATATATGCATTGAGGGATCCAAAGAACATACACAGATGCATGAAATGTTATCAACTGCAAGTGGCAGTTCAGAATGTTCATAAAAAAACATTTCAGTGAACAGTCAGAATAGCTAAAATTACCAATAGCAGAATAAATGTGTTAGTTGGTCACTATTTCCAGGGCTGAAGGTGTGGAATGTCATCCCCAACAGCGGAATATGAACACTGGCACCAATAGATGCATTTCCTACCCTGTGAAAAAGAGAGCATGGCAGGTTTATACAATATTCCCAAGCCTTACTGCATGAAATGTCAGTGTATTCATAGCAATACCATTCACAGAATGGAAGAAAGAGTGGGGTTGCATCCTAACTTCTACTTCAGAACTGTAGAGTGTTTTTTAAAATAGATTAATAAATATATAAAACCCCTTAGTTTAGGGACCTAGCTTTCAAGCTCAGAAAAGAGATCTGTCATTGTAGACTAGGTGTCTCCATAATTAGGGAGTGTTTAGAGTCTGGACTCTGTGCACTGGCCAGACCTTTTGTATTTCACTTTATCTCAGTGTCCCAGATGCAAAAGTCATGTTAGCATCAATCTTCTATCTATGATAGGTAGCAGTGAGGTTTTGAAGCTTGACTAGGGTAATCTCGTAACCTTTGAAGTGTGGGTTTGCATGACCATACTCACAAATCTGTGCACATTACGTTGGAAAGAATCAACTGACTTACATACAGCTGTGGTTTCTACCATCTGCGTAGTGCTTCAGTGCCATGCTAACCTTGACTTTTATGCGTACAAGAAAATAGTGAGGAAGTAATTGTTGGAGTTTTGTTTGTTTTTCCTATTGCAAAAAGGAGATCTAGAAGTTCAAACAGATGACAACATACTGTCTTCACTGAAGAGAGAATAGATGCTCATCAGACTGCCTCTTTTATAGAATAAATTAAAAAATGTACACCTTTTATGCTGCTTACTGATCTATACAGTGTATACATTTGTAAAATGAGTTGTGCTTTTAAAGACCCATCTCTCTCCATCAGATATAAATGGATTTTTTTCTTTCAACTTCAGTGAGACCAGGATTTAAGCCTGAGACTTGTCCATATTCAGAAACAGAGTGGTATCTAGTGTAAGTCTTGTTCTATCACAAAACCATCCTTGCAAAATTTTTCTGTTTGGTTTTCCTTTGCCCTGTGTCATGTGGCAGTTTATGTCTTTGTAAATCTTCCCATTGTAATACACTAGTCTTACTCACATGGCATGAATTACTGTACAAAGTTCACAGCAGTAGAGAATCAGGCCATTTAAGTGAAAACTATTGCTGCATTTTAATGTGCTTTCACTAAATGGAGGGCTTTGCCACAGCTTCAGTGCTCTGATGGAAGGTCTTTTTTACAGTTAATGTCCCTGCCATTTTGCACAATGTTATAAATATTTATCGTGAGCAAAACATCTCTTCAGCATTCTCGGCAAGTATTCACAAACAGCATCCATATGGTATTTTCAATATTTTATGTTAATATTTGAGTTAGTGTTATAATGTCAGCAGGAGCTCTGAGCTGGTATGATGGAAATCGAAAACTGCTATCAACATTAACACTGCATTCCTGCTGTCTCTTCAATAGCTCATGACAAATGTCAATGCTAATCTTACTCTGCTGATACGAAAAATACCCCCAAAACAAACTGTAATACAGAAGCCATTTGAAAACAAATATAAAATGGTAGAAGTCTTGAGTATTTAAATTAGAAGCAGAAGTTCATACTCATGAATAATGCCATTTCAATGGAAGGTGGAGTACCATATATTTGCATAGTCATCGGATGTCAGGAAATAAAATAATAAACAAAAAATTCTGTTTCTGCTGCTGGTTTGTTTAATCAGTTATTAGTTGGAACACTGTAGAAATATTTTTCATGAAGTGGAGAATGTGATGAGAATGGAAATCAGAGTCCTTGCTCTGGAAAAAAAAAACCATTAAAAATGCTTGTTGTGAAATGTGAAGTCAGTGGAAAAACATTGCATACTTTGTGATAGGAAATGTATTTTTTCAACAGGTATATAAGGGCAATTTTTTGGCTCTCTTCACAGGAATCCAGTTACCACATGGGAAACACAGTGCTTTGGTGAATTCGGTCTTCCTGAAAAATTTAAACTTGTTTTCCTAAAGTTGCCTACATCTTTTCAGGTATAAATAAACCAGACTAGATTCAGTTCTACATCATTGTACTCTGAGCTTGACTCTGAAAGCAGGTATGGCAGAGCAAAACCAAACAGAATGCCAAGACCACAGAATAGCTTAAAAGCAACTTTCCATCACTTTTCTGAGTGTCAGTATTGTAGTATTTTGGATGGTTGGCCCATCTGCAAGTTAGATTACTTCACGATGAAAATTAAATCTCACAGCAGGAGGTAGCTTCTGTAGGTACTATATATATGCCCGCATGAAGTTTGGACGATAAGTGATCCCAACCAATCCAATGCAACCTATTTTTTCCTCAGTCATGGGGGCTAGCTGCCTCTGGAGCTGGCTGACCACATCCACACAGCATTGGATGTAGTGGGTCCTATGATATAAGTAATGACTTTTTTTGTGTAATTGTTATCTTCAATTACCTCCAATACTAAGAAGTCTATGTTGCAATGCGCTGAAGTAGTGTACAGAGTTTGTTGCATACCCTGTTACGTGGCATAACGGTCTGTCAGAAGGAGGATATGGATGAACTGCAGAGCAGAGTACAAGCTAATAATGGTGTGATTTTATCCATACTGCTTTAATGTAAAGAGTGTCTGGAATGACCTATATCCCCAGAGCATATCCAGATTTTGTCTTAGACAATAAATCTGGGAGAGAAATACCTTACAGAGAGGTAGGCAAATAGCTAATTTGACTGTGTAGACAAAACAACACACAAAACTAACATGATTCACAGGTTTGTTTAGGTTCCGTGGACAAGATACCAGCAATTAATACAAAACAAAATTTACAGAGTGGAAAATTTGATATATGTATGAGCATATTTTTCTCTCTTTACACACTTAAAAATTCAGCTGAGAGAGAATATTAGTACCAGCCTTATATTGGATAAAGAGGAGAACAAGAAACCAGTTTCTTCCTGATAATTTATTTCCAGGGTTGTGCTAAGGTTACCTAATTTCTCTATGTAATGATAACATACTGCAACACTGAATCTGGGAAAAGTAGTTCCACATCTACACGTTTCAAAGACACCATTTTCCAATGATGATGGTAAATTTTGCTGTTCTTAGTGAAAGGCCACAGGCTTTCCACTTCTCTCTGTATATACAATATATTCCCTTTTTCTCATAACAAGATTTTGAGTGTAACAGAGCTTAGGTAAAAGAACTGAAGAAGGGACTCCAAGTAACTTTTTCCTTTCTCTGAGTTACCCATCCTTCATAATAGACATATTAGTCTCAGTGAAAATACAAAGAAATAAAATTCACTGTATCTATATTTTAAGTAGGTCTTTACTTCAGAGTTAGCCTGCATTCTTTTTTAGCAATTATTCCTAGTTGCTGGGCTGTTCACAAGAGGTCATTGTGACTCAAGTGCTATCTGATATGTCTAGGACTGGATTAGAATCCATACGGTGTTTCAGTCAGCTGAAACTCAGATTGCAATTAACCCCTACTACTCAGACTATAGTGAGGTCCCAGACTAAATTATTCAAGTGCAGATAGTCCTGCCATGATTTCTAGTACTAGATCAAGGAGAGGAAGATACACTCTCTTGCAATGAATGGAGAAACATAGTATAAGAATGGAGCTTGTTCAGTTAAAAAAACCAACCAACCAACCAACCAACAACACCAAAAAACAAACAAGGACTTTCAGCAAGTATGAGCTGAACAAAACTGATTAGGTATATGACTATTCCCCAGTGAAACAGTACCTATAGGAAAGGCCACATGCACCATGTGTCTAGCTCCTGCTGATTTTCTGACTCCATCATTTTCTTGTTGACTATCTGGAGGCGATCTGCATGAGTGTGCCTGGCATTTGACCAATGCAGTGGGCACATGAATGCTGGTGTTCTGTGCATGCCTGGGCAAAGCCTGCGTCTACTCTCAATAAATGTATCTATATGTAGGCACTGAGAGGGCTTTGCTGTGTGCCTGATGGCGTTTGGACACACCTGTCTTGAGTGATCATAGTTGTTTCATTTTGTAGTAAAAGCACTTTTTGAGGAGGTATGGCCTACTTGCATGCCTTTAAAATATATTTGCCTCCTTCCTCTAATAATCTGGGCATGATGTTATTCAGTGGACTAAGACATATCTGCAATGAATTGTTAAACCCATGTAAAAATACTCGATCTTTTGATTCCACAGCTATCTGCTTTGTGAGGGAAGAAGAGGACTTCTGCTTAAACCGAATGATTAACCTTTATATTTTAATTGTAAAATAGACATTTCCATTTGTAATGTTTGCAGGAACTCACTGACAGGAATTCACTGTGTTCCCTGAGGATCTGCAAGTACAGTGAAGGCTAACTCCCAAATTAATGTATCCACTTGTGGCAAGACAGAAACTTTTGTCTTACTGTCTGCTTCTAGGACAAGATTTTCTCCATACTGACAGAGATTGTTGGATCATAGATCCTACCAAGTTTTGAGCTCATCAGAGGCTGGGTAGTTTTGCTCTGCAAAGAAGTAAGATCAGTCTTACTGATCTTGCAATTTTCCTGACCTCTGAACTTCCCTAGAGCTGCTGCAATGCGCTGGCACTAAAGAACCAGTTAACTAGGAACAATACGCAGAGGCCATTTAATACACATCAGTTGTCTGCAAGTTTGTGAGTTGGTTAGACTTCAGCATCCTCTGCTAAATTCTCAGTTTCCCCTAACTACTGGCTCCTGGCTGTCATCATGGGATTCCTCTCAAAGGCTCAAATTTCCTTGAATTCAGTCTGTAGAGCATACTCCATCTCTTAAAAGAAATTTGTTACATCTTTTATCTTCCAGCTTCATTAGGATCCCCATTCCTACTGTGCTTGAAACCACACCCTCACATTTCCTTTTCATTTTGAGTCCTGTGCATGTGGGTAAGTGTCACATCTCTCTAGCTCCTTATGGGGTGGTTGAATCTCGCTCTTTCATTTTGGTGTCAAGATATAGCACTGCAACTAGGAAGTACATGAAACCTCAGTGAAATGATGCAGGGCGGTGTCTCTGACAATTGCTAAGCGCTGATACATTTCTGTATTTTGGGGAGACAGATTAATTTGTGTGCTACAGTTTCACCTCAAAAATTTTTTTTTTGTACCCTTATCTTTTCTTGTTGAGAAGCCACTCTACTCGTGGACACAACAATATAAATTTCATTTACTCTGTTTAACATGGTTCATAGTATGAATAATGCTGAACTTCATAGAAGAGAGGATCTAAAAGCTATTTGTGAGGATCAGCATGTAGAAAAAAAAAATTTGTTAAGAACAACATTTACTTGAGATATCCATTCAAAGTCATATTTTTTCTACACGCTAAAAATTAAAACGAAAGTCTTTCCTGACATTTTGCAGTTGAGTCACAGCTGTTTAGCTCTTGTTAAGTGAAAATGTCATAAAGTTTAAACTCATATAGCGTATTGAATAGAGCTAATACATTAGTGATAATGGATAGTATCTTACAAACTAAATGTTTATCAGTTCTTTTATAATCAATAATGTATTAAGCCTAATACCACCGCTGAGGTAGATAAGTATTATTAGCCCCTTTTTCTGGGTGGAGATAGAATCGCTTGGAGAGGTGAAGTGATTTGTCCAAGACCACACTTGAAATAGCAGTAGAATGCAGCATTATTAACTCCAAGGGCCTGATAACTGTTATTTATTGCAAAAGCACTGTAAATGAATTAATTTAGTTCTCTCATTTATGAAAAAGTAGCTAAATTTTCTTTCTAATATGTAACTAACAGGGAACAGATATTACATTTTCTTTTATTAAAATATAATAATAGTAATAATAATAATAGAAAATCAGTGGTTATATGCAGTCATAATGAAAATTTTAGATAAAATCTATCCATTGAAGTATGAATGCACATAAAATTCCCACCAGAAATGACACTACATTCAAGTGCAGAGATTAACATTAATCTGATTTAATCCAGAATTAACTAGTTGAAGTGTTTTTTGAGCCGGCACAAATAATGGAACAATTTAATATAGGAATATTGCTGTAGTGGAATGGAAAATGTTGTGAAGATCTGATTATTTTAATTCATTTGGTGTGTGGCTGGAAAGGAACAAAGAAGGTATCAGAATTCCCTAATCATTGTAATTTTTTTTCTGCTGGGTAAGTGATAATTGCTCTGAGGAGGTAGGAATGGTTATGAGCTATAGAAAGAACACCTGTTACAGCTGTGTCCACTGTGCTGCAATTTGTAGTAACACTGGAAGCCCATTCCAATGTTACTGTCTGGCACTTCTGACCAATGTAAATACATTCTATGGAATAGCATTGACATTCTTGCCAAATCTCCCTCTTGGTGACTGGGGAGGCACTTCTTTAACATTTTAAGGATTTTAAGCATCCTTTTTCTGGCAAAGATTCTGGTACTATTTTTGTAATAAACAACATCATGTTCAAGGTCAGGAATACTGTTATCACAAACCAAGATTACCATGCAGCTGGATTTCTCAGGTTCTATTCTCTGTTATTTGTTTGTTTGTTTGTTTTAATGTTAGCTTATGCAGGTGGAATATGAGTATGTTTTTTATTTATCCAGATTTCAGGGCATCAGACAGCCTATAAGGAGCTTCTGGGAGTCACCAGATGGTTTTTCTGTGTCCATGTGAATTCCCAGCAGTGTCAGTTTTACTGTTTACACATTGTACAGTTAACTCTCACACACTAAATTCAACACAGGCCAAAGGCACTGGATCTCTTATGTATGCAATGCAGGCACATGCATTTCTCTCCAGGGAGTACTGGATGGATATAAGGTAGTTGTACACTCACCACTTCCGTATCTGAAATTTGCAGCTGGCATTTAATTATTTAGTAGATAATTCAAGGCTTTGAACTTCATTTGGTCATAACCTTGTAAGTGATTGTTCTCCTATGACAGTTGTCATAGAATAGTTTGTGAGACTCATCTAACTGGGGGACAATAACTTTTCTGTTGCTATAAGCTCCCTTTGTAATCAGTCAGGGGAGATAGGGCAGTTAATCTGATACGAAACTAAATTAATCAACTTTGGATTTTGCAAACTTGCCTTTGCAGGTGGTTCATTATTATAGTGAGACTGGGAATAATTTCCTGTAGAGGAGATTTGGGCTGAACAATGTTGACAGAAGGTTGAAAAAAACCCTGAGGTCCATAGAGAAGAACTGGGTTGCAATCTGTGTCTTGATTTGCCCTAATCATTATTCTTAAAACTACTTCCACAGGCTTCTTAAAAGAGTTTCTACTTAGAAGACGACCCAATTTCAGATGCACAGAATGTAATCTTCTCTATACAACCTTTTTACCTACACTGCCTTTATATATTGTGGGATAAAATTGTCGGCGCATGATTCTTCTTATACATTAAGTAGCTTTTGAAAGCAATGATATTTGCCAGAGAAGTGCCTATTTTTCTCCACTGATTTTAAAAATGTTTGCTGATTAAATCCTCTGTAGAGTTCTATACTGGAAATGTCTATAGATGAATGAGAAGAATTTCAATTGGGGGGGGGGGGGGATCTTCCTCTTAAGGCTTAATGTTTTAATGTATGACAAAACGTGCACTAATAAAAAGGCTGAAAAGTGATATTTTGTTTTCTGTATGTTGCCATAGATCTCAAAAGAGTCAGAGCCCAAGTTTACTTCTTTTACCACCTACACATAGTTTTTTACACAAATTACTAAATTTATTCTCTGCAACAATAATTATCTTCACAGGTGTACAACATTTTTTTAAAAAACCCTTGAACATACAAATTTAATAAAACTAGAGATTATGCCTCCTTGTTATATGCTGTAGAGCTGTAAAAAATACTTTCCACTGAAGCTATTTATCTCACACTTAATCAATAACTAAACAGGTTTAAATAAAATTTCACATTTTTGGTTGTGTGTTAAAGTCAGTTTTAATCTGAAGGCAGACAGGATGGTCATTGTACCACTATCTTTCTGAAAAGATAAATGTCCCTCCTAGGGCAAGCCAAGTTGTCAGTACATACAAGTGTTTTCCAAGTAATACAAAAGCACATCAAATCTGCCAAAATAATGTTTTAGTACTTGTACTGGGTGTGTATGTACAACTTGTAAACAGAACAAATGCAAACTGCCTAAGCATGACAGGCTTAATTGATCTTTTAAGTTGATTTACCAGAGACTGGGAGAACGACTCCCCTGCAATCCAGGAGGAGACAGTCAGTGACCTACTGCATCACACAGACACACACAAGTCTATGGGACCAGATGGGATACACCCGAGGGTGCTGAAGGAGCTGGCTGGGGTGCTCACCAAGCCACTTTCTATCATTTACGAGCAGTCCTGGCTGACTGGGGACATCCCTACTGATTGGAAATTGGCCAGTGTGATGCCCATATATAAAAATGGTCGGAAGGATAATCCGGGAAATTACAGGCCTGTCAGCTTGACTTCAGTGCCCAGGGATCTGATGGAGCAGCTCATCCTAAACACCATCATGCAACACATGAAGGACAACCAGATGCTCAGGCCCAGTCAGCATGGGTTTATGAAAGGCAGGTCCAGCCTGACAAACCTGATCTCCTTCTACAACAGGGTGACCTGCTTATTGGATGAGGGAAAGGCTGTGGATGTTGTCTACCTTGACTTTAGCAAGGCCTTTGAAACCGTTTCCCGCAGCATTCTTCCGGCAAAACTGGCTGCTTGAGGTTTGTACAATCGCACACTTCGCTGGGTAAAAAACTGGCTTGACGACCGGGCCCAAAGAGTTGTGGTGAAAGGAGTTAAACCCAGTTGGCGGCCGGTCACGAGTGGTGTCCCCCAGGGCTCAGTTTTGGGGCCACTCCTGTTTAACATCTTTATTGATGATCTAGACGAGGGGATCAAGTGCACCCTCAGTCAGTTTGCAGCTGACACCCAGTTGGGTGGGAGTGTTGATCTGCTCGAGGGTAGGGAGGCTCTGCAGAGAGACCTGGACAGGCTGGAGCCATGGGCTGAGGCCAACTGGGGGAGTTTCCATTAGGGCAAATGCCGGGGGCTGCCCTTGGGCCACAACAACCCCCAGCAGCGCTACAGGCTTGGGGAGGAGTGGCTGGAGAGCTGCCAGTCAGAGAGGGACCTGGGGGTGTTGATTGACAGCCGGCTGCACAGGAGCCAGCAGTGTGCCCAGGTGGCCAAGAAGGCCAATGGCATCCTGGCTTGTGTCAGCAATAGCGTGGCCAGCAGGGACAGGGAAGGGATCTGACCCCTGTACTCGGCACTGGTGAGGCCGCCCCTCGATTCCTGTGTTCAGTTTTGGGCCCCTCACTACAAAAAGGACATTGAATGACTCGAGCGTGTCCAGAGAAGGGCAACGAAGCTGGTGCAGGGTCTGGAGCACAGGTCTTACGAGGAGCGGCTGAGGGAACTGGGGGTGTTTAGTCTGGAGAAGAGGAGGCTGAGGGGAGACCTCATCGCCTCTACAGCTACCTGAAAGGAGGTTGCAGAGAACTGGGTTTGAGCCTCTTTAGCCTAGTAGAAAGCAACAGGACAAGAGGGAATGACCTCAAGTTGTGCCAGAAAAAGTTTAGACTAGGTATTAGGAAGCATTTCTTTCCAGAAGGGGTTGTTAGGCGTTGGAATGGGCTGCCCATGGAGGTGGTGGAGTCCCCATCCCTGGAGGTGTTCAAGAGTAGGGTCGATTTAGAGCTTAAGGATATGCTGTAGGTGGGAACTGTGCTAGGCGAACAGTTGGACTAGATGATCTCCAGGGTCCTTTCCAACCTAGATGATTCTGTGATTCTGTGAATCCCTCCCTCAACCTGCTGGCCACACTTCTCTTGATGCAGTGCAGCATACAGTTGGCTTTCAGGGCTGCGAGTGCACATTGCAATCTCATATTAATTTTTCCATCCACTAATACCCCCAAGTCCTTCTCCGCATTGAATATAATTATTTCATTTTAAACCTATGAAGTTATATAACCAGTTTTACTGACTACAGAGTTAATCTAAATCCAGATCTTTATCTATTGTGTGTGTATAACATTAATGACCCAAGGATTTTACCACTAAAGACCGTCCATATCACACTGAAAAGCTAGACATTTTGGAATTCCAAAAATAAAAATCTTGTAAAATACAGTCTGAAGGACTGTGATGTAAAGGATGATAGAGGACCCCTTGTCATCTTTATCCTATACTGTTCCATTTTACAACTGTTAGCATATCTCATCAACCTTCACTGCTGCTACCCTCTACTTCAAACTTGTGAAAATTTGACCAAAAAAGGCATAGCCTGTGTGTGTTGCATTTTGTTTTCTTTTCCTACTAAAATCTTCAACATGTTAATGTAGCAACCTTATCACAGCCTGAATATTCTGAAGAATGTTCTATGAGACTTTTTCAAAAGTTTATGGCTCAGCTATGGTTAGAGTTGTTAAAGAATCATCTGTCACAGAAATTGCACCGTATCTTCCTGTGTCATATGACTTTCCAGATCTCAGATTTTGCATACTGGATAATGTTATCAAATGGTCACAGAAGCTACAGAAATGTGACAGAAAGTTTCTTGAGTGCCATCAGCAGCTGGTCTAGATAGACTAGGATGCAATAATTCTTTCATCCCTGCATTTTTTCTGTATGGAGATAATTATGTTTAAGAGCCACATTAAATGGACTTCCATCCTCTGCTCATCACATGTGCTGCCTCAGCCAGATTCCCTTCATTGCTATTGATAGATGAATATGCTATTGATAGATGACCCTTTCCATGGTCCACTGCTGTGTACCCTGTTCCTAGAAATGTACATATATAGAAAGGAGCATAATGTAGTATGGAGCCCTAAACTGGCCTTATCTCTTCTACCTGACATCAAGAGTATTCAGTTATGAGGATGACCCAAAAGCATTTTGGTATACTCTATGAAAATATGTCTGAGAAAAAGTCTGATCATCGATCAACAATCAGTAAATCAATGGGACCAGAGCAAGATTTCAAGTTCAGCTCTGGAAACACCCACTCGCACAGAGCTGAAAAATCACAGATCCAAGAGTGCTGAAGTACACTTTTTTATATTGAGGTTTCTTTTTGGAGTAGATTTTTCCATGTTTCTTCCATATCAGCTGCTTCGGTCCCTGACAGTTACTAATTTTGACTTGAAAGCCAAATTTGGAATTGTTCTTTAAGTGGGTTGCATCAACATCCTGCTTTGATAAGCAACTATGTAGGTTGGAGGCTTTTCTTGACACTACTAGTCTTTCTATTTTCAGGGCTGTAGAAACCTAAACTTGACTATCTTTTACATTTCCTGATTTCTACCTAGAAAGTAAAAATTCCTCTGTTCTTGAATAACTCTTTTGGAGAATCAGGAAGTGCTGTTCTATAGGAACTGTGTAAGGGCTTGTTCTTTGCTAGAGGTCTGTATATGTAAAAAGAAAGCATAAGTGTCATGGTTTAACCCCAGCTGACGACTAAGCACCACACAGCCTCTTGTTCACCCTGCTTGGGGAGGATGGGGAGAGAATGAGACCATAAAATTGAGAAAGCTCATGGGTTGAGGTAAAAGCAGTTTAATAGGTAAAGCAAAAGCCACTCACACAAGCAAAGCAAACCAAAGAATTCATTCCCCACTTCCCATCGGCAGGCGGGTGTTCAGCCATCTCCAGGAAAACAGGGCTCCATCAGGCATAACAGTTACTTAAAGAAGACAGGTGCCATCACTCTAAAAGTCTTTTCCTTCCTTCCTCCTTTATGTGCTGAGCATGACGCCATATGGTAAGGAATATCCCTTTAGACAGTTGGGGTCAGCTGTCCCAGCTGTGTCACCTCACTACTTCTTGTGCACACCCAGCCTACTTGGTGGTAGTGTGGAGTGAGGAGCAGAAAAGGCCTTGACTCTGTAAGCACTGCTCGGCAGTAAGGAAAATATCCCTGAATTATCAACAGTGTTTTCAGCACAAATTCAAAACATAACCTCATACTAGGTACTATGAAAAAAATTAACTCTATCCCAGCCCAAACCAGTAGAGTAAGAAAGAAAGGTGTTTCATCTTAGGCAGCAGTTTTCTCCTAGATTTTTATTACGCATACATATGCATGCATTAATGAACACAAACATTAAACATCCTTCTTCTACAGTCAATAGTTATGCACTTGTGTGCTACTGACTTGCTCCACTTACTCTGGGCTATATACTTCTACCAAAGGAGTGGAGTTTGGGCTCTCCGGCAGATGGCAAAGAGCCCCCAGGCCGTGATAGTGTGCACTGGACCCTAAAGTTTTTGAGGAAGAAGAGGATATACTGCTCTATGCAGACATTCAGGTGTGACCATAAGAAGCCTTTGGGGAAAATGGGAAAAAAAGACACCCCACCCCCCCTTGCTGCATGTTCCATCCCAAGATATTCCACCCTCCTTACACATCTCTTTCATTTGGCAGGCCTGGTAGATGGTATGAGAATGTAGGTGTGTTTAATATATCTTCTCAATCCAAAGGAAATTTAAAGTTGGGTTTTACCTTTCAGAATGCCACATTTCTCTAGGGGCTGAATAGAAAATTTAGACAAACTCCTTGAGCAGAGAGCCTCTGCCTAGCATGTATGCAATCTACACACTTGGAGAGTTATGACTCTCAGCTCTTCAAGGAGATTGTCTCTGGACTTGCCCCTACGAACCTGAGGTAGGCTTGATAGGTCTCTTGTGCCTTTCCGGCTCTGGAGTCCCTTCCATCTTCTCAAGCAGACTTACCTGAAACTTCTTTTTCAGAATTAGCAATGAAAAGTCATACTTGCAACTCAGCAAGCAAATGTCTTTTTGCCTTTTGTCTTTTTTGCTGTCATTTTTCATTGCCTGCTGAGATCTTGATGACAATCGGTATCTTTCCCTCCAGCTGCAGCCATCCTGTCGGTGCTTCCATTTGAATGACTCTCAAGTATACTGTGCCTGAGGGATATAGATAACTAGCCTTAGGCTTTTGGCAGGAGTGCTAGTTTATGCAGATACTGCTTCCTGAACCTGGATTTCTCATTCCTATTGCTGCTTTTTAATCTGTGATGGTACAAGTGTTTGTGTGGTTGTGGGGTGGAGAAGCTGTGTACTGAACCACTGTTAATTATTATACAAAAAGTTTATTTTTAAAGCATTGATGTTTAAAGTTGTCTTTTTTTTTTTTTCTTTTTTTCTTTTTTTTTTTTCATAATGTGTCATGTCTTTGAGGGGTTTCAAGAAGAACAAGACCAAGAGAAGTAAGGGGAAAAGCTCTTTATAAAGGATGTACCACAGAAATATATGAAAATACTCTCCTAATGACTACCAGCATTGTAAGTATCACTGAGTATAATAATACATTTACCATTGTAACAGATGAAGGAAACCAAACAAATCTCATCACTTTCATATAGATATTTTTCTTACCATTATATTTTTATGTGGAACTGAAAGGATACTGAAAATGAAATGGATAAGAGCATTATCAGTGTGAAGTACTGGAATTAGAAGACCTGAAGAGTTTTGAAGAAACCTGCTGCCAGTCATTCTTCTCAAACCCCTGCATTTCAGTAGCTCAATTACTCTGAACATCCAAAGAGAAAGAATTACCCTTTCTCTGGGTGCTTTACATAATGTAGGTTAGAATTTGCTACAGTTGAACATGAAAATACCCAATATCCTCAGTAGTCAACTATAGCACCAGGATGATCAGTAATTCTGAATGTTTCTATTCACACAAAGTGGAAAAAAAAAACAAAAAAAAAAAAGTGGTACCAATTCCTGTTGTTTCTCCTTGAATTAGTTACTATGCTTCTAAAGTCAGTTATAAAATACTATTTCCTTTGTTTGTATACCTCCAAGTACAGGTATCTGAATCTCTGTCAAAATATTCGGTTTTACTTTATTAAGCTTTACCCTTTGCCTTCAAGCCAAATAAACAGAGTGGGGACATAGACCCTCTTCCTTCATGTAACTTTCCATAACCATTGCTTCCTTGCCAGTAGACCTGTGTATGACATCATGCGAAGAGAGACAAATAAATCACTACTTTTGGGAATACAGGACAACCAATTGTCTGCTTGGATAGACAATATAGAATCCACATTTAGTATGTCAGCATTCAAACAATATTTTGAATTAAGTTTCTTATTCTTAGGACTGAAGTCTTCGGCTAGGAAAGGTCTAAACAGTATCCGTGTCCACTATTATACCTCTGATAAAGGATCAGGAGGGTCCTATAGCTATTTCACTTTAATCTAAGACTTTTATGGAACACCTGCTAGCAAACTCTAAAGACTGAAGAACAATGTCCACAGAAAAATGAGATGCTTCAGTCTTAGCAAAGAGCCTTATGAACATGTGTCACATTGCAGCATGACATTAAAATGTTCTTAAGTGGGAGAACATTCAAATTTGTATTTGAACATCAGGATTCAGACACACTTCTGATTTTACATTATGCTTTGGTTTTGCAAGCTATTGCCTCTCTTAGTTTTAACCTAATATACTTGCTTCTTGATACAATGGCAACACTCAAGGCATTCATTATTGTAATGAATATTATTAATACTGGTATCACAGGATTTCCTAGAAATCTATTACATCACTTAAGTAGAAAGCTAATACAGTCCCAAATGGTGGTTAACAGGTGAAGTTGTAGATGTAATACATTTATTTTAATGTGAAAATAAAAAGAATATTAATAGTATAAGCTTCAGATTAGAGAACAGAAAAATTTTACACGTGATTAGACCTCTTTAAGCATAACTCTACAACAGCCTAATATTAGTAGGTCTACTTCTGCTTTGTGAGAGTCCACTCTAACAGCAGGAATTGCTCACATTTACCTGAGACAAGTATGCTTCTTTAGCTTTTTAGTTCATAATAAAAGAGAGGACCAACAAACTGTTAGGTCTAACTATTAAACAGTAGGGGAGAAAAAAACTCTTTTATGCATTGACCGGGTCAATTAATCTGTATCATTCTCCAGTTTCTGTCATCTCAACACAAGAGCATTTTACAGAAAGGATACTGAGGGATTGTTGTGTTTTTAACTCGGCCTTCAGCAAGTTGCCACGTGGCCAGTGAAACAAGGGAGGGACAAAAGAAGATATTTCTAGGTTGAATTAAAAAAAAAAAAAAAATTACTAGCAAAACCAACAGTAATAATAGTAGTCCAAAATAGGTAAAATGCAGCGACTGGTACAGAGCCCAGCAGCAATCCGACTGCACCAGAAAACCTGCTCAGCCGATAGGAAACCGAAAACAAAAAAACCCCACGCGTGAGAGAGCACACGCCTGCCTGTATACGGCGCGTGACGTCACATGACATGGAATGCTTCAGTGGTCGATCAGGACCCAGGCCTTCAGCTGTGCTCCCTCTCAGCCCATGGAAAGTTAACTCTATCCTGCCCAAAGCCAGGACAGGGATGAAAGAGAGCACAGCTCTAACCATTTAAATGGTTTCACTTAACAGGTGTCTATAGCTACGCCAAAAAGGGAGGAAAAAAGCAATATAGAGAAAAAAAAGAAAAAATAAAAATACAATTATAAAGTTAGGTGGCACTTACTACAGTTTTCTATAAGTTTTCCATAACTGAATCTTTAAGGTATTATTCCTGTCTGATGAACGAATAAAGAGGAAGTTTTTGTGATCTGTTGAGGCTGCCTGGAACTTCACAACTGGAAGGTGCTCTCCTTTGTTCTGGGCGCCTTCTTGCCAGGACAAAACAGCTGTCTACATTCACAAGCACACTGGTTGGTACTGAGGAACTTATGACTTCTTATATTTGTGTGTGTATCTTTGCTCCTGACTAACTCTGATACAGTCCAATGGACTCAATTCCTGTTAGTGCTTTAGATGAACTCCTGAAGTACTTCTTCACTTTCCAAGACTTCTCCACAAACAAAATCAAACTGTGCCAAGTGAGAAGATTTTGTTGAAAAGCACACTCCAAACAGAATGTTAAATTTTATGAACACATTTAGCTAACTGCCAATACAGCCAATGCCATCCATACAGTCAAACCTCCCAATATCTAGTTTTACTAATAACTAGTCTTCTAGTACCATATGAAATGTGGATCTTGCAATTCCTTTCCCACATCACTGAAATCAACATACATTTTGATATTACTTACACAGGAACAAGATACTGACACAAGAGGTCTCATAGCTCTCTACCTTTGGCAATACAATATTAGTCCATCCATTCCTGAAAGTGGTTATTGGATTAGTATCAAGTTATGACTCACAGTTCCATGATCAGTTTGCTGCATGGATTTACCAAGTATACTTTTCACACTTACATTTCTTAGTATCATTCACTCCTCCTTGAACTGCTGTTTCTGGGGTTATAAATGACTGGACCTTGGCAGGTACCTCACCATTATATACTAGAGATAAGCATCTGCCGTATCTGGATCTATTTGTCTGTCTTGTGGGTTCTTACTGAGGACTTCAAGGGTTTAAGAAGCAGTAGGAAACACAACAGCAATTTGTAACTTCTGAAATAAATTAATGTTTTTCAGTTCATGGTTCTGAGCATGGCTTGAAGCCAGGATGCTTATATTACTGATCAACAGCAACCAAATGTCTATGCTTTCAGTACTTTGACAAAATAGCATTACTGGACCCATAGACAGGATAGTTTGACGTTCTTTAGTCTTGCCAAAAATGTGCTATAGAAGGAATGTATAACACTGGACACAGTCCTGCTCTCGTTAAATTCAGAGATATTTTTCACATCTACCTTGTTACAAAGAGAAAAGACATATCATATGTGTGATAGTAGTCTGACCATTAAGCTATATTTAGCAAGGTCAGTATCTGATTTTACATCTGAGTCTTGGACTCAACTAGATTTTTTTAGGTGCTAGTCATGCTGCAGCTCCTCTGCTTCTTAATTGCTTTGACAACCAGGCCAGGTGCCTGAAATACTAGTCTGATGAGGTGAAAATACCTTGAACAAAAATCATCTAACCAAAAAAAAAAAGCTATTCTCATTATCTGTGACTATCAATTTTTGAAGCTGTTAATCTTCCACAAAGTGATGAAATATTTTATTAAATTCTTTGCATTTATCCTAGTATTATAAAGGGGAAAAAAAATCAATTTCCTCTGTAAAGGAAAGGTGTGGGAGGACAAAGACTGCACAACACTGTATGTTTTTAAGAGTGAAATCTAGAGAGTAAACAGAATGAATGAACAGGATTTTAAACCTTTTTTCCACTTAAACCACACTGATGGTTATTTCAGGCTATAGCACCACTGTAATCCAGCCAAGAGGAAAAAAAAAAAAGTATTTTCTTCTGAATGTTACTCTCCCTGACCAATAATATCAGCGCCTTTAGTTTTCAGTAATTTTTCTTTTTTCTGTTTTTTTTTTTAATTTTTTGTTTGTTTGTTTGTGGGTTTTTTTTTTTTGTTTTTGTTTTTTGTGTGTGTGTGTATATGGAACATTAATTTCAGCTTGAAAGTTTAAAGTGATGTGACTTAGTCAAAGACTTTTTTTTTTTTTCCCCTGGTCACAGACACAGGTAAGTGGATTTCCTGTTTGTGTTGCTTGTCATTTTTTTTAGATAAGGAGGATGGACTATCTGTAGTTTAACAACTTGAAAGCTTGAAAATATCATAGTAGTGTTCTCACAGAAATACTGAAAAGGACCTTTTAGGACAAAAATAGTTTGAAAATACATAATCCAGAATGTTAATGGTTCTATTTGATGCCCACTTGAAAACACTTTAACGGCTTTCTCCAAATAGATGTTTCTGTTGTCTTCCTTGCTTTTCTACATCAGCTTTGTTCAGTACAGCTGTGTGATTTTACTTAGACACAGCCCTGCTCAATATAGTGATTAGCATCCTGAAGGGAGAGAGTGGCTGTCAAACATCCTAACAACTTCTACATCAAAAAGCAGAAACTTATTTAGTTATGAAAAGAAGTGTAGATTTTCTAAAATATGAGTTTAAAATTAGACACCTACATTTGTGCTGATGGATTTATATCAAGCTTGGTCATGAGTTTCCATTAACACAGGGAACTGCTGGATGTATGGCACTTGTGAAAAGCAGGTCACTGATCAGCACCCTAAACAACCCAGAATGGGTAGGATTTAAGCATCTTTTTTTTTTTTTTTTAAAACCTTGAGTACAATCAAAACCACAATAATAAGTAACAGGTGAGTAGATGGGTGCAATGTGAATACTGGGTTTTGGCTTTTCCTACTATAGGGCTTTTCTATTATATCGCTCTCCTACAATACGAGTAAAAGTCATGACTTCTGACAAAGAGAATGGGCAGCTTACGTTGATTTACAGGATTTTAAATTTATACTTCATTCTTCTGGAAAAAACCAAACCCTTAGAATAACAAATGTAAGGATCATAATATCACTCAAAATACATATCAAAATACAATCAAAAATACACTCAAAATACAATCGAAAACCAATCTGACTGATTTCTTCAGCTAATTAGTTATTAATGATTGCAGAATTGAATTGATTGTGGGGATGGTTTTGTTGACCCAGATTTGATTGTGATAATTTCTATTTCATGTCATTCTAATTTTGTCAGAATGTTTGAAAAAAATCCTTTAATTTTCATTGTTATCTTTCTTCCTTGTTTCTATTTTACTTTAATAATAATAAGTCTAAAAAGTAAAGGCAAAACCAAGTCTGCCTTCATATTCTAACATAATGCTATTGAAAATTATAAAATGTTAGTTCTCTCCCTCGTAACTGTCTTCTGCTTTTAGTTGACAATGACAACAACAAAAGGTTGTGGTATGATACATTCTTGGCTCTGAACCTGCACTTTCAATATGAAAATGTCAATAGGAACAGATAGCACTTGGATTCTGAGTTGTCTGCAAGTTTTCTAATTAGTTCTAGAATTAATTTGAGATGCCAGTGATAAATTTTAAAGCCTTGCATAGCTTTCTTGCTAGAATCCAGCATGACATTTCCAGTTCACTGAGTCATCTTGTGAATTTAAAACTAGCCTGGCAAAGTAGGCACAACAGTTTTGATTTCTGTGGCCATATGTCCTTGACTGACTCTATATGTCATCCATAATTTGAAATTAAAAACTCCTGTGAAACTATAACTTTATTTTCAGATTATATTTTTTATAATCACTTTATTGGCTATTTTTTAACAATGTCCCTATGGGAAAGCACGTGCGTACATGGACAAACTTATGTCTGTTTCCATATGTATTCCAATATCCACTCAGTATATTGCAGAGAAAAACAATAGTTTTGCTTTTCTTCACAATTTGTAAGTTTTCTCCCTCCAAAAATATTTCCTGTGCCAGTAAATAGTCTCTGTAATAAACATATGACATTTATTTCAGCAAATGGGATCACACAAAAGTAGTCACATGAGTGGGCAGAGGTAGCTGAAACCAGAATAAAAAGTAAGTTGCTGAAAAAGGCTGAAAAGAACCATCACATCTGCAATTTCTTAGGTAATTTTCCAGCTGCAGTATTACAAAGGTTGTGTCAGAATTCATAGTACAGATTTTTGCTTGTGCTGGACTATTCATTTATAACATATTACTCATAGCTTTGAAGTTTTGGTTGTCATAGCTTGCTGTGCTGTACATCAAAAGTAAAGAAAAAAGAAAATATAAACAAAACATGGGATATGTTATGATGCAGTCTTAAAATTTCACACCATTAGCAATTTTTTTTCTCTTCCTGTAAAATATTATATAATAAATTAGGAAACCATTTGTTCTTTCTTATACTTTCCATGATTTGTCTTCAGTGCCTTCATTGTGAATTTCCTAGGCTTTCCACGTCAACAGCATGAGTGATGCTTTCTTCCAAGAGCCACCTAACTACCAGAGTGCACTTTGACAGGAACGCAATTGCTGAATTATTCCAGTTTTGCCCTTTATGAAAAGAGCTGGGGGTGGAATGAACCTTGTTAGAAAAGTAGTACCAGAAATAGTACTATCGAAGTGCTTCATTTTTTAATCTGATCTGTGATAATCAGCGGGGGAGATGGGATTTTCATACATATTCTCATTCTTTCATCTGCACTAAAAAATAAATCTTTTTTTTACTTAAGTGCACCCACAATTACATTTTTATATTTACCTTCTATCACATATTGATGGTTTCCAGTTTACTGAAGTGTTTACTTCAACTTGACAATCTGAATGTTTTCTAAAAGTTCTAGAACCATTCTTAAATTTATTAAAAAACCCACAATTTAATTGTCAAGTGTATCTCCCTCTTTCTGTCATTAAAAGAATTGAGAAGAGGTTCTATAAAGTGAAGTAAATATTTCTGATGGCTGACTTATAAACTATACTTTCTGTTTGAGTATGTCTGACAAGTGTAGAGGACCAAATTTTTAAAGGAATAGACATCACTGGTGTGCTGAAATCAATACTGTTAGCCTCACCCATAATTCTTACTTGAATGTTACATGTGAAGGTGTTTGACAATAATTCCTGACAGAATAGTAAATTTAGACCTAAGTGGAAGTCTGCTCTTTACAATAACCAAGACGTCCTTGCCAAGGATACATCAGTTTGGATCAAAATAAGGAAAGTGGGGAGGACACAAAGCCACTGTCATCGCCAAGAAACACATTGAAATGCTAATATTTTTTTAGAATTAAAGTTGGTGTGGATTCTTCTCTATAAAACAAGTGGTTATGAAGACTTTCAGCAAGGCCAAGCCATCATGCTCTACTGACATGCCCACACAATGCTAGTTCAGTGTTTCCATCCAGTACTAGCTGTTCCATTTGTTTTTTGCATTGCAAACATTTGGACTTAGGTTCAGCCTATTTAATGTAAACTTAGGAACCTAAATTAGACCCTAATTATCCTCAGATTTCTTTATAGTCAAACACCTTTAATGTTCAGTTCAATTCCAAGATGAGCTAATTGCCCTCTAGAGGCATCATCTATCTCTCCATTCCCTACAGGGAGCTGGAGAAATGTGTTCCTTATTAAAACACCTTCTGGAGATGGCTAAGTTGAGATGGGATGTATTAGTAAATGTGTATTATCACTTCCTCTCTTCCTTTCTCTCCAGCTTCCTTGTCTATTTTAAATTTCATCTTGTGGTTTTCCAGGAATTGTTTTGGAGAGTGGTAATGCTACACAGAACAAATTTTTATCTATTTCAGTCATAAAAAAAGTCAAGTTCATGCCCTAGGGTTCTTAGAACTAGATGAAAAATTTACTCAAAATCACAAAATACTATGGCCTATAGTTAAAATGCTTCATTTGAGGCAGCTGGGACAGATTCTCAATTAATATATATCAAAATAAATGTGTTGCAGTGATCTGCACACAGCAAATAAAGTTTTAGGAGAATTTCAAAACAGAATGGATGTACAGTAATGACCACAGTCCTGTTAATTGTTTTAATTTTAAGTAATGTAAGTAGATATTTTTCTGGAAGCTCTCTCTGACTGTTCTGAAAATAAATACTATCAATTCTGTAAGATCTAAACTTTACATTTTAAAAAGAATGTATATGGGGAAGTCCTTAGTCATCCATGTCTTTATTTTAAGCTGTAATTTTTATGTAAACTTGTTATTTTAAAAATTTTATGAGCCACTGGGTCCCCTTAAAGAATTGTTAAAGATCAATGTCTCCTGTGGAGCATGTATTTTATTACCTTTAAAGACAATTTCTTTTTGTATAGTACTGTTCTGGTTTCAGGACTTGCATACATGAAGTATATAAAAATTGAAACCAGCCATTTTTCTAGTGCCATTTCTCCCCTTTTATGGGAAACAACATAAAATGAAATCAAATGTATCATTAAGCAATAACATTAAAATGCCATCTACCACTAGGAGCATATGGATCGTAACTTGCTTCATCGTAACTTTGTGCACTTAAACTTTGTCATTGGCTTCATAACTTTGGAAGCTTTGTTTAAGTTTTATCATTGCTAATATATCATAAATTTAGAATGTCCAATCTTGAATTTTTAATCATCCTCAGCTGTCATTATGAGCTTGATTTTTCTGGAGCTTCTTATCCATCAAGTGGATCTATATTTTTTTCAGGAAGATAATATTTTTCATTGTGTTTTGGAATTGAGTTTATTCAAGAAGAGTTATCCTTTCTTTTACAAAAGCTTTCTAATTTCGTGAGGGTTCTGTTGGGTAAATTTACAGAGGCCCAGTTGTGACGAAACAAGATAGCAGTTTCACCTGACAGCCCATCATCCTTATGACTGGCAACTGCTGCAGTGTTTCTGTGTTTTTTGAAACTGAAGGAGAGAAAAAAACATAGAAATCTTTAGAAGAAAACATGACATGTCACAACTAGGATTCATATTTCCTAAGACCCTAGCTAAACATCAACTTAGAGATCAACCTGGAGACTCCTGTAGAGAAGTAGGCACCTTCAGAGGGTGAATCATCATTTCCTAAAGTAGGGAGAAGATGAAGTCAGGTGAATAATTTATGAAGATGCCTATTTTTCTTTGCTGAGAAAAGAAAACTGATTAGCACAGCATGCTTTGTATTACATCTTCAGGGTCATAATATGTGTAACTAAATTTTTTATCGCCTTTAAACTTAGGTGATTGACAAAAAAACCCAAGTACTTTTGAGGAACCTATTCTGCAGATGAAGATGTGGGATTTTTATAAGCAGATAAAAACATACTAACTTGCTTCCTCATCAAAAGTATTCCAAAATTTCTTTTATTAACAAGGCAGACAGGATAATTTGCAAATCTACGTATTTAGTTATCAAATGTCTCTGAACTTTGTAGGTGGTCATGGAAGTTACACAACATATTCTAATTGACTAACCTATCTAAACCACCACTATTTTATACAATCATAGAAGTCCCCCAAAACACATTTGTTTTTTCACGAAACAAATTTCTGCAAGCAAGTAAATGTGGACATTCAACAAATAAAATATAAATAAATCTAAGTAATGAATGTATACAGAAAAGCAAATATAACTACAACATGAAGGGACCAAGCTGAAGTCCATATTCTAATTTTGCACTTATTTTGCACATTGGTTTTTTCTTTTTTTTTTTTTTTTTTTTCCCCTATCTTAAGTGACTTTTACTGGTAAATTCATCACAGAAACTCTGCATCAGCACACAGAGCAGTTATGAAAAACATCCTATTTTCTGAACAGTTGCCTCATGTCTTGCTTTAGTTTGACTTTCACTTTAGTCATATAAGCATGGGTTATTGTTATGTACAACGGGTGTATAACACTTAAAATTTTCTACTTGTTGATACATAATGAATGGCTAAGATTTGATACATATATTTAGATAATCTGTTAAAAATGCTTCTAAACTCCTCCACAGATTGTAGTTATGAGATTCATAGAAATCATATCTCCATATAGTTCCAGTCCGTGTGTGATTCACATAGATTTATTTATGTGTTCAAGGGCAGTATATTATAGACTTTTTGTTGAACTTGAAGAGACCAAAGGACCAAGCAATCAATAAAGACTGATTAATAGGAGTGACAGCAATCTAGACAAAGATAATCCTCTGAAATCCTTTTAGGCTTTTGAGATATATGGAAACAGCTCTGCAAGCAAAATTGTGATCTTCACCTTTTTGTTCTCTCTTCTTTTATAGAGTGGCACTGCATTAGTTCATAGTTATAGGACTGGACTTGTTCAAATACCTGATTTGAGTTTTAAAATTATCAATAACAATGACAATTTTAAGAAATTTATATATATTACATACGAGATATATATATACACATACAGTTCTGCTAACCTCTGCCTTTAAACTGTGCTTTTTTTTTTTTTTTTTAACTTGCATTTTAAAAACTGAACGGTGAAAGAGGGAAAAGGGATACATTAACTCAAAATCAGGTGCGGAGCTTAAATGAGTGTCAGTTGTAGTTTTGTTGGATTTAATTTTATGGGCTTTAAACTTTTTACAACCCAAATGAATGATATACAATAAGAAAAGAAAGTGGGAACATCATACATTTCATCAGTTTTCAGAAGTCTTGAAACGTAATGAATTTATTACAAAATGTACAAAATGTAAGGTCTTGCATTTAACTTTGTAACTTGGTGGCGCTGTCCACTTGTCAGCTGCTGAAGTCTGAACTGATACTTGTTTCTTGCCAGACACGTTTGTTTATACTCACAACAAGAAAGAAAAAGTACACAACTCACTTATTTTGCCTAGCTCCATTCTATCATTATATAGCTTAATTGGAGCTTTATATCTAGTCTGATTTTCCTGTAACTTAAAAAAATGCTTTTTGAACAATGCAAAGCATGTTGTTTCTTAATTATGCACCCAGGGAGTTAAAAAAAAAAAAAAAAAAAATCAAAAAGAGGACTGAGGTTTTGAAGAAAGTGCATTTTTATTTTTGACCTCTAACATGAAAAGGAGCTTTTTGTTAGAAAAGGTTGATTATTTACCAGACCTCCAGGGCATCAGTAACTTATACATCAACAAATTATTAATCATTTGATCATCTTTTTTTTTTTTTTTTTTTTTTTTTCCCCCCCTTTGGCAGAAATTTTCATCTGTTTCTGCTATATTGAAGGCAGTGGTTTTGAAACAGTGTATTTGCAATGGCTATTGAAGCCAAGTGAAGTCTGCTTGTTTTTTCTTGTCTTTTGGTTCAGCTTCAGTATTTTCAATGTACAGGAAGGCATTTTCTCAGAGCTAATGATATGTCACTGTAAATATGTCCATCTCTTCCTGGGAGCTGGAAATATTTTTTGACTGTAAGCATTTAATATCAGTAGGACAAACAGGGTAACTAGCTTGTCACAGTGAGAGCTACTGTGCCTGTTCTGTTATAATTAGTATTTTAATTTTGTAACACATTAAAAAATGGCTTTTCCCTCCTTGAGGAGAGGATCATTTAGCTGTATTCGTAAATGGTATATGTTAATAACAGACAAATGTTTTGTTCCTGGATCTTGGACAGGAACTTCTGCAGTGTCAGACCTTTCTCAGAAAGGTCTGTTCTCAGAAAGGTCTGTCAGGCATAGCTCAGTATTTAGAGAACTGGGGTCTTCTGGAGTGGTGACCAAGTCTCATGGTGAAGCAGTTTGGCCTTTCCTAGGAGGTTCCCAAAGTAAGCAACACTGAAAGCAGGCACATATGAAGCTATTCAGACTGCTGAGCCGTAGTTTTGTCTGTGGTATGTTTTTATTCAGCATTCAGATGTGAACTTATTTGAGGATCTTAAGAAACTTTAAAGACACTGTCACTGTCTTCTGCCAGTGTGTTACACAGGGGTACTCCAAGTGTTTGCATGTGAAATAAAAGAAATATGGGCCGTTCTAGTGGATGGCAATTATCAGGCAAATTTGAGCTCTGCATCAGATACAGATGTTAAAATATTTTATACAGGTAAGTATCCTTTGCCTTCTGTTACTAGTGTACTCTGACATCTAGATGACTATTATATTTTTACTAGTATTTTACCTACTGAAAAATGCAGCTTTGCAAAGCCTGCATATATTTGCAAATTAAGGTCAATTCTGAGAAAGTATTGTAAAAAAAAAAAAAAAAAAAGTTAAAAATTTTGGGTTTGCATTCCTAAATGTGAATTGACTTTTTCAGGGTGATATTTTCCCAGAATCATGGAATGGTTGAGGTTGGAAAGGACCTCTCCAGAGGTTGTCTGATTCAATCTCCCTGCTCAAGCAGGGCCATCCACAGCAGATTGCCCAAGGCCATGTCCAGAGAGCTTGTGAATATCTCTAAGGATGGAGACCCCACAACCTCCCTGGTCAACCTGTGCCTGTGCCTGGTCACCTTCACAATAAAGGGTGTTTCTTGATGTTCAGAGGAAACCTCCTTTGTTTCAGTTTG
Source organism: Athene noctua (assembly GCF_965140245.1). Lineage (NCBI taxonomy): Eukaryota > Metazoa > Chordata > Aves > Strigiformes > Strigidae > Athene > Athene noctua. The sequence goes on from NC_134039.1 coordinate 67,896,873, forward strand.
TGCCCATTGCCCCTACTTCGGTTACCAGGCATCACTGAAAAGAGCCTAACTTCAGCTTTTTTGTACCCTCCTATTGGGAACTGATGTACATTGATGAGATCCCCCTGAGCCTTCTCTTCTCCAGGCTGAACAGTCTTTCCTCAAAGGAGAGATGCTCCACTCCATCATATTTCTGACCCTTTACTGGACTCTATCAAGTAGTTCTATATTTATCCCTTACTGGGGAGCCCAGAACTGGACACAGTATTCAGTAAGGGTAGCTTGTCCTGCTATCAACACTCCTCCTCATGCACCTCAGGACACCATTAGCCTTCTTTGTAGCAAGGGAACACTGCTGGCTCATGTTCAACCAGATGTCCACCAGGACACCCCGGTCCTTTTCTGCCAAGCTGCTCTCCACTGGTCAGCCCACAGCATGTACTCGTGCTTGGGACTGTTGCTCCTCAGGTGTGGAACTTTGCACGCTCCCTTTTTGAACTAAATTTTTTATTCTGAGATTTATAACTTTAAAGCAAGGATTTAAAGCTCATAAAGAAAAGAAAATCAAACACTTCATTTGGCTTTATTTGACCTCACATAATCTTTGTCAGTTTATTCATTGTGCAAAAAAAGAGAAAAAACCCCAAAACCTTTTGTGACTCGTCTAGGGCATTTATCTTTTAACACCTTTCTTCCCTTTCTGATTTTGAGAGATTCCTATAGCAAGGCAAGTATCAGAAAAATGATACAGCAATTTTATAATATTAGACAGTAACTTTATTGACTTGCTAGTAGAGACCAATGAGAATAATTCTTTGCTCTATGTTCAAGCAGCCTAACCTCACAGTAGCATATAATTTTCCATAAACTTGATGAAGAGAACAGCTAAACCCATACAATTGTGCTTAACTGGAGAGGTGCCAGCCGTTTTACCACCTTCAGCCTACATGTGATATGCATATTTCGTATAGAAATATCCTCCATATGTTTTATCCTTACAGCTTCATTTAGGAATGGATATCGTACTGCTGGTATGAAGCTTGCATAGATGTTCCTCAGATGGGAAATTAAAAGCAGGTATAAGCCAAAATGATACTTAATAGGGAGATGTCTTCTTACATATGTATGCAATGGTGTTTACCAAATCTGCTTCAGCAAAATTCCGACAAAAAGAATAATGTTGGAGAGGATCGGGGAGAGTGTCTCAAATGAGGAAAGATAAACAAAAAGTCTAACATTAAATACATCAAATAACAAAAAGAACTTCTAAGGACTGAAAGACTGTGAGAGTTTTTGTTAAAATTAGAAATTTTATCATCAAATAAAACATGGAATAATTTTTCTTCCAGTTATCTCATTAAACTTTTCTGTAAAATACATTCTGATTTACAATAAGGGTTTTGAATAACCATCTGGTCCATAAAATTTATTAATTCTCATAGTCTAGCAAATTTCCACATATGTATAGTAATATAGTAATGCATGTATGATAAACTAAGGCAAAACCGTTTAGAATTCTGAAGATTATTTAGATCTTTATGAAATGCGACATTTTCTCAATATTTGGGATGTGAGAGGAAGAAATTACTTGAACCTCTGCCTGTTTTGTTTTTTATTTATTTCAATGCTATTGCTACAACATTCTTTTCTTTACAAGCAAGGGAAATTTTTTGTTTAAAGATCTTTTCACCTCTGAACAAATGAAATATCTAGTGACAATTTGGTTTGTTCTCTGAGTTCACAATTATCAAATTAAAGAAAGGGCTGAAAATTAGATCGTTCCTTTGCATAGAAAGCAGACTATTTTTATTATATATAAGGCATTAATATTAAGGACAACGATGCTGCACTTTTGATATCTGGAACACATTTTTTCTTTCTAGAATTTTATAATGTCTGCATGAAGAACTTCTTTCTTGTTTGATGAAATTCGATTTGTTTAATAAAGTACCTATATGTGAGGACAAGAGTTGAGCTGGAACTCTAAAACAGTGTTTGTGCCTTCATTGAAAAATGAATTAACAAGTATTGCACATGTATCAGTTTTGTAGTCTCAGGGATAGTTTCATGGTGATAGTTTCATGAGGTTCCTGTCTAATATAAATAAATATTGCTTGACCTTTCCTACTAGGGATGCAGGAATATACAATGGATGGCACTATAAAGCAGACAGCATCTTAAAGGTACACACGGATCTCTGCTCATGTTTAAAGTGATGGACTTTTTTCCTCTTCCTTTGAAGACTGTAAATTGAGAGTGGCTTAAAATAAGCCATTTACACTGTATTAGCATAAAATAAATGCAAATCACTGATGACAATGGAAGACTGTGTGAACAACTAATTGTTCGCAGTTCAAAATTATTGTGACCTTCAAAAAAATTATGTCAGCTAAAACTCATGTTTGTCTGAGGGAATGAGATGTCTTCAAACTGAAAATCTGGAATTAATGTTTGACCTGGAAGAAAAAAAAAAAAAAAGGTGTTGTGTCTTTATAAAAGGAAAGGAGATGAAGTGTTGTTTTACCAATCTGTTAGTAGAAAGCAAATCCACAAGATATTTTACATATCTCAAGACTTAGTGTTCTCACTGGAAATCTCGTTGCATTTATTTTTATGCATTACTATTTCCTTGATCATTGGCTCAACTTTAAATAATGTGAAATGGCTCTAACAGGACCTAAAATACATTATACAGGGGGACAGAACACCTTTGTTTCTCTTTCAGTTAATATTTTATTTCTGATACCAAGAGGACAAACTGAGCATACACTAAGAATGCAAACCCTTGCATTGTCTGCTGATATGTTTATCCTGGACCTCTTAGTCTTTATGCCTTCAGAGCTCACTTTATCTGAAAGGAGAATTTAAGACCAGTACAATCAAGAAAGCAACTGAATTCAGATATCCCATAATCTGAGTGAATAACCACAATGTCATGGACAAAACTGGACTATTACCTCCTTCCCAGGAATCTTTTTTACAACCTTGACATAAAACTTAGGTTTCCATCTAGAATATTCAGAAAGTTTTCATTGAATTTGGGAATATATTTAGAACAAGAAAAATGTTACTGTTTATAAAATGTATTATTTCCCAAATAAATCTGTTTGACTTCAGTTTAATCTGTTCCAACTGAGATTAAAATCAGGGTCCATATTACAAAATTTTAAAATTTTTAGCATAAATTTAGTTAATATTATTTTCTATCAGCCCATAATTCATTTCTCAATTTTCTGTGCTGTTATATATGGAAGTGGTTTTATATTTTTTGTTTGGTGGCTTTTTGTTTGTTTGGTTGGTTGGTTGGTTGGTTTTTTTATAGGTTATATGCTGGATAAATCTGTTAAGAATCCCTTCATTCATTCATTCATTCATTCATTCATTCATTCATTCATTCATTCCAGTCTCAAAGTTATAGACAGACTTTTCTGGGTTTGTATTTCTCATATTTAATGAGACTAATTTAATGACTTGAGCACCTTTACTTCTTTTCTCCCATCATAAGAGACATGCAGATTCTGCATCTTTTGTTGTTTCTGGGAGTTTGACATTTATTAATCTTCATATTCTGTATCACACAGTTGTCTTTGGAGCTCTGATCAGTATTTAGGATTTTACTTACTTTGTGATTCCTGCAACTCAGCTGTTGTCATTAGCATAACCTTGGAAATGTCATAACACCTTTTGAAAACAACCTTCATGATATTTTTGATGTTGTACTTTGAATATTTCCTGATTTTAATAATAGAAGTTATATTGTGAAGATAACCTTAGAAATGCCACACAGAATTATAGAGAGAAAGTAAATAAAATAAATGTTTCTTTATGGTAAGTCTGGCAATATAGCCTTTTTCTAAAGCATTACATTGTGGAAAAATAAATATACAAGCAAAACAATAGTGACAGAATTTCCTCCACATTTTCCTTTCCTGTTACTTTTTACAGACTTAAGTGCATAGCACTGAAGTATTTTCACCCTATTTACAGATAGAAACAAAGTAAAGATGTGGAGACTTTCTAGGTATTTAATCTCAGACTTCAAATTCTTCTCTGCAGAGAGTATTTGATCTAACAAGGAGATACTAATAGCTCTGCCATTACCTTCATATAATGAGCAATTCTACTGGAAGCAAATGACTTCTAAATTGACATTGCGTACAACCAGACTATGCTTCTGCTTTCTGTACATAATGGCTTCTATATGAACAAGACTGATATGTTCAACCCTTAGGTATTCCCTGGAAACCAGACCAGAATGTTGGAATAGAACTGTTTCAGTGCAAAGTCTTGGGTTTGTTTCAGATTGTTAGTACTTCTATAGACCCCAGTCTCCTAGGTTAATAGCAACTAAAGCAAGGTATGGATTATTGCAATTATGTTGTGGTGTATATCATAATTTTGATTCTGATATTTATTGATTAGCATGAATATGTCAGTAATATCTAGTGTAAATAAGTACTATTGGAAACAAGAAGGGAACAGTAATTCCCCAACAAACAGCTCTGAGCGTCTTAACATGGAAGCTAAATATATTTCAATGTATCTTTTTCTTTCAATAAATATATATGTTATCTATTTAGAATATACATTTGTGTTTGTGTGTGCTTGTATGCACATATACATATTATACATATACAGCTATCAAAATAAGGACATGAACAGTGAAAGGACATACATTCTGACTAACAGGAGTCCCACTAATACCGGAGTGCTTTGTATCTCCCAAAACCAGATTAAACTAGCTCCTATCATTTTTGTATCAAAATATCATACAAGTCATATGACTCTGGACTTAAATCATGTTCACATAATTTTTTTCTTTACCTTTTAAATTTGAGGAAACTAAAATTTGTTGAGATTCATAAACGCCCACAGATGTTAGTGTATCAGAAAGTGTCTAAGAAGGAAGGCAGTGTAACCATAAAGAAACACAAATTCTTTCCTTCATTCTCCTCACCTGATATTTATTAAACTTTTGGTCACTTCTGATAGAACAGAGGCAAAAAATCCCACCCAACCTCCTATCCACACCATAGTAACTTAGCCAGTATCACAAATATGGAAGTTTACACAGTGAAAAATATGGTAGTTTACACAGTGTTAATATGTTCTTCTCTCTAATATGTTATCACTAATTTAAGAATGAGAAGTTATGTTAATATTTCACTCTTTTTTTGACCCCCCCCAAAAGGAAGAACTCTCCCACCATATATTCCACATATACTCCGTGTAAGTGATTAAGGGTTTGGGTTTTTTTTTTTGATTCAAAGATAGACTTGAAAAGAGATCAGTTCAGAAAAATATTTCCTTATCATTAACTAAAGGAATGTTTTTGTGGAAAAGTGTATTTGGCTGAAAAAAAATCTGTCTGACTTTATAGTTGTTTCTGTGTTGCTCTAGGCTCCCAAAATCATCAATTGGTACGGGCCTCTCTAGATATGATTCAAAGCAAGAGCCAACTTAGCCATTCTGAACTGCCTTCTGAAGAAATCACTCTCACATACTGATTACAGATGGGGTTTAGGGAAATTAAAGTCTCCAAGATAAATAAGCTTTTCAGAATATTCCCCAAGGCACTCTTGAAAATGTTAACTCATGACTTTAATGAAATTTACCTTTCCTTCTCATAGATACCTATGTAATCTTTTGAAATTGTGTTATTACAAGTAATTCTTTAGTGAGCATTTTCCATGTCTTGTCTAGCTATCACAGCTTCTATACTTAAACATATTTACTGCTTCTTCAGCCTGTTTTACTATTTTCACTTGTTCCAGAAAGATCATTAAAAAGTCTGGAGACTTCTGATGCCTTTGAATGTTTTCTGAGACATGTCCCATGTGTAATCTATCCTTCTACCATCTTGATTTTAAAAGTGTTAGCAATTTTAGAATCTCTATAACAGCCCATTCAAAGACAATCTTTGCAACTGGTGGTGTATGAAATTAGTTATGAATGAACTTTAATGATGAATATAATGTCTTCCTAACCCAATCTGCAAACTCCATTCAGCTGGCTGTTCTGTATCTGACACTGACAACTGCAATTAGAGTCACTGAAAAAGGCACTTCTGTAGAGGAGTGGTAATGGCAAGGACAATCTCATGCCATATTCACAGGGAAGGCTTCTACTCCAAAACCTCTGCCTGTCTTAAGACAGTGCTAGTAATGTTTATTCTTCTATTGTTAGAAGTTTATTACTTCACTGTCATGTCTGAAATACTTTTTCTTCAGTAGTAGTGCTGTGTCTGTATATTACTGGTTTACAAAATTTAGTAAGTCTTAGAGGTAAGTGTTGTGGTTTGAACTCAGGAGACAACTGAACACCACACAGCTGCTCACTCCTCCCTTCTTCCCTAGCACTGGGAAGGAAAAATTAAAGCAAAAGGCTCCAGAATCGAGATAAGGATAGGGAGGGATGATTCACCCATTATGATCATGGGCAAAAGACAGGCTCATTAGGGGAAGAAAAAAGGAACATAAATTTAATTCAGACATAACAAAACAACATTAACCAACAGACAGTGAGAAGCTTTACTACATCTTAAAAACACCTTCCTCTCACCCCTCCCTTTTTCCCAAGCTGAGCTCTGCTCCTGATTTCTCTACCTCCTCCCCACAGTGGTGCAGGAGGCAGTGAATGAGGGGGGTTCAGTCAGTTCTGCTGCAACTTCCTCCTCACGGGGTGGGGGGAACTCGTCCCATTCTTCCCTTGATCTATGTGGCATCTCTCTGATGAGAGACAGTCCTCCACAAACTTTCTCCAATGTGAGTCCCTCCCATGGGCCACTGGCATGGGCTGTTCTGGCATGGGTCACCCCCACAGGTTGCAGTCCTCCCAGCACCGAACTACAACAACAAGGGCTGCTTCTTCCCACAGGGTCCTGGCCTTCTTTGGGCTCAGTCATCTGCTCCAGTGTGGAGTCCTCTAGAGGCCGCAGGTGAATCTGCTATACCATGGACCTCCATGGGTCACAGGTCCGGGAGCCCCTGCTGTCTCACCACATGATACAGGGGAGTCTCTGCACCAGAGCATCTCCCTCCAGCTTTCTCCTCCTTCCTTCCACTGACCTCTGTGTTTGTATAAATATCCTCCTTGTAACTCTTCCTCGCAACTCCAACTCCTCTTCCCAGATTCCCTTTCCTAAATGCATATCACAGGGGTGCAGCTACTTGGCTCAGGCTTGGCCAGAGGTGGGTGGAGCTTTGGAGAGGGGGAGTTCTGAGAAGCTTCTTACAGTGGCCGCCACTGTAGCCCCCAGCCATGCTACAAAAATCCCACCACACACACAAACACAACACAGTGAAGATTTACCAATCAAGTGTTGGAAATGCAATTTTGCAAAAGTGTTTTTCTTTCATTCATTAGAACTAGCCAGGATCAATGGTCAGAGTAATTTTTAATTACTGTAAACAAAACCATCTTTCTTTGATTGGGACAAATTTCAATTGCCCAGAAATGTTTCCTTTCTATTAATTATCAAGGCAGCTTCCTGTGCTGATCCAACAGTTTCCCAAAGAACCTTCCTTAGATTTTTGTCATACTCTGCCTTTGAGGACATGGCCTGCTAAAATTTTTGGACAACCACACTTAAGAACATAGTTACTAGGGCTGCAGAAAAGAATTAAAATCCTTTCTGCACCCTCTTTATACTCTATTCTTCTTCTATTTTACTGATACAGAAGGCAGAGTAAAATGATTTTTTTTTTTTTTTGGCAATAGTTTTTTTTTATAAGGATGCTCACTTTTTTATCAAAAATAACACACAAAATTTAGAACTTTTCAGCAAAAACATTTAAAACCAAATATAAATTTATTGATTTATTTAATCTGTAGTTTTTGAGGCATTTTGTCATCGGTCACCTACTCGTTGCAAGATTCTCAGCCAGATATATCTCCAAAGTATGCTTCTGCTAGAAATTTCTACAGTGCATCACAGTGGCTTATGGAGTGGGAAGACTATGGTCCATTAAAGGAGATATAACTTGGTATTATGATTACCATGAAGAGATGACATCTTCTAGGAGGTCAGAGTCACTGTATAGATTGTCATTGCATAGCTTCCAATGGATGTCAAAATTTTCAAAAACTTTCTCTTTTCCTGATTTCCTCAGTACCTAGTGCATGTGAGGTTATTTGGGATGAGGTGGAAAAAAATATTTTGGACAAATGAGTGGTGTTACTTTAAGGTCTACTAATTTCTTATCTAGAGCTTTCTACTTTGTAATTGAAAATGTTATTGGTCCTTATTTCTAAAGATAGAAAAAATTGACAGCCATATTATGAATATTGAAATTATTTACAACCCAGACTGCTTAACAATTTATGGTGCTTTCATTAGCATAAGGTCCTTTTGGGTAAGTTTAGCTCTTATGCTGGCGTAATTCATTATGAATATGAATCTTGGAGTGTTAAGGTTTTTTCTTCCATGATATTGGAAGTTGTATACACTATCTTTTGGGTTGAGTTTAAGAAAAAATTGACAATGTTTTGTATTTCTTCCTATATGTGCAACATTACTCATTTGTAAAAGCATTCTTAGCTTTCAGCCATTCAAAACACATAATTATGTATCTACAGGCTTATAAATTTTAATTCCCACTACACAGGAAAACATTTGCTTGAACAAGATGGGTGTCTTCCATGGGCACTGTACAGACAGATATCTTGTGTCAAATATATTTGGTAGCTGTTAGCTTCATAAAGGACTCAGAGTACTAAAAGGGTAATATAAAATGGTGGCACTGAAAATTACAGTTAATAATGATAGATGTCTAAATCTTTCTAATGCAATGCCAACAAAGCTGAGAATTCGTTGTTAACAGAGAAAATGAAAAATGTGATTCATTCTTTTGAATGTATCTTTTTTTACAGTCTTTCATAATTCATTGGTAGTTTTTTTGAAATGGTTACTTTAGTGGAGGCTGTTTCATATATTCCTGTCAATGATCATTTCAGGTGACTCTTCCTGTCAATGTTCATGCTATATTTTAGAGTCAGTTGTCTGCATGTACTAGGTAAACACATTAGCATTGATATATTTCAAGATATATGGCTGTTTTACATCCAAGAGAAAAGTTACTAATTTTCACTCATGTAAGGCTATATATGTGTGTATATATATATATATGTAAATTCAGGAAACAAATATTTTGTCAGTTAATGTGGGGTTGCAAACAGCATTCAGGTTCTACTTGCACAAAAGGTCACATATGGCTTATGCATAATACAGAAAATAAAATAAAACTACAAAATATTTAGACTGCAAGAAAAGGCATATGACAGTGTGGGCCTGAACACCCATTCCAACTTTTCCTAATGACTTGGAATACTTGTCAAAGCTACAGACATTTTGTGGACCCCAGAATGACATTAACGTTAACATTCCTGATATGTCTTAATTTAAATATTTAGTAAACCAGTATTAATACCTGACATTTATCAAGTATACCTAGGCATCTCAAATTGGATCTCATGCCATATTACCTGTACTGATGAAAAAATGTTCATGATAGCTTGATTTCAGATAGTACCTCCAGTTCCCAAATAGCTTGGTTTTGATAGATCCAATTAACCCATCACAAAGCACAAATCTTTGGAAAAAATATTTGTAATAATTCCATATTACAGAACAAGGAAGACCTAGACATGCATGAAGACCACCAGTGTTAGTGACACTAATACACAAAGGGAACTCATCTCCTTTTTTAATCTTTTAGCCTTTCTACAGTAGAATAGCTATAATGAAATTAATTTAGACTGTAAATAAATAATAGCTCCATGTATAGTAGATCAGATCATTATCTGGGGAAAATGTTAATGTTTTAAATCTCTCTGTGGCAGTGTATCTGGACCAAAAAAGAGGAACTTGTAACAGATTCAAGTATTTGCTCCTTATTAAAAAAAAAAAAAAAAAGAAAAAAAAGAGTACTTTAATAATGTTGTTTTCTCTCTTGTGATAAATAGTTTCAGAATTATTAAATGTGAGAAACATTTCCAGAGATACAAGCAATCAGACTGTCTCATCAGAAGATCCAGGGCTGAATGAGTAACACTGATCTTCTTTAGTGATGGGATCTGACAGAAGCACATATGTAGGTGATCAGCTGACACCTTCTGAGGCTGAGATAAGAAAAGACTAATTCAGAACTATGGTATGGCCTTTGATCTGTCTTTGTTTTTCAAATGATGAGGTTAGACTAGTTGAAAATTTGCAGTCTTTTAGGGTGAGATAGTTTTAATGTACTTTGAAAATGACAGGAGATTCTGTCAGCCTCAGAAGGGTTTTCCTGAATTTGCTGACAGAACAGTCAGCAAAGTGAATTGAATAGCCCTGGGGAATGTTTTAGATGTTATCTAGTGTTTAGTATAATTGATAAAATAATTGCATTTGTGTAATATCATTAAACTTTCAAAACTATCTTTTTCTATGTTCCCATTTTTATAGATTTCTGAAACAAAGCAAAACTAGAAATACTGAGTCAGTTACCTGAGCATGTCTTTCCTTTCTTCTGGTTATCAGTGGAAAATTGTGTCAGGTAAAATATGATCAGCTGAACTCTGTTAAACAGTCAATAAAATGAGCACAATCTTGCATTTCCCAGTAGTGTAAGTGACAAAAGGTTACACCTGACACAAAGAACCTAAATAGATTGTGCACATTAGCAGTAGCAGAACATGTTGCACATATTGAAAAAGCAATCGCATTTTGTTCCAAGAAGTTTATTTATAGTTAGTAATATATTGTGAATAGATGTTTTTAATAGGCAGTAACAAACAAGATGCACATGTATTATAGTATAATATGGATATTTTGTAAACATCAAAAGATATTGCTCTTTTATATAGCATGTAATATGTCAAACTAGTTTGAAATATAAGCAAAATAGCTATTCTTTTGGTTGCTTGAATGTTGGGTATATTCTTTCTACTGCATGTCATGCACAGGTGGTGAACTCTAAAGTTATTTAGGAAAATTATTATTCTTTTTAGTCATAAATATCATTAAGTGGAGGTTAGTTAAAAAATATGTTTAAATTGTACTAAATGCTGATTTAAAGATACATACTAAAATGATCAAACACAAAATACCTTTCTAGTTTTTATGTTTGACAGAGAATGAGACTTTGGTTTATGTGAAAGCAATATATTTTAGCGATTATTATATGACTTTATAAATCTTAACTCAGTTTTTCATACCCATGTTGTATTTCTGCTGATTCCTGCCAGTTCAAAAAAAGCTCAATCAAATAAGAAGGTAAAATAGATTGTTTACCCAGATTCTATTCCTATATTAGTGTCTATGGTGACATTAAAAAGTAATTCTTCCTGACAGTTTATATAGTCTCAAAGTGTATTTTTAAAAACTTTCATAAAATGACCTTAACCTGAAATCCAAGTTCACCTATGGAAAGTTAAGATATATAAGGGTTTGACCTGAAGTATTTGGGGGGTTCTGTGTTTGGGTTGTGGTTTGTCTTTTTTTTTTTAAACTGTGATGTAGTTGACTTGTTGTAAGATGTTAAAAAAGTAAATGATGTTGTATAGCCTCTCACAGGATTCCTTGGTCTGCTTACTGAATTTTCATTTACTGAAAGGTAAAGGACAAACTGTCACTGAAAGGAGAATAGCCTATAGGTCTGAAGAAGGGCTTGTGTGCCTAAAAGCTCATCTATGTCTTTCATTGATATCGGTTGGTTTAATAAACTACAGTTTCCCTCTTCAAAACCTGTTGAGTGCTAAACCCATGCACATGCAAACCAAGCTAGAATTTGAAACGTCAAGAATTATTAAGAAATTGGTTTTCTTTAATTTAATTCCAGGGACCATGACTATTTTAAGGACAAACAAGAAAAGTTAATATGCATCTTTAACATTTGAATTACCCAACTGATCATTTTGTAAATACATTTAATAGGTAAAAAAATGTGTTCTGCGTATCATATTCTGAATAAAAGTGAGGTTTTGGCAACAGTAAGTTTAATTCCCCAGTGGAGATGTCTGGGAGAGACCGTTCTTGAAAACTGTCCATAATATGGACTTCAGAGTTTGGAATCAGAACCTGGCAGTGGAATTAGAAATGAAGCCTTGTCTTGAATGAATTTGTATCTTCTAAACCAAAAGATGTCTTCATCTTCCAGACAGCTCCAGGTTTTGTGCATGAGAATCTGCTAGCAATGGACACAGTGGTTCCACTAACATGGGGAGACCACTGGAACCTCAGCTGTGTTCACACCAAATGTGTGATTCTCTTTTGTGAAAATTAGTTGACAGGAATCACTTAAAACTACCCATTTCATATATTTATTTGCAAACTCTTTCCCAATACAATGACATCAGGATTTTGACAGCCTGTTAGTCTTTATAGAGCTGAAGACTAACAGTGTTGAACAACTGACATTGGGTTACTGTGAGATGGAAACAGCAGAAGTCAATGAAGATTATACAGTTTGATTGTCTGCTAAATGAGCTATGAGAACTGAAAATAATATAATTTTTATTAGCAATCTAGTGTTACTTAAAACTGTGATGTGAGGAGTGTAAAAAAGCATGGGAAAACATCTGTGTTATCAAGAACAAAACTGGAGCATGAACAATTCCACCAATTTAATAGAACGGCCTTGTAAAATACAGATTGCTAATAATAACTCATACTTTATGTGTCATTTCCTTTCTTTGCAGCATGAGGGCTGACAGATCAGTTCAAGACACAACTTGTTCTTGCACTTTTTTAGTAAATGCTGACTATAGTTGGTTTTTCCCATATCCAAAAGGAGCTAGAGTTGCACTATATTAAATGAAGATTACAGTAATATTAGAAGAAAAATATATAATGGACATAACCGTAATCCAAAAATTTCCTGGGAGAGTGAAGAAGCTGATGGCTAGATATTAACAGTACTTTTTATTTTGTGAAATCATGGAGAAGTTTTATGTCATGAACATCCGCTACATAAAAACCAGTTTGATACTTTCTTTAAATGTGTCATTATTATACAAGGGAATATACATACTTAGTGGGCCATAATAGAGAAATACTCTCCAGTCACTTTTCTAATATTAACCATGAACAAACATTAGGAAGATAAACATTCATTTCTCATTAATTTTTCTCAGAATAAGTTCTCACCTTTGAGCTATATGTATTTATACTCAGAAGAGATAAACTGGCATTCATATATACAAAGTGACTCAGCAAAATTTATTTGTGTTAATAAAGGTTGATGATGGGCTTTGGAAAAGGAAGCTTACTTGATTACACTGCTCAAGGGAGAAAACATGTATATCTCCATGTCAGTGTGATAGACATTTCTGAATGTCTCTCCTTGTAGGTATCATGTAGTGTTTTGTCTTTCATCCTATACAGTTTTCCCCTTGAAACAGATTTCAGTTTTACCAGTTAAAGTGAATTGATTTGCTTTTATGAGTTACTATAGGCTCTGAGTTTTTAAAGCTGAATTAATATCATTTATTAAGTGGTGATAGAATTCATAAAATGAATGAATATCATGCTATCATGCATAATATTAGTATCATACTTCATTTCAAAGATAGCTGTTTTTTTAAAAAAACACCTGCCAATATATCTGCTTTTTGAAGATATAAACTGCTATATATGTAAAAACTATTATTATTGATATTCATATATACAGTAATGGTGACTTCTTTAGGTATACCGTATAAACACCGAACACCCTAGAGCAGACTGAAAGGTAGCACAAAATCTACTCTTTGAGACATTGCAACACACTAGCTTTCTAAGTTGCTTGGCCTCGTACTGTGCTTCTAATATATTTTATGTATCATATAACCTAAGCATGACATTAGTTGAAATTCAGCTCTCATAGTCCAGTTTATTAAAGCTCAAAGGTAGGTAAATATTGATTTTCTATCAGAGATAGTCCTTCTGAAATTACACAGGTCTTGATTCAGTATTTACATATTTACCTACCTTTAAATGTGTTTAAAGCTTTATTTACTTAACCAAAACTACTTTTATTTTTTCATTAAAAAAATCAACCAGAAGATTTCTAATAAGTAATAGATAGGGAATCTTTTATTCCTAGTTTATTTGTTCAGATACATCTTGATTGATAATGAATGAATGTTGTTACAGTGTGATGGCAGCTAGTGAATTGGTCTCACTTAACTGTCAAGGATATGTCCATATCAAAAAAATTATTCTCCTTGGCCATATAAACAGAAGGATCTGAAAGCTAAATGACTCTTTAACTTGTTGAGTATATAAAGTCAGATTTACGCATCCTTAGTCATGCTAATCTCTAGGGGGTTTTTTGTTGTGTTGGTTGGGTTTTTTTTTGGTTTTTTTTTTTTTTCACTTTGTGTTAATTTTCAATGTTGTCACTGTTTGCCTCCGCTTCTGTAGGAGTACAAGCAGTGCAAAGGGTTTACTGTCCATCTCTCTGAAGGGCATCTATGGGTCCTGTTAGAACTTGTTGAATACTGCCCAGTCTCCATATTTTCCTTTTATCTTTGTTTATATGAATAAATAGCATGATGTGTCCCTTCCTCCTGGTATGATATCTCAAAAGAATTGCAATCTGGTGGAAGGGTAGATTTCAATGCAAGGAGGGCTGTTTCTTAGGAAACCTGTCAGTAGAGACTGATCTATAGAAACACAGACTGATCTAGAGAAATGTTGTGTAAATACACTTGTTGCCAGTCCTGACCATATCCTTTCAGTGTTAGGAATGATCCTATGTAACCCACACTGATTATTCTAGGGCAGAGAGATTTGCAGTAGTGTTTTGGAGGAAACTGTGGCAGGTACACCCACCCTGACACTGATGGGACTTTCTGACCATTGAAATACAGGGGCTGCTGATTCTTTTTGTGCCCTTGTTTCTGGATCTTTATGGTAATCGGGGCCCTCAGTCAAAAAGAGCTGACATGACCACAGATAAGATTCCACTCGGGTATAAATGGAGTCCTGTTGGGAACAATTTTGAACCAGTCCTCTTTGGTGCAGTGAGGTTGCAGTCGAGGACTCTCCCCTTGGGTCAGGACACCACCCAAGGTAATTCCTCAAGGTTGAGAGCCCTCATTTGTCAGGTGAGTGATTCTGTATTTTGGATTATCATTTTAAAATTCAGGAATTCCTAAGTTGGCTGCGTAGTAATAGTTTCATCTCACAGACATCCAAACCTGTAGTTTACTGATCTCTGCTGGAGAGCTAAATAATTTTGCTCAAAACAAATATTATTTTGAGTACTTCTCTTGTTTATTTTGGGCGCCTTTGCAACAATGTGCAAAACCCATAATTACCACCTGTCCTGGTTTAGCTAAGATAGAGTCAAGTTTTTTCCCAGCAGAGAGAGAGGGAGAAGGGATCTCCAGCCGGGTTATTCATACCATGCTGACGTCAGGTCCAGGGGCGGAACCTTTTTACTTTCGCTTCTGGTTTTTGGGGGTTGCTATACACACAGCGGGCTTGCTCCTTGACCATTTAGCGGTATTTCTCTGTATATCTTTTGTCTTGTTCACTGTTATTGCTGTTTATTGTTATTATCACTGCTACTGTTGTTGTTCAGATTGTTCTATCACTCTGTTGTATTAAATTCCTTGTTACTTTAGCCCGGGTCTGTGCCTAACTTCCAGCCCGACCGGCCGCGGGTGGGGGAGGGGCAACGGCAACGTGCTCTCCGATCCCGGCAGAAGCTAAACCTGCACACCACCTTGCACAACGATACAGTATTTTAAAACTTGGTCTCATACGACTTTGAAATAACTTCCTCCTTTTCCTTTGCAAATTTCAAACCTCTCTGGAAAAACTAAAGCCCTCGTGTCTCTGAATGTAGAACTGTCAGAGTGGCCTGCTGCCTTTAGGTTGTAATTGTTGGAAAATTTATGGCTCAAAACTGTGCGGAAGTAGCCAGTGTCAAAATACATCTGACTTCCAGGATCCCATAGTAGTTCTACCTTCAGCTTTCTACCTGTGCTGCTGGAGATTGAATTTCCTTAGTGATAAATTTTGATTTTAAAGAATCAACATTCTTCATCATAAAAAAGACAAACAAATTCTATACATAATTTCTAAAACAAGCGGGCTGCAGTTATCCTGTCTGAAAATGCAACTGCTGAGAAACAATGGTTTGATTAGTGAATACAATATGCTTTATTTAGAACTTAAAATGGGTATTTCTATACATACCATCAGATGAGGACCCTTTCATCGGTCTCAAATCTTTATTAACAGCTACCTAAAGTATCCACACGATCATAGTTGACAGAGATGTGGATTGCCCTATAGCTTGAGATGAGCTCCAAAAGACACTTTATACTGATTCAGAGATCCATTCTTAAGATAAATTCTGCTAAAAATATAATACAATGTAGAATTTTACATAGAACTTTCAAATGTTAATTTTTATCTGACAGTAAACTGGCAACTGCTAAAAAGAAGAGAGATCAGGTACACTGAGTGAGTGTGTCTTGCTGTGTGGTTTTCAAAGATAATATTGCAAACAAACTAGTGTAATACTCTAGCCAAAAGGTAACAAAGATACTTGGGAGGAAAGGGCATGATTTCTTTGTCAGTGGTAAGTGAAAGAGAGTTTTGAGAAGACATTATCAGTGTTGAGTCCCAGAAAACCTTGGCATTTAACACCATGTCCACAATGCCCAGACATATATCCACATCTGCAAACTGTTCTGTATCCTGTCAGATCTTTCAGCATCACCTTCATAATCTTGATTTGTAAGACAAATTTGATTACTTCTCTTTTTCTGTACTCTTTCTACTTGCCAAAACAGAAGTAGAGAATGAGAATCAATGGTTATTCTAATTGAAAACCCCTGAACTTAACAAAAGTAATATCTAGCTCTAAAAAGTAAACTCTTATGATATGTGAGGAGTTTATAAGCTTTCATCTATGATGAAAATAGTGAGAACAGAAAATAGCAAGACATGAAATTGATCACTACATTCAGACCTGCATAGGTTTGAGATAAAAAAGCCAGCTTCAGTTTCCCACTGTAGTGAGTGTTACTTGTTTAGTTATCCATGGAATGGCATGCCTTAAGTTGGGAGAGTTTCTGCTCCTCAGGACCAAAAGTAATACTGGGCAGAACAAGCACTCTTTTGTATTCATTGCTTCTGGAAACCACATTCTTAGAACACTGATATCCCTCACCTTAGCAGTTGCCTCATTAATTCCAACTGTTACACTGGAGATGGCATAACAGGTAATATTTGTCCTTGCAGATTTAACAGCTGAGTAAAGAATTACATATATGTGGGCTAATGATGTGTTGAGACTACTACTTACTGACAGCAAACATTATGTCCTTCGCTAAGGTGGAGTTCACAGGTCTTTGTCTATAGCCACATCTCAATTACCAGTGATCTGTAATCTGATCAATGGTCTGTTACCCCCATAATTTAGCAGTCAACACTGTGATTTTTAATTAAAATTAGCCATTTGTGTGAAATGATTGCTCTGTTCATTATCTTGACAATTTCATTACTGTATCAGGTAAAATAAAACATTTATAGCAAGGGGAAAATATATGAGCTATTGTAAGGTTCAAGGAGGTTCATCACAGCAGTTGGCTGAGGCTGTTATCATTAACATCAATGGAACAGGTCACATTTCTTCGTATGCCACATGCCAGTTATCTCTTTTAAAATGAATTATACATGTATTCATTAAAATTTCCCAAGTACTCTGGGAACATGAACATTACAGACATTTGTACCCTACTTCTACATTCACAGTTTGCAGTGCAGTTTAGAAGGGTGGCCAAGAAAGCCAACGGCATCCTGGCTTGTGTTAGTGTGACCAACAGAAGTAGGGAGGTGATAGTCCCCCTGTGCTCTGCACTGGTGAGGCCACACCTGGAGTATTGTGTCCAGTTTTGGGCACCTCAATACGAGAGAGATCTGGAGGTGCTGGAGCGAGTGCAGAGGAGGGCAACGAAGCTGGTGAAGGGCCTGGAGAACAAATCCTATGAGGAGCGACAGAAGGAGCTGGGACTGTTCGGTTTGAGGAAGAGAAGGCTGAGGGGAGACCTCATCACTCTCTACAGCTACCTGAAAGGACACTGTAGAGAGGTTGGTGCTGGTCTCTTCTCACAGGTGATTAGTGACAGAACAAGAGGGAATGACTTTAAACTGCAACAGGGGAGATTTAGACTGGACATTAGGAAAGAATGTTTCACAGGAAGAGTGGTCAGATGGTGGAATAGGCTGCCCAGGGAGGTGGTGGAGTCACCATCCCTGGATGTGTTTAAGGGTCGTTTAGATGAGATGTTGGGGGATATGGTGTAGGGGAGAATATTATAGGTTTCAAACCCCCTTTTCTAGGGCTGATGGTTGGACTCGGTGATCCCAAGTGTCTTTTCTAATCTGAATGATTCTGTGATTCTGTGACTATGAAAGGCTTTGCATGCATGGTAATGCTTCTAGGAGTTCTGTTGAGTGTTCTGCATTCCATATCCAAAAGTTGTTCTGGAGAAGAGGAGGCTGAGGGGAGATGTCATCGCCCTCTACAACTGCCTGAAAGGAGGGTGCAGAGAGCTGGGGATGAGCCTCTTTAACCAAGTAACAAGTGATAGGACAAGAGGGAATGGCCTCAAGTTGCACCAGGGAAGGTTTAGACTGGATATTAGGAAGCATTTCTTTACAGAACGGGTTGTTGGGCATTGGAATGGGCTGCCCAGGGAGGTGGTGGAGTCCCCATCCCTGGAGGTGTTTAAGAGTCAGGTTGACATAGCGCTGAGGGATATGGTGTCGTTGGGAACCGTCAGTGCTAGGTTAATGATTGGACTAGATGATCTTCATGATCCTTTCCAAGCCAGATGATTCTATGATTCTGTGACTTTGACCTCACAGCAGCTGAGAATTCAAGAACCCAACTTTACTCTTTGTTTTTTGGAAGTGTACTTCTATGTACTTCTCATGTATCCCAGGGAGAAAAGAAGTGCATGCCCCAAGGAGCAGCCAAAACTCTTGTTAATATTTGTATCTGGGAGCTTGGGTGGGAGGACAAACAAAAGGGGAATACAGCAGAGGAGCACTAAACCCATAGACAACCATCTTGAAAAGTTATCTATATGCCATTGTGTGCAACCCACCAAATGAAGTTATATCATCAGGCCCCTTCGGACAGGAATGATTACTGTTCTGGTGCTGATATGTCAACATCTTAGCTTGCAAAGTCACAGAGATGTTGAGTAGAATGAAACATTGACACATGGCCTCTCTGTCACCTTTGCCTTGAGGCTGTTTCTGCACATGGGTCTGATGTCCAATTTAAAGATATCTAGACTGTGACAAAGGCCATGCATTGGAGTTCACTTGTCATTTTTCCTAAGAATAGATAGAATAAGGAGAGGAACTGGGGAGAGAAGGGAAAGCATGTGGAGAGGGTGGGCTGGGTTTCTCAGCATCAGGGAAATGCTATTCTTTCCATTGAAGATTTCAGCTTTAATTTTCTAGAGGACATACTAATAATTTCCTTAGCATTGGATGCTATTCTTCTTTGCAATTATCAATAAGCCAACAGAGCATAGATTTTTTTATTTTTTTTTTCTCCACAAAGAGAAACTTCAAAATGATTCAGTGAGCAAATTTCTCAGGAATGATTTTTAGTGATTAGGGCGTTAAGAAGAAGTACACCTGTATTCCAGCTCATATTTTCCAGCTAATTTAAATTTCGAAGAGGTCTGTCATCTTCACACTGAGTTCTTTCATCTCCAACTCTTGCACTACAAGGTCTGTCTATAGCTCAATTGTTTTAGAAGTTCAAGCACCTCAACGTTCTGAATTTCTGGGTAAGTGTTCTAGTTATCTTCTGGTTGCATAAAAGAAACTTAATAGCATCCATTGACTGTGTAATAAAATGTTGTACTATCAGTGTTAGACATGATCAGACCATAGGTATCAGTTCTGAGCTTGTTCCAGCTCTGCGTTTCTGCATCTATGCTGTGAATCAAAATGTAGAAAACTCCTATCTGTGTGTTCACACTGAGTCATTTGTCTGCATGGAACAATTTGTTAGCTCTAAGGAATTCTTCAGACTGCATACAGAGAAGATTTCCCCCCACAGGTTGCTGATGTTCCAACAAACTTCCAATTGTGGGATTCTAGTCTAATCTCTCACTGAAGTGACAAATTCCCAACTAAAGCAAAATCTGGGATGTGTAAAGCATAGCCTAGTCCAAGAAACCATATACTTTAATGACTCTTCTGTGCAGTTTTGGCATAAAAGCTGCAAGGCAAAAGTGGGAACTGCATGAACTGTAGAAAACCTAATTTTTTGATGGTACTTTCCATGCTGTTGAGAAGAGGCTCTCTGTGCCAGTCTTTCTCACATCTCCCTTTAAAACTCATCTGCGTCTTTGTACACCTAAGCACTTGACAACTGTGATGCTGTACCTGTATACTTCTGATTTTGATTGGAATTATGTCACTGTTGTGTTGTGTGCACTACCCATTATTGTTAAATTTTAATAAATTGCTTAAATTTTAATTCACTTTCACACACACAGGTATTGACTGACATTTGAGATTCCTCGTGCCTTTGCCACTTTGCTTGAAATGGCCAGTGCCGGGGGCTTGTATCTCTAACAAGTCTTTTGGGTTTGCCATGACTTTGTGGCTATTTTAGGTACCTTGCCATTTCACAAATGTGCATGCCTATGTTTAGGAAAGCGAAATAAGTCTTCTGACTATAAGAGCTGCTTATCAGCAGATTTGTTTCTGTGATCTTATGTGTATGTAGCCTAGATCAATGGAGTCCTGAACCTAGACAGGGACATCCAGATGTCCCTTCAGCTCAAATAGCAGTTAAGCCTGTAACAACAGTGTCATGAAATTACAGGGGAGTCTGACTCAGGATTAAGAATTGATGTATGTTTTCTTTGTAAGAAAGTAAGTGAGTAAGAACGTCTGTGCAATACAGGCATCTAAACCCCCATCATAAACAACACAAATTTAATTGGCCACCCTAAAGTTAGATCTTCATAGATCTAACAAACACAAAACAAGACCTATGACAGACGAGCTCTTCTGTAGCAGCTGTACTTAAGTGGGATAGTGTCAATAATCACAGATGGCTCTAGGAACTATGTTTTGGTTACTGAACAGAGTTGCAAGTGTTTTAATTTCAGACTATCACCTTCTAATCCTGTCCTTAGGCTTCTATACATTTCTACATTATTAGAGGGCAGAAGTACTTTATTAAAGCACAGATGATGACTTAAACTCTCATTTCTTGCTTAGGACAATATAATTTTTTTTGCCTTTCTTCACTATTTATGTTGAGGTTTGTTCTGTTTATATCTCAATTCCTACTTAATTTTAACTTTGAAAGAATTGTTTGTGTACTAAGGAAGAGTGATCTGATTTATTTTTTTTGTCTCAGGAAAAAATTCTGGATAAATCAGTTTCTTCACTGAGTTTACTGGGAGGGTTGATGTGACAAGATTTTCAATATTCTTGCTTCTTTCATAAACAATCGTTCAACATTTTATGAAACTCTGTAAGCAAGAAAACCATAGAAAACATAAAAGCGTGGAGTCACCAGGCACCTCCCAAACAGATTATTTTCTCTGCTTTATTTGCACTGATGACAAAATGTTCAAAATGCACAAGTTGTGGTCCAATGTTATGCTGTTACAGTTTGTAGAAAACTGCACTGGAAAGATGTACAATATAGATATGGGATGTATCACCAAAATTAAAAAACTTCCTGCCACTAAAAAAACAATACTTCTTTTAGCAGAGGAGAGTTTTTGCCAATTGTAGCAATGACACCAGGAATGCCATTTGGATGTAGAAAATCTTGTAAAATAATAATGTCCACAAATAGGTTTCTGCAAAGAACACATGTCACTGAGATTATGTCAAGAAGAAAATAAACAATTCATGAGGGAAAATTGTTTGCCAGAGGAAAATTAGAATGTGAAGCTCTCTACTCCATGTCTGTGTAATAGGGACTCATAATTTGTAATGATCAGAAGGAAAATATTATAATGGCTTAACAACATTACAGAAAGAAACGAACAAAACAATCAAATCCAAAAACTCAGAGAAAATGACAAGACATCAAAGAAAAACAAACTGAAATGAAAACAAATGTGAACTTACTCTTAGAAGCCTATAAATATAATTTATGGTTTAGAAACAGAGAAAAGCAAAGAAATGGCATAAAGTTGGTTACTAGGAAATTACATATTGGTTATTTAGTATTCTTATTTTCCTATAACCAAAACACTGGGAGTATAGTAAATGCACAAACATATATTAAAACCCAATAAAACCTCCACATCACTTCTCCAGTGTTAAACAGTTTTCAGAAAAAAACCCTGTAATGATAAATAAAATTACCTTTGTGAGGGAAGAGGTAATGGAAAGGAAGAATTTCAAGAAAAAAAAACTAAAACAGGAAACGCATGGAGCCTAATCGTTACATTCCTTTTCTCATGTCTAGATTGTACTTACTTTCTGAGGATATAAAGAAGCTGTTATCCCTTTGAATTGCATCTGTAGGATCAGGAATAATTAAATTTCACAAACCTTTTTGAACACTGAATCTGCATTCTTGCTCCCAAAAGAAATTGTTGAAGAGGGAAATACAGATGGGGAAGAATCAGTACTAAAATTCTACCCAACCACAATGCTTCCACATAATTCAATGCATGGCTGTGTTTTGTGGCTGTATTTTCACACTTTCACATAGAAGGTGAGCTGTTGATCTGTTCCTTGTGATTGCCCTACTGCATATCCAGAGGCTGGAAGGAGTTAGGATGTTTCATGATTATGGATTATATCTTTAAATCTTTCAACAAACAGAAACCAGTAGTTCTGTGGACTGCTGCTACTGTGTATATCAAAGAACTGAAGGGCAGAAACAACCAGGTCAGTGAAAAAGACTGTGATGTTATAAGATATAGAAGAAAACTCTAGATACCAGCTTTTAGATTTACTGAATGTGTTCACCACATATTCCTGACTCACTGTTAAAAAGCAGGTTTTGAAATTGCTATAGATATTTAGCTTGAAAATCTTATAGTCTCTGGAAATTTTGTAATGGGAGATAGACTCCAATCATAAAGCTATCGAAACTAATCTATCAGGATGGTAACTTTTACAGTCCTTAATAAAGCAAAGAGTGAATTAGCATCAAGTCTTCTCCGTACTTACTTATTAACCTTCTTTTTTATAAACATTTTGACATCCTGGAGAAAATGTTGTGCTTCTGCAGGTTACATTTTTGAGAACATTTAACTTGTAAGGTAAAATATACAATTATTGCATCAACTTCTTTGATATCTTAGTGTGATAAGACATTAACAATTAAAGTCTATCAGAAACTACCTTGTCATGTTAAATGACCTGAGCAAGGTTTTGTGTAGTTGAAGACACTGGGTGAAAATACTTTTTTTTTTTTTTTTTGCATTGTAGGCTGAAAGTCTCAAATTGTACAAGCATTGATACAATGCAAAGCAAATGCACATCTCTTCAGAAAGAACAGGTCACAAAAGCAGAAATGTTTTGGTTTGTTCTGTCACTTTTTAAAACATAATACAGAAATAATGAGCAAAAGAAGAGAATCCCAACTTTATAGATGTTACGAGACACTATCTCTTAATGTCTCTTGATAGTGATGTAGAAATATTGGTGAATAAGATGGCAAAAAATTAGTGGATATATACCGAAATGTTATTGCAGCACAAGTCTCCAATGTACCTTAGTGAGTTAGCTGGAAGTTTTATCCACTGAATTTCAGAGTTTCCATCATGTGAACTTTAACTGCTGTTAAAGTTACTAACCTGCATTTTATATCAATGTTTTGTTGGATGAGGTCTCTAGCTACTTGACTCAGCTGGAATGCAACTGTTTGTGTACAAGTCTCCTTCTAGGAAAAATTAGCCATTATATGTCTTATATGGTATCCAAAGTGGGATTTTATAAGATGTGTACCGTATTTGTTAGATTAAAAGACAAAATTTGATGGTAACTAAGGTTACAGAGATGCACCATATACTTTTGGAATTACAACAAATTTTATGTTGGAAGTTGTATAAAATAATTAGCCAAATAGAAAAGTAGCAAGGAGAAATCTGCTAACACATTCACAACTATTCATCAATAACACCTCACATATTTATAAACTATAAGTGGTAAAAGCTTGTCCTTACATTTCAGGTAAAAGAGACATGACTCTCATCTCTGTGTATATTAACATCACGCTGGGGCACTTTTATAAAGCACTTCTACAACAGTGGATTATACATCTGGACTGATTTCAATTTTGTCATTCCAGGTATCATATAAAACCCAGCCGAGTTCAGAAAGAGCTGACAGAATATATCTGAATAATATATTACTCTTAGAAAGACAGGTAAATTATCACATTTGATGAAGATTACATCTTTGCATAGAAGTAGTCCAAAGGAGTAAGTAAGAGACATGACACCATTAAGAGAGTATTGAAAGGAAGTTCCTTTTTTCCATCCTGTATGAGAAAGCCAGAAACAGGCATGTATGTGTAGCCTCATATACAGGGAGATAAAAACCCCTGTGAATGGACATGATCTCTTGCAAATGAGATTCACAGCAGCTGGCCTCCTGTAGGCAAAGGAAAACTGGAGAAGCATGGGTCTGAAACTCTCAGTCTAAGGATTTGAAGTGATTTGCCTTTGTGAAACTGGGATTGAGATGCGGGATTTGTTATCAAAATGAATAACATTGTGTGTTTTATTTATGTTTTCCCTGTGTCTATAACAGACGTCTTAGAGTGGAATTCATCTTCTCTCACAGACAAACAGGCTGGGTGCTCTCCCTGGACTCCTTCCACTATCACAAAATGAGTCATGGGGACATTTTTCCTCTGAATATATCATCATTCATTAAGGAACTTGCCAGTGAAAATTTAAAAAAACCCAGTATTTTTGTCTTATTGTAAACAACCACTTTACATTTTAAATTTTCTAACCTTTGTGACATAAATATGTAATAGTTTCCTGCAAGATGGTCTCTGAGGTTTCATCCTGAACACACTGCACCCATTATAGTCCAGAGCAAGCTACTCTCTTGCACTGTGGGGTTTGTTTATAAGTGTCAGGGCCCTGAGGGCATGAACAGGCCTCACTGCCCTTGTCCATTCCCCAGGGCTTCCCCCACCCTGCCCATGTCCCAGGAGCCCATTTCAGCCCCCCAGGGCCATGGGTGAAACCCTCGCAGGGCTGGTTGCAGCTTCTCACAGCTCTGACCAGCCATGGGCCCTGCCAAGCTGGGCTCACCCATAGACCCACAGCCTCAGTCCATCCCCAGGAAGGTGCCCTGATGTCTACGGCCGTGAGGATGCAAACCTTCATCTACCAACATGTACAAGCCTGTTAAGCACCATACATAACATGACCAAGAGTGGGTGGATGAGAGAGACAAGGTTCTTGGGTGAAAACAACAAATCCTCTGCTTTATTTTCACTGTGCATACCAACGTACACATGTAAAGATCCTGTTACCACTGACGTGGATACATCTATGTTAAATATGTACTGAACAGCTGATAGAAAAATGTTCAGTTTAGACACTAGTTTGCTATCTAAAGAAAGTTGATAAGCTATTTATTCATTCTTAGAAAGATAATACAGAGAGAAAAAGTGAAGACTGAATTTTTTCTCCTTGGACTCACTGACACTGTATATAAGTTAAAATACTCTGTATTGCTTTCTGTCAGTAAACAGCTTCAGTTTCTTTCCTCCCAATTTCAGCTACAAAACTGACATACGTTTATTAGGAAGTTTCCTGCCTTTGACTCACTTTATAGTCAGAGAATAAAAATAAATATTTTAAGAGCAATAGGAACTCAACCCACCCATGATATGAATCATATGTGTGAAAAGTCCATTTCTAGCTCTTGCTAAATGAAGTACCAAGGTGACTGCTATACTCCAGTAGTTACCTCTTTTGAATGTTAATGTAACTAGTAACACTTCCCATCAGCTGTCTTGCCTTCCTCTTAATCACATGAAAGTATGTTGTTTCATGAGTAACATAAGCAATAACTAACACAGTGGAAGAAAATGTAATTTTTAAAGAATTTTGCAGCTGGTTACCGCAACAGAAAAGAGAAAAAACCCCAAAACAATACAATTAATTTATGAAAACAATTAATGAAGAAATTAATGAAAAAAACATTTCTGATGTAAGTGAAAGAATAAAACATAAATTAAAAAATTATTCCAGGACTGCATTTTCATAAGTAGTATAAAACAGGCTTTAAGGTGGAAAAAAAATTAATGAAGATGATTAAAATATTCAGGGGGATAATATACTTCACGATGCATTAAAGATCTACTTCTTGAAATAATTTCTACATAATTTTATAAATTAGTTAGTTTAAAGACAGAGGAGAAAGAAAGCAAGACATAGAGCGCTATAAATAATATTTGGAAAGAAAGGGAGTCTTCTTTGATGGGAAAATAATGTGGATTCATTTTTTACAAGAAATCCTTCACTAAAAGGGAAAACAGGACTGAAGAACATTGCTGAAGTTTCACTTTGATGGAAATTTTCTGTGTCCACAATAGTCTAGGCATATATGCTATTTTTCTACACGACTATAATTTCTTATTTTTTAATGAATTCATCTATCAATTCAGGGTGGTGGAAATTTAGAAAATTATTTTATTTTTCAAAGATTCATGTGAATTACTGTCTTTGGAAGTAAACAACGGTTGTTTTAATACCTTGTAATTGTAGAATTTAAGTTATATACCATCCACTCTTGGTCAGATTGTATCTTTACCATTATCAATCATTTTGGATTATCTCATTTGTTCACTGTAGTGCATAATAGCTGTGTTAGGGGAACTGTTGCTAAATTTTTTTTAACGACTACACTTTCTAAACCTTTTCTCTGTAAGGCATTGTTACAAATATAAGCCATTTATTTTTGTAGCTTTGAAAACAGTAATTTATAAAAGATTTGAAAAGAGAAAACAATTGGATTTTTTTATTTTCCAAGCAATGTAACAAGACAGATACAACACCATTATTTTTCAAGAACTGTTTTTGAATTAGACAACTCCAAGTTATGTCCTAGCCTTTGCTGTATTCATCTTAAACATGTAAATACATTATCATTGTCTGTGTTCATAAGTCATAACTTATTCCAGTAACGACAATCAGTCTTCTTAGTGTTTGTCTTTTAAATGTTCATGACAGAAATGGAAAATAATACTCTTTATACTACATAGCAGGGATCTGTTTATTAGTGTGGAAATTGCCATGTTTCTATTGCTTAATCATAATCTTGGCTTCTGATTTAGGCCATATTGTTCTTAGATACTTCAGCCAACTCTGATATATATGAGACTAGACAACAGTAGGTCAGAATTTGAAAAAAATAGGAATGATCAATGCTTTTGTTAAGGCTACTGACTGTTAATGCAATTACATTGCTTCTGCGGCACTACAGATGATACCAGTCTAAAAGAAGGAGTTTTCTAGTTTGGTAGCCAAAACAAACCACGGCTTTAAGTGGAATAGCTCAAAGGTGTGGGAGACCAAGTGGTCTAGTGGAATGTTTCTTTAGGAATAGGGGAGTCTTTCTTATCCTTAAATTTTCTATCAATTTTTCTTCCAAGTAGAAATTAATATACTAATAACACTAGTCCTTTAAATATTTGAACAATGCTCAAGATATTAATACTGACTATTTGATACTTAGAAAAAGATGATTAATGAGACATGAGATGGTTAAAGACAGTGCATGTGGAGAAGGAGTGGAGAAGGAGTGACTTACAGGTAAAACTGTAGTGAAAGTAGGAGAGTAAAGAAGTAAAGGAAGAGGAAGAACATACCATGGGAAAAAAAAAAAAGAAGAAATTGTAGAGCAAAGAAGTGATGCAAATCTGAAAGAATGAAAGAGAAAGTGTTAAGTCTTTTTATACAATGGAGTAAAGCAACTTTAGAAAAGATCAGGTTTTTTGTATTGTGCAGTTGAAGTTCATCTCACTAACATTTAACTTTTATAACAGTATCTGTTTAATTCAAACTTGTTGCTGTTCCTTAAAAAAACTGTCAGAAGGGGTGGGTGGAGAGTGTGTGTATTTATCTGTGTGTGTCTGGAAACATACGTGAGTCAGCAAATTCATAACCAGGTCAAAACAAAGTAGAATTCTGTTACAATTACAAGGAGTTTTAAGCGCACATCTGATAAAATCTTTTTTAGGTTGTGGTAAATTAACCTCTTTTTTGTTCTATTTTATAATATTCTACCTAAATTATATTTAGTGCACAAATTAAAGACACTATATTTAAACAGTTTGGTATACAGTACCCTCCTTGCCAAGGTGACATATGTCATAATATCTAGTAAATGATCTTTTGCGAGAGCACATATGTTGGGTACATATGGATACCAGTAACCTGCAAGAGGCCATTAAAAATATTTTTGAGGACTTTGTCCTACATATTTATAAATGCTGATTACTTTGAAGCTAAAAACTAGCTGCAGCATTAGGTGCCATAATGATGATGATGATGATGATGATGATGATAATAATAATAATAATAATACCTTGTCACATGTTTACAAATCCCAATTTAATTTTCATGTCTTAATCTTGTATGGCATAATGAAGTTGCATCTTTTTCATCATGTTTACACCTGCCATCTCTAATGCATTACCAGGTGTGAGATTTATGAGTAGAGCACATGAGACCTGCCACAGTTAATCACATTTGTAACCTTTCAGATACACTGCAGAATTTTTCTTGCTGTGAAACATGTTTTACCTTTTAATCTCTGCTGAGCATAGTTCTAACACAATATTGTAAAATTTTCTTATGTATTTCCAGTTCAGTCATCAAATAATATCCTAATTATTATTCTTTCACATTTCTCTGTTGAAGAACTATTCGTATTTCAAGGAAATACTGAAGAAGTCAAAGAGAGATAAGCATATATTAACCTTTTCTAGAATGAAAGATACATGTAAATAGATGTGAATGAGGTGGTACTGTCACTATCATGCATCATAATACTTACAGATAATATATATCATTTTTAGAATAAGAAATAGTTTATAAGTTTAGGCTTAGTGATTTGCAACTTTGTGTGAAATCTCAAAAGATCACTTGAGAGTATTCTACAAATGGCAGTCAAATCAATGAGATTGTACATATGATTAAAGCTATTCATGTTCTTGTATGTGTCACTGAATCTAGGCAGAAAATATGTATGATTTTTGAAAATTTAGATTAAATATTTTTTACTTCTATAACTATGCTAAAGGTCTCTGTGAATAGATAGAACTGCTGATTTTTTTATTTTTTTTTTATATTTAGGAATGTTGGTCTAAATTCTATTATTAATCACTTAGGCAAATTTGGAATATATTTAACAGTTTAAACAAAGCTTCTCCTTACTTATTTGTTGTTAGAGAAAGAATTTGGGTAAGAAATGCAAATCATGTGATTAATTCTATAGCCTACTATGGATGGCTTTGTCATTACTAGCCAAAGGCTACAGCCTTTTCAGTGACCTCACAATGCAGGCTCCCATGACTTGCTTGGGCTTGTTTAGGTCCAAGCTGATTTTAGCTTGTTTTATCTGTGATAACTATTGTCTAGCAGTCAGGTAATGGCTGCCTAAATTAGTTTTAGCTTTTGTTTAGCTTCATGCACTTGTATGGTGCACCACCTCCTGCTAATAAACGGATTGTAATTATAAATAGTTATTCTGAAGAGAATGAAAATATGGTGTAGAAGCAGAGAGGAAGATGGTGGTATTGACAGCCCTAGATAGTGAAAACTAACTTACAACAGAGGAATGTGTGGAAGGTAAGGTACTAACTGCAGTATGACCTGCATAGAAGAACGAACATACCTGGGACTATGAGATCTTATGTAACAATTGACATGACATGAAGACCCAATCTAAGCCAGCTCCCACCATTTGAGAACACATCATAACAACAATAAAATGATAGGAGATTTGCCTTGAGAAATCAGGCATATAACTGTGACCCAACTGATCATAATCCAGTATAAAACCACTCCTCCTGCACAGGACATCAGTTTAGAACAATAAAAATTAACACAGCAACACACCACTGACCATACAGCTCTACCACCTTCATGGGACAAGCACATACGGATTATGTGAGTGAGCAATATAACTGATTAGCCTACCTCTTATCACGAGTAATTTGCTTGGTCTACACAATGGTATTTTAACATATATAAACCCTTCCTTCCTCTATATCAGTGTTCTCCATGTATCAGGCTGGGGCACTACTATGTGCATAGCTAATATGAGAGAATACATTCCCTTGGCAATTCTATGCTGACTGTCTTTGTCTTCCTCCTCGACTGGCAAGGAACTGACTGTTACACATGCAACTTAGTAAACTGGTGAAATTGGTGCTAGTGATAACAAATAAAAGGAAGAAAACCCCAAGTCTAAGGCAGAACTGAGAATGATTGAAGAAAGAACAAGAAAATAGACTGTTAGAAAATGAAGAAAGTAACTCAAAATGGATACACAACAGGAAGAAGAAACCCTCCTATTAACACCATGCTCCCTCTGTCAAAGATCTCCAGTCTCTGACAGGTCCCACTTGGAGATGGTGCCACTGACCCTGGGACTGACCCAGCTGAGCATAGTGAGTGGGAGCACACCACCACAGACAAGCAGTTGAGACTGGACAGTTTGCATGCAACATTTTAACTACTGTTAAGGAAGACTTTTTTTTGTGTAATAATTAGAATATTACTCAAATTGATTTGGACTATAATTGTTGATATAATTGTAAGTTGCCTCATAATTATGTGTGTGTTATTTTTTTAGACTGTAAAACATAAACTAGACTAACTTTAAATTTCTTAGATCAACATACAAAATGTATGCTCTTTAGTTCATAGCAATGTTTCTTGAGTGTAATACTTCAATGTCTTTTTTAACCTACAGAGTAATTCATTCTAATATAATACAAGTAATTCAGGGTACAGTTACCCCTAATTTATACTTTTAAAATGTAAAGAGTATGTATATGATGTGAATGAATCCATCAGACTGCATACTCATATCAAGACTTTTGTTAAAAATTTTTCTTCTAACTTCTAGACAATTAGAATAATAATAGCTAATAAACCACCTAAAGCAATTTTAAAAGATTATTCATAAATTTTGCAACATATCAGCTGAGGGGTTGGCTGAAGTCTGAAATGCTTAGCTTGCTTATTGTAGGGGAAAATATTTCTGCAGTAATTCCCTCCTTGATGATATATCATGGCATTAACAGTAACGTATTGTAGTTTGCATTCTGATGCTATAGTATATTTACAATAAAATACTATAAAATATTTACATAAAAATAAGCTATTCAAGACAGAGGAATAAATTTTCACTGCATCTTAAATATATCAAATCATTTAGACTGGTCTTCTGTTTTCCATAAATTTTTTCTTAAGACACACTTCTACCATAGTATCTATGAGAAGTGAGCTAAGTAAGACACTTTCACTTCTGATGAAATATTTAATTTTAATGCACAGTCAAACCAAACAAATAACTTTGAATTCAACACTGCTAAAAATGCACCTTTCTGCAAAACATCATGATTTCAGCACTGTGTCTAGTGTAATATTTTACTTATGAAATTGAATATTATATCTATGTGCTCTTTTTTTTTTTTTTTTCCCACTGTGGTATCTGTCTCACATTTGGTAATGTAGGACAAAAAGAGTAATGAAAAGTTAAGCAAACAATGCAAAACTATGTCTATTCTATGAACTTTCACAGATTTAATTTTGGAAACTGAGTAACACAAAACATTTGTAAAATATTTATTGTCTATATTATATGTACATGAAGGACACTTCTGCTGATGCAACATGGGCCTGGAAAGTCTACACACACAGATAAAATTAATTAATTTAGAATTAATTGATCACAGAGTTATTAATTGCAAATAATATTTTTTAAAAAGGAAAGTTGAGTAAATTGTTACTTTTGAAATAAATCTGAAAGTGTCAGCCTTGTGTGTGTCCATCAAAACTTCAATTATATGGCTGACTTCATTGTAAGAACATCCCAAATACTTAGAATTGGTGTCACCCTAGTTTATCTATATTTTGTACAGAACCACTCAAGAATAGTGCAAAATAACGCATACATTAAAAAACATATTATCTCCAAAGAGCTTTAGGAAGCAAGAGATTTATAACACATAAGTGCTTAAGTCTAAGGTGATCATACAGAAAGTACTATTTCAGTTGTCCTGAGGAATTTTTAGGGATCATCGTTTCAAACTTACTAGTTTTTTGAGCTAACAAAATTAATTCCTTATCCTAAATATAGAAAAGTATAAGGTACAACAGAAAAATAATTCGGAGCCAAGGTACGACAATAGAAAAATAATTCAGAGCTAAGTCCTCTTGGGCAATTCATGGGTTTAGATATTGGTATTAAGAAGTATTTAAAGGAATTTAACATTAGCTTCTAAAAAAAGATCAGCTGAATAACTCAAGATACAGATTTGTAAATGTAAGATAGTATGTATGATAGATACTTTTCTGCACTTACTTAAAAGGATTTGCATTTTTCTTAAATATTCTTACATGGCACTTTGTTATACTACTGTGTATACTTTGAATGTGCTATCTGGTAACCAGGTATGATCTAAATTGACATTATTTATAGCATATTTGTAAAATGCAGTATAAAACATTAACCTTGTTATTATAATGTTTCTTCGATTCCACATGTTGGACAGCAGTTGAAAACAGGCTTTTCTAAGTTCCATTTCCTTTAAGGCAAAATCCCAAGTAATCAGATGTTCTCAAATACAAATTTATGGCATTTAGGGGTGAGGAAGTATTGAGGATTTTAATACATTTTTGCATGTGTTTCATTTTTCAATTTATTTCAGTATAAAATAAGCAGTCTTAGTAGCCATTAGAGGTATAGATCATAAGTGCTCAACTAATGACTTCACTTAAGTTTCCTACAAAGTCACTGGACAGATATAGTTGAGTCTGAAATCGTCAAAAAAGTGTCTGAGTCTAGAACTCAATCTCCTTGACAGATTCTGAAAAATCAATGCCTAGCTGGGCTAGTTCAGAATGTGACAGTAGCATGTTGGTTTTGTGTTGTGGTATTAGAACAATCCACCAAGATATGGGTCAGGGGTTTGAAATTATCTTTAATCATCATGCCCCCCCTGCCCCCAACCTGATCTTTATTTGCCATAACCCTGCTCAAATGATAAATGGATGTGTCTGGTCAAAGCAGATTCAGGGGAGGATAATAATACAAGAGCCAAGGGCTAATATGAGCAACATGCCGACCTAACCACAGTGCTGGTCAATGTCCAACTCAAGCCAAATTTGGAAGAAACTAACATCTTTAGTCGGTATGTAAGTATGACTGTAGGTCAATTATCTTACTCCATGAGTAGTGAACAGCCCAGACTGCATGCCAGGATCTCCCCTCTCAAGGTTACTTCCTGAGGCTGAGAGATTCCTTGCTGCAACAGATTCTCAGTAAGTAATTAATAACATGCTAAACTTTGAAATCCTAAGTGATACAAAGGTTTGATTGTGCATACACAATCCTTTAGACATAAACTGTTGACCAAGTCTGCGACTACTATTGGATCCAGCCACACCGAGGCTCCTCTCTGAGAAGGAGTTTAGGATGCAAGGGGGTCCTCTCTGAACCTTGTAACTCAATGGGAGGGTCTCCCCGACATTTTTATCTGACCCTGTCCTCTGTGCGGTAAACATCAAGTGAACCTTGCCATCAGATCTTGTCAAACCACTTGTCACATTTGTTATAAAACTTTGTTAAATCACCGTTTTATATCAATAAATATATTGCTAATTCTCCTATGAGTGAAGTGCATCATTCCATCTGCAACAGGCTCGGACACACATTCCCACATCAAAAGAGAAAGCAGTAGTCATTGTAGCATTGGTATGGGTAGGTACTCACTGTGCATTCTGCAGTGGCTCTTGTGCAGTGGGAGTCAGGGGACCTGAAGGAGAAAAGGAGCCTGAGCCTTGAAATGGAGAAGTCTGAGGTTCCAAACATAGTTCCCAGAATGTGCATAGTTTTTAGAATAGATGTTAAGTTGAAGTGAATAGAAGGAAAAGAGAAAAAGAGAGAACTCTCAGAAAGAAGCAAAATCTCAGGTCTTTATATCACCTGGCTGAATTCCCTAGTCAATGCAACAGAACAGTCAGGTTCCCTTTTGCAGTCTCTTTCTGTCTCTGACTCCTGCCTTCCTGACTGCACAAAGGTCCTGTCTGAGAATGTACTTAGACATAGATAGGCTATGTTTCTGGGACACTGAAGAAATGGTTTCTAATCCACTCAGTCTCAGGAGCTTCCAGAGACTAAGCTGGTCCATGTCTTGAATGTATGCTCTAATTATCTGGAACCTTACTTTGTGCTAAAGGACCTGCTGAGCAGCCAAGAAGGACCTCAGAAGGCTGGGTACCTAGACAATGAAGAAATGCTGGAAAATTAGTATTATGTCTACCACAAAATATCAAAATACAACTTCTGCCTTTCCTAGTAAAGGGCCAAAGAGCTAAGAGCACAGGTCTCAGGGCTGGCCTGGGCTCACCTTGGCTGGAGCTGGGCTGAGCTGGTTTCAGCTCCCGCCTCAAGGCCAAGTGCCTTTTCCCTCCACTGTCTGAGCCTGAGCTCCAGCAGTGCCTCCGTGGGAAAGGTCTGGCAAACCCAGGGAGACAAACAAGGACCTCTGGGTGAGCTAAGCCTGGGGAGTCTATGAGGAAAGTAGTCAGAAAACAGCAGCTCAGGGTGAGGAAACATATAAAAATAAACCCTACTTGATCCAAGACTGAGCAGTAAGAAAGCATCATCTCTTCCTCCTACCAAACAGAATGAAGAAATATCTACCATTGTATTCCTTCTGATGAATGCTTCAGGATGCGGACACCTCACTGTAAACTTCTCTCACTCTTTCTGAGGAAAAATGAACCTTTGGTCTTATTACCCACATAAGCATTGGAAGAATGAACATAACACCAAATAAAAGGGGTAAATGTTAGAACGGTTTTTTATTATTTTTTCTCCCATATAGTTGCAATAGTACCATTGTAGTTTTTCTATTTTAGCTTCAACCATTAGAAGATTAAAACTTTAATTAGCTGAGCAATGCATGCTTAGTTCCACACATACGGTGTGTTGTCTCTCGTCTGCAACAAGATTAGGAGTGCAACAGGTGTTCCAAGAATCAGGTAAGTGGTAGATAGATATGGGAGTCTCAAAGTAATAATTTTTAAGGGAGTTTTCCTCAGCTCCTAAAAATCTTCTTTTGAGACAAACTCCTGTTTCTAATCTAATTTCTAGATTGAAGTACTCAATTCACCCAATGATGTGCTGCATATCACAGTGACTCTTTGTTGAGCATCAGTTTGAATGTCCAGAGTCAAGATCATGAAAATAAACACAAATCAGTATGCACTTAGGTTCTTCAAGGGCTAATTAGTAGTTTAAAAAAAACACCATCTTTTTTCCTTGAAAAAAGGGCTGTGAAATTACTTTTAGCTTCTTTAGAAATATCATGTGGCATTAAAAAAATTTTCAGACATAGTGCCCATTTTCTTTAAAAAAAAAAGTAAGAAATATTCTAAATATAATGGCAAATGCTAGGTATTATTGACTGCAGATACTTTTAAATACTTCTGAGCTTTCATTGGTTTGGAAAAAACTACATTTTAACAAGGTGTGTCTAGAAACTTTCAGGCAACTCTAGTGCTGCAGTATCACATTTGCACTGAATGGTAAAACTTTACTTAGACTTGTAAATCTAATTTCAACAGAAATTGCCTATATATAAATCCACAATTAAAAAAATGGAGAAAATAGTGCTCAGTTTTACAAAACATGTGAAATGCCTAGGAAGACAAGACTGATATGCTTTAAAATTTTGCTATTTCCTGTATTCTGTTTTTATCTAAATCAAATAAATTACTTTTCAAAAGACCGAATAACAAGAAAACCTGGCTTTAATTAAATTAATAGCACTAGCTGTATTTTATGATCTGAGTTCTACCACGTATGCACTGCAATAGAATTTGAACCCACCTTTATCGCTCTGAATAGTACCACTAATATCTGTGCCTAACGTAGCATACATGCTTATCTTTATTGACCTCTGCTCCCAACATTTGTCTTACACCATTGATCCGATGATACAAAGTATAAATATATTTTATAATAATCTTAAACCTATATCTCATCTTGCATTTATTTAATGTTGTATTCTTGTTCAAAGTTCACTGTTCACATACTTTCTATGAATTAAATTCTGGGTCCTCTATCCTTATCTATTGCAATTCATAAGGCCCCCAGGGACTGAACATTCAGGAGTATCTAAAGTCCATAAGTACTCAAAAATTTTTTCATTATTAACATTCCCTGTTTGCCTCAATTTCTAAGTCTAAGCAGTCCTAAAACTTGTCTCATCTCATCAAAGCTGAGAAGCTTCAGAGCTGTATTATGTATAAGTCCTATCAAGATTCACAAACTATGCATTCCTTCATCTAATTCCCCTGAGGGACCTCATGCATCCAATCATACCTACCAGATGGCTTGGTCTTTATGAAACAAAGCAATGGCAACTGCTTTTAGTAAAAACACAGATGGGAAAAATTGAAAACAGCATTCTTCCCTCTGCATAATAACCTTCAAGTTAGAATTCTTACACAGTATGGAAAAACTGGTTCCAGTGCCCTTCACAGCCACTCTTCTATCTTCTGTGTCTTAACCATCAGGATATAGACTAACCTCCAAAGAAGCTGTTTCAGTGCAGAAAAGAATTTATATATTACTACCAAGAAAACAGGCAAAATGGACATAACTTTGAAGTTAATGTAAAGCACTCACCTGCAATTCAGGAGAATTAATTATTTTCTTGTTTGAAGAATTATCACTATTAAGTAGCCAGTCTGTGGACTTCCCTATAAGTCATGCTTCGTCATGGTGACTCCTGGAATTCCACCAGAGTTGCTCACTTGTTTCTTCTCTTTTATTTTATGTATCTTTTTTTTTTTTTCCTTTCTGAATTGCAGAATCAACTGAGTGATGCTCTGTTACTTTTTATTAACAGCAAGCATTGCCTTCTTCTAAAGCAATCTAGAAGGATCTGTCTTGTCACATAAATATCCTAAGAACCTTTCCATTATTAGTCTGCTATTGAAATAAATAGGAATTTAGGAGTTGAAATAAAATTGAGAATTTAAATGCACTTGTTGGATTGGAAACATCCACAAAGATAGTTAGGCAACAAAATAAAGCCTGCAGCTATAAATTTGTAAGATAATTCACAGCATTCAGACTACCATTCAATACCTTAAAGAATGATATTTATAAAACTCAGTGAATGGAATAGGTTAGCTAATTAGCTATTCTGAAGAAAATGAGGAGAGGAAGAAGTTGCAGGTATCCAAAGTCAGGTACAAAAAAATCTCAGTTGGATTTTTTGCTCTGAGGATTTATTTTCAGATATGATCAACTGTTAAATTACAACCACATAGAAATTGTAACATCCAATTGTCCCATACTTCTGTCTGATGACAGCCTGCTTGCTTCTCACAAGTTCTTAAAGGAAGCTAAAATACATCATCCTGTCCTGTTCAATCTAAACATATCATGCATTCTTACTCTCAGTTTATGAGTGCAACATTTCAATGTGTGAATAGGCTATTGAGATCTGTACTTACAAGTACAGTACTATATCACTCTCCACCTTCTGTTGCATACTCAGTTTTACCAAACCAGCTCACTAGCTTCAGCCCTGATTACTTCCCATCTCAAACTCAAAACTAAACTTAAGTTCTCTTCCACACTTCTCTAAGATAAAAATGCCTCATTCCTCTCTGCCTTTTGTCCTCACCTGGAGGGTGGGTCCTGGCACTACCTCCGGTTCTGTGTAGCATGATCCAGTACCCTGCAGAGCAGTGCTGTGGGATGAAAGTGTGCTCCTAGTATTAGCCATGGATCAGATCAAGAAAGAGTCTTGTACACTAAGGGTTCTCCATGGACTGTATGCCGTAGAGAGGGAAATGTCCTTGTCTATGTAAAATATATACACAATGACGAGGTATCCACAAGCTAACAAGCCCCATGACAGACCATTGATTATCTGGTAATTGGTAGAAGATATGCATGATTGATTCAAACTAGATAAAACAGGGTTTAGATAACAAGCCCTAGTACATTTCCTTAATGTGTGCCTTTAGCTACTAGAAATAAAGGGACACTAGTCCCAGTCACTCTCCAAAAGGTTAGTCTGTGACTGTCTTATGTGTAGTGCTTGATTTGGTAGAGTAAGCATGCTCCCAAATCACTTACAGAGCTAAATCTTATTTGCAAAGAAATTTGCCCAAAATCCACACTGGAAGCTCATTAGGTATAAGTTAGCACTCCTAGTGTCTTGGTAGTCATGGGTCTTTGCAAAACTTCACAGGTCTGCTGGTAGAACTGTAGAATCCTGCGGAGTTAATTGGCAGTTCATCAGGTGCTTGGAGGTGCTAGGGTGACATATTGGAGTATAGATTTATAAACAGGGTAAGACATATTATGAATGTATGTTATGTCAGCTGATGCATAGTAAGTATGAAGTAATCTGAGATAGTTGGGGAGAGAAGCTTCTACATTTTACTACAGGATAATAGCAGGCATATGGGCAATTACTGCAAGCCCTAAGGTCACACAGGAAATCCCTTAGCAAGGACTTTTAAATCCAGCTTGAAGTCTACATTCATACAATCACCTTTCTTTGCTTCTCTTTTTTTTTTTTTTTTTTTTTAATTTAAATGTGAATATTTCAGAAAGGTTATTCAGCCCTGCATTAATCAAGCAGCATGTTTCAGCAAGCCCTGCAGGAGTGAGGTTGCAGTGATTATCAGTATTCCCTATTACCTTATCTGCAAAGCAGGTCTTGATACACAGACTGTAGGAAGACACGAGCTTGGAGTCAACTACTGTTGATTTCAGGAGGAATTGCTCAGCCCTCAGCCACTCTATTTTAGTGGGAGACGGAATGGGCTAACAGCATAAGATATGAATGCTGTCTGCTTCCCAAATGGGTGGCTTGTAAGAATGGAGTCAAAGATTTGCTTTGAGCTCCTGGAACTATGTATTTATCTCTCTTCTTATTTTTTCTTTTTTTCCTTTTCTTTTAGTTTGCCAATATTTTCCCCTTATTTTTCTAATTAAATTGGCTGTGGTTCAATAGAAAATCATCCCAGTCCATATGTCACCGTGTTCATTCCAGGCAAATGCGGTAAAAATATACGAACCTCTTCTATGCTTTTTCAGTAGACTGTAAAAGAACAGTATTTGCTAGTTATGTGATTAAAGCAAAATAAGATTTTTGCTTTGTTTTAAAGCAAACTAAAACCAAGTCTCTTGAATACATAATCAGGATTCTTAAGCAAATAAAAAAAAATGTTTGGTATTATTTCTGAGTTTTTTCCTCTGTCTTTCACAAATGAGGCCACACACCTGAATTTCATTCAGTCAATGAGCTGTGAACAGGTAAATGTCTGCTTCACTTCCATTCCCCACTGTATTTCTGATTAGATATATGCTACTTTTCCAATAGATATAAGTTACCTAGGAAGAAATGTACTACTAATATTATTGCATTTCTGCTATCACTGGAATGATCATGAGACATTTTAAAACTGGAGTGAAGCGGACCGGCTTTACATTTCCACAACCAGAGTACTCTGAAGTAAGTCCCAACAGTGAGTCAGGAGTGTTTCTATATTATACCCTCACTCTGAGGTAGTAACAAATTCCCATGGATTTGTAGGAAGCAAAATGTGACAATTTCACATTTTTTCTGCTGGTAACAGTTCCACACAGGTTTTTAAATGCATCCAGATTAAAGGAATATTTGTGCTCGTGCATACTTCCTTCCATAGAAGGACCACTTCCTGTAATTCTAACCACTTCATTGTTTAACAGAACTTGTCTTTGTGTTTTTAAAATCTGATATCGCTTCATGTTTTTCATATCCATATTTCAGTAGCTTTTCTACATCTGGATTCCTAATATTGACAACCAGGCAAATTTAGCCACATATATTTCTGCATAAGTGCAAAAGAATACTTCCTGGATCTACTTTCTTTGGCTTATCTTTCCTACTCTCCTTAAGAGCATAGGAAAGGCCATACATACCTAAACTTACTGTACTGGTCAGTAGTCTGTAATAAATTTGGGGGAAATATCATTGTTTCTTCCCCAGATATACAGTCCCAAATTCTTGCAATCTAAATCACGGATTATTAGCACATTTTTGCTTTTAATAATCCTTGATGAACAAGTTCTCTATGAATTTATCAGCTTTCCTTTTAGACCTCATAAAACTTTGGCTTCCATATTATCCTATGGAAACATTTTTGAAGTTTAATTTATGACAGCTTCCTGTTTCTCTTGTCTGCCTGTTTCTTGAGATGTGGGAAAAAAGGGAACTTGAAGTGCACATAACAGTCAAGATGTCAATTCACCATGGATTTAAGAAGGAGCATATTGACATTCTGTATTTTGCTCTCTATTTGTTTTTTAATAGTTCCTAACATCTTGTTTACTTTTTTTGACACCTATTGAAAGCCTAGCTGAAGTTTCATAGTGCCATCCACAGTCTTGAATAACTCCTTCATGAATCACAGCAGTTGATTTAGAGACTCTGAAGTAATAGATTCTATTTATAGTTACTAAGAAATGTAAAAGTCTATTTTGTCTGACTATAAATAAAGGTATCGCTAGTATTTTGGTTACAGATTACTGTATTTTATTTAATATATTTTATTATATTAATTAAATTGGAACTGTTATTCTCCTAATATCACATTTTTATGTCATCTTGTCAGAGTTCCCTCTTGCTCACTTTTTTTCAGAGAGTCTTGGATGTAAATCTCTCCCTAAGAAATCTGTGATTGTTATTTTGCTGTGAATGTTATAAATAACTCATTAAACTTCCAGATTATCTCATCTGTTGCCAAAATGGAATCAAGTGGTATAAATTAACTAGCAATTACCATGCAAAACTTCTGATGTACTTCAAGTAGCAATTGTTCATATACTCTGCTATTTTACGCATTAATCTGCAAATCTTTCTTTTTGTCCTTATGTCTTGAAATTGAGTCTGTCTTTGCACTCTCAAGTTTCATTCCATACTTAACAACTCCCTATATTAATACTTTCAGTCTTTTTAACCTACTGCACATAGATAAATTCTACATTCTCCACTTCTGTTTGAATATTCAGTGTAGAGAAGTAATTAAAATCTATTAAAGAAAAATCTGGATGAGAGAGAATGAGACTGTATACAACGGGACAGTCTCTGAAATGGAGAAAAGAAACCAAACTGTAATTAGGTAATTTTCTTCTGTCTTCATTTCTTATCTACTTAATCCAGGTTATGTGGTAGGGTACAGTCCACATAGCTCCTTTTATGACTGTAATTCTTTTTTAAATAGTTGGAATTAAGCCTATTGAAACTGACAGAAGATACTATCAGGAACAGGGATGTGTAGTAATGACATGGTTGTGTAGCATCCCAGATTTTTTATTTTTATTATCACACTGCCTATAAGATGCAATTGTGCCCCTGTTAAAATTAATTATTTTCTCATTAACCTCTAATGGTGCAGGATATTATAAATTTTGCATTCACAGCCTCCATACAGATGAATGGTTCCTTATAGACCGTGCTTCAGACAAAATATGATAATGTTCTCTGCCATAAACAACCGTGAGTTTCAGCAAATTTAGATTCTCAAAGAAATTTTCAACAGGCTTAACTGTGTTAGTTTCAAGATGCTTAATCCCAGTTTGAAATTATTTTGAATCAATGAGATCATAATCAAGTCTGCATGAGGATGTGAATTTGATGGTAAATATAAGCAGAAGTTTAAAGATTCATTCCAGAAATTCTTCACCTAAGGATTACTTGTCCGTCAAGAATTTAACATTTTTTCTGGGATCATTAATGCTACTGTTTGCTACTATCTGTTAGGATCTCAAGAATTTTTAGTTGCAAAACAACAAGGAATCTGGACAACAGTTAACAGCACAAACAACAAGATTAATAGGTCTAGACTCACACAAGCAACTCTATTCCTGAATAACACAGACTTGTAAAATAATGTAAAACAATTTAAACTAACAAATTAATGGACAGTTTTTTGACAAAAATCTGCAAATGGGATGGTGAGAGATCCATGATAGTCCCGAGGAGCAGCAATGTGCAGCCTCAGAACTTTTTTCTGTTCTGCTACCTGCAGTCACTTCCAAGAGACTGCTCCCTGCATTCAATAGCTCCAGACCTCTGTGGGATAGCAATATTCTTTCCTTCAGCATATCCCTGTTGTTTTGGGTGTGAGTGATCTGAAGGGATGGGAAGGCACACATCAGGCTCTAAGTAAGTAGAACTGAGGAAGTGGAGTAGCTGATAGATCAGCAGGAGACCTATTATATGCTGATTCTGACCTTCAGACAGAAACCTATTCCAGTATTATACATTTGTTTAACTCTTGCAAGTATTCAGAAGAGCACTCATTTTTATCTGATCAGAAACACAAGCTACTTTGTTTCAAAAAGCTGCTGTCCTTTTAGCTTGAAATATATCTTTCTGTTCTTGAGTGTAGAAGTCAAGGGAACACTAAATACCAAGGACAAAGGATAAAAATCAGAATAGCTTCAGATAAAAGGTAAGCTGAACAAAGACAGCTGTAAAGTAATTTCTATATTTAGGAAAATTTATAAGCAAAGGATCTGATCTGGAAGATTTAACTGCATAGAGTTGCTAAATTTTAAGGGTTGCTCGAGCATTTCTCCAATCAATCTGAAGGCAAGTCCTTAAGAAATCAATTATGTACATATGTACACATATGCACAGGCATACACACACATGGCTTTTTCACTGTAATATGCATGCT
This sequence comes from Athene noctua, assembly GCF_965140245.1. Taxonomy (NCBI): domain Eukaryota; kingdom Metazoa; phylum Chordata; class Aves; order Strigiformes; family Strigidae; genus Athene; species Athene noctua. The sequence goes on from NC_134039.1 coordinate 67,939,815, forward strand.
TTCTGTCAAGAACTTAGAACAAAAAGGATCTTTTTTATATACACTTCAGGGTGAGTGAGCCTGGATCTTGATGTGGCTCAATGAAAGACAGACGCATTCTTCTGTCTGTTTTGACTCTTTTTAAGTGGTATTTTTATGAATGCCATTTTTGGCAATATGTGAGCAAGCCACTTTTCAATTAATGGTCCCTCTTTGGCAAGCCGTAGCCAGTCACAAAGGCATGTCACATTACATTATGAAATATGTGCAACTTATATTATGAAATACCAGTGCAACTTGGCATGATTCACCATACCAGGGAAAAAAATTAGGCTGATAAAATTCAAAAGGCATCCACTTTGAGCTGTCTGAGTAACTTGGCACTGTCAACAGGAAAAGGAATAGAGATTATTGTGGGTTTATTTAATACTTCTCTAGTACTTTGTAAGACTCCCGGGAACACAATGAAAATAGTTTGGATATGCTCCCACAAATAAAGTATTCCCAAAAGTTTCTCTTCCCAAAATCATATTTCATATCATTAAACAATTAGAATTCCTAGATGGTTGAAACCTATCTCTGGTGAAAGCAACCATCAATAGCATTGTTTTTAATTACCCATATTACTATACTGTTTATAAACTCTGATCATAGACCATAGATATGGAACAAGGAAAAAGACCTAACCTTTCTCAAAATCTCCTAGGATGATCTACAATGGTCAAGTTAAGCCCTATAATGTTATTTACATATATTCTTCTAGGTAAATCCTTACTTTAAAAAAAAAAAAAAAAAAAAAAAAGGGAAAGAAAAGGGCATTGTGCAAGAATAATGCTGTCCTCTACAGCAGTTATCCAAAGGAAACTACAAATATGTCATTCATATCAGCTGGGCAGTAATGTACCTCAGTCTTTTGATCAAAACTATGAATTTTGACCAAAATTACAAATTATTTTCCTCAGGGGTAAATATTGGCATTAACATTGTTTAATATTTTCCTCAATGATCTGGACATTGAGAAAGAATGCACCCTTTTTAGGTTTGTGAGTGACAACATATTTCAGGGCAGAGCTGATTGCTGGAGGAGAGGTCTGCCTTCCAGAGAGATCTTGACAAGCGTTGCATTCAAGGTGACTAATTAATTTGGTAAGAGATGAATCCCCTTGTGTTCTATCTGGTCCTCAAAGATTAGAGGGGCTAGGGGCAGCTGGACTTATCTCTTAATAGGTAGGCCAATTATTGCCAGAGAGGGCTGTCCTGTACAACGTACTCCAATATTTGATGATTGAGATACCCTTGGGCTAAAATAAGGTGACATAATGATCGATTAAAAAATTTATTAGCAGCAGAACCTATATTTTAACAGAAGCCAATTAAACCTTTTAAAGCTAATCAAACCCTGTTAAAGCTCTGTAAACAGTTATTAACAGTTGTTGGAAGTGTGGGAAAAGCAAAACAGCAAAAAATCTACAAAGCACACATTTCCTTAACACATGGTGCCCAGGACAAACACAGGATGGGATGGAGAGCCAGTGATTTTTGTTAATACGGCATCAAGGAGGAATGCAAAGTGAGGTGGAGACTGCGCAGTCCAATTCTTCCACTTTTCTCAACGAACATTTGACATGACTGTGCAGATTTATCTCCGGCTCTTCCCCTTCTCTCAAGGACTGTTTTTTAGTACTCTGCAGACCTTATCTCTCATTCTTCCTCTTTTCCCACAAAAAACAGCACATACCTTGCACCAAGGAATGTGCTGTGTCGGTACCCAAGTAGCAATGGCTTGACCACGGACCCATCCACTCACACATATATACTTAGATAAATACTATCCCTAGTTTGTATCTATCTCGGAGGGATGATAATCCGATACCAAATTGGAGGGATAGATCGATGGGTTTGTGCTGCTCTCCCCGCGCCCCCCCCCCCCCCCCCCCCCCCCCAAGAAGGGAGGCCTTCTTGTAAGATTTGGGCCCTCGGCTATGCCATATGATTACCCGGGAATTAAGTGCATGTGATTGCAATCGTTTTTTTTGTGCATAGTGCTGTATAGCCAACCTGCAGTTTGTGCATTTATTGTAGGCAATCTCAAAGAATCTGTAGATGTTGCAGAATAAACCGTATTATTTGTGAACCTGACTGCTTCTCCTGAATGAAACCAGACCTACAACATATGGGATGTTTGTGATCTGGTGTCAGGCCTGTAGTTATGGCCATAATTGGCATACTTATTAAGAGATAAATCCAGCCGCCCCTAGCTTGTCTAATCTGAAGGACCAGCTAGAACACAAGGGGATTAATCTCTTATGAAATTGATTCATTGCCTTAAATGCAACAACAGTGGAAAGTAATTTTAAAAAACAGTGAATAATATTTTAAGAAAGGGCTGAACAGTCTGTAACATATAAGAAAGGGTGTCCTGGTTTCAGCCAGGATAGAGTTAACTTTCCTTTGGCTGAGAGGGAGCACAGCTAGAGGGCTGGGTCTGGATCGATTATTGGAGTATTTCATACCATGTGATGTCGTGCTCAGTATACAGGGCCTCTTGTGCCTGTCATTTTTTGGTTTCCAGGTTGGTGTGGGGGGATTTTCTGGTGCAGTTGGATTGTTGCTGTGGGGAAGTGGGCTGCGTACCTGTTGCGGCTCTCGTTAAGCTACTGCAGCATTTTACCAGTTTTGGACTTCCTATTATTACTGTTGCTTTTGTTACTATTAGTAATTTTTTTTATTATTCAACCTATGTGTTTCTTCTTTTGTCCCTCCCCTGTTTCATCAGGGAGGTGGTGGCAGGGAAGTAAACAACTGGCCACGTGGCAATTGGCTACGGTCTGAGTTCAAACTTCAGCAGTTTTTGGCACCCAATGTGGGGCCTGAGGTCTTGAGATAATGACAAAACGGGTAATAATGTTGATTGCTTGGCTCCTTAAGATTTTATCACCTCATTTGCAATATGTATTTCCCAAGCTGTTTTTCACTGTTTATGAGAGTTGGGTTAAGATTTTGTTTCTGCTCTACTGTGAGATGGTCATCTATGATAGAGTGCAGTCATTGATCCTGGGGCTATTTACAATTATGTTTGAGAAAGTCAGAAATTTCAAATATCCTTGGAATGCTGACATTAACATGGTCTTCTTACTGCTAGGAGCTAGTGTGTTCCTGCATGAGGTTCAGGTTTTGTTCAGGGTTAAGCAACTATTTAAGAGTATCACTGGGCAATCTACCCCAAGGTTGGAGAACTGTGAGTGGCTGGTGGTGTGGAGTAGCATGGCCAAGTACCTAGAACAGTGGGCACCTCCAGTGTATTGGAACTTCACTTCTGCACAGGTGCAGAATCCTGAAGAACTAGTAAAATATTTGAAAAAAGTATGTTGTCACCCAGGTAATTCCAGAGAGGTACAACTCACTGCAACATGCTGGGGCCTAGCCCACGCCTAATTAAACACTGTTCAGCATCCTCAAAAGGAAGAGAAGGGCTCTGGATCTGGTAACCAAGTAACAGAAAATGCAGCCACTACAAGCTTGGCCACAGATGCTGCAGCTGAGCCAGAGAACCAACCCATGATGGTGTCAGTTGCTCCCATACGTGAGAAGAAATACACAAGAAAATCCCCTTGCAGTGTACAGGGCGATGATGAACCAGGCCCATGTGGTGGTACAGTTCTTACCCCTCCCTGCCCTCCTTGTTGGGCTGCTTGGTGCCAGGTGTGATTCCATCCACATTCCCCCGAGCCATACACCAATCTGTGGAGATAAGGACTGATAAGTTACAGAGCCTGGCTCCTGCCCCTCCCGATTGCTTGGAAACGGTTATAATGGCCCATCCTCTCCTGATGGTCTGGCACACCTGTGCCTGGGATGTGGTCAGATGGAACAATAACAGGGTTGCATGTTATTCACATACTTGTGCAACTGCCGGAAGGCACCAGATAGCATTTGACAAAAGTCAATCATCTTGGACCCTATAAACTGTGACCACCAGAGAGGCCCTTTGAGCTCTCCTGGATCGCAGCGGCCTGTGACCAGCATCTCCCCTGAGCTGGGACGCCTCTCAGGTACCAAAACCCTTAAGGTGTCGTCTGCTCCAGACGGAAGGCCAGGGCGAAGTCCACCTGCTCGAGTCTCAATTATCGCCCGTTGAGGAATGCCAAGGCATTGTGAGTATTTGCTCTAAACTCGAGAGGGAAATTTTCTTTGAGCTAGCTTCTATTTCCCGTTTATTGGTAGGGGTGTGTGTGTGGGTACGTACCCTTACCCTTGTTCCTGTATTCTTGTCCCTTTTGTGCTAATTTTACCGAATCCAAACCCCTTTGTTTCTGTATGTATATGTCTGGTTTGTGTATGCGCATGTACATATATGTGTATAAATTAAGGTACCGTTAAGTAAGTTAGAGTGAATATTGTCATTTTAGAACTTGAATAAGTTGCTTTTCTTTCCGAGTTATTTTGTATTGACAAATAGTTGTTAGTTATTAATAAATCTAGATTATTTTTCTAAATCATTACCATGTCAATACTTTCATCCACGACAGCCCATCACAAGAACAGGAGGAGGAGGCAGAGCCAGTGATAGTCACCCGATCCTTATCCCTGAGTGAGTTGCGAGACGTGCAAAAAGATTTCAGCAGCTGTCCAGATGAGCAACTCATTACCTGGCTGTTCTGATGCTGGGATAGCAGGGCCAGTAGCTTGGAACTCGAGGGTAAGGGAGGCCAGGTAGGTGGGATCCCTGTCTAGGAGAGGGAGCATCAACAAAGCCATTGGAAAGAAGACACAAAATCTGTCTCCAGAGGCAACTCCTGTCAAGTGTGAGGGAAAGGTATCCCTTCAAGGAAGATTTTGTATGTCATCCAGGTGAGTGGACCACTATAGAAAGAAGCATTTAATACTTGAGGGAGTTAGCTGTGCGGGAGGCAGTTTACTATGACCCAGATAATGCACAACTACCCACAGATCCAGATGAAGTCCGCTGCACCTGGCCCATGTGGCAGAAGTTTGTACAGAGCACACCATCACCATATGCCAGTGCATTAGCAGTAATGGACTGGAGAGATGAAGAGGGACCAACAGTTGATTAATTGGCTCACCGACTATGACAATATGAAGAAAGTCTCTCTTTCCCTTTGTGGCTGTGGGGAAATTATCTCAAGAATCCCAGCAATTTAAAGAGGACATGTCTTACTCCGCACCTGCATGGACTCGAATCTCAGCTATTAGAAGCAGTTGTTTCTCTACTCAATAGAACCAGTACGCACCAAGAGGGAAGCTGTGGCATTTCCTGCATCACTATGGAGAATACATGAAGAAGTGGGATGGAAAACCTACCTACCTCCTAAAAGAGCGGGTAGGTGAGCTCTAAGGAAGAACAACTACAAAATGGGGTTCTTTCAGGAGAAATGCTGCTCCAGTTTCCAGTAATCAAGTGCCGAAACAGAGCAGAAAGGTCAACTTTGCTCACAATTGTATGAAAAGAACTTCTGATTTGTATTCACGAGTGATCAAGATTAGACTGAAACCCGTGCACGCCACACTAACCCATTTGTTGTTAGCAGGTATTATGATCAACATTAGAGGGCCCCTGCCTCCAGCCAGGAGGAGGACAGGGACAATAGAGTTTATTGGCCTGTGTGGATTTAATGGCCTGGCATATCTGACCCCCAGCAGTACAAGGCTCTAGGGGACACTGGTGTGCAATGTACCCTAATGTTGTAAAATTTTAAAGGGGCAGAATCTGTCTGTATTTCAGGATTGACAGAGGGGTCTCAATAGCTGACTGTATTGCAGGCCAAGGTCAGCCTAAATGGAAAAGAGTGGGAAAAACATCTCATTGTGACTGTCCCAGAAGATCCATGTATTCTTGGCATAAATTATCTCAGTAGAGGGTATTTTAAAGACCCAAAAGGGTATCAGTGGGCTTTTGGTATGGCTGCCTTGGAAACAGAAGAAATCAAACAGCTGTCTGTGTTATCTGGTCCCTCAGACGATCCTTCTGTTGGGGAATTGCTGAGGGTTGAAGAACAACGGGTGCCAATTGCCACTACAACAGTGCACCGAGAGCAATATTGCACCAGTCGAGATTCTGCAATCCCTATCCATAAACTGATTCGTCAGCTAGAGACGCAAAGAGTCATCAGCAAGATGTGTTGCCCCTTTAAGAGCCCCATATGGCCAGTGCAAAAGTCTAATGGAGAATGGAGACTGACAGTGGACCATTGTGCCCTGAATGAAGTCATGCCACCACTGAGTGCTGCCGTGCCAGACATGCTGGAACTTCAGTACGAACTAGAGTCGAAGGCAACCAAGCGGTACACCAAAATTGATATTGTCAACGCATTTTTTTCCATCTCTCTGGCAGCAGAATGCAGGCCACAGTTTGCTGTTACCTGATGGGATGTCCAATACACCTGGAATCGACTGCCCCATGGACTTGTCCATTTGCCATGGACTGATCCAGACTGAGCTGGAATGGGGTGAAGCTCTGGCACACTTTCAGTACGTTGATGACATCATTGTATGGGGTAATAGAGCAGAAGAAGTTTTCGAGAGCGGGGGGAAAATAATCCAAATTCTTCTGAGAGCCAGTCTTGCCATAAAGCATGGTAAGGTTAAGGGACCTGCACAAGACATTCAGTTTTTAGGAGTAAAATGGCAAGATGGATGTCAGCACATTCCAATGGAGGTGATTAATAAAATAACAGCTATGTCTTCACCATCTAACAGAAAGGACACACAAGCTTTCTTAGGTGTTGTTGGTTTGTAGAGATTGCACATTCCAAATTACAGTCAGATTGTAAACCCTCTCTATCCAATGACCTGGAAAAAGAATGACTTTATATGGGGCCCAGAGCAATGACAAGCTTTTGAACAAATTAAGCAGCAAACAGTTCATGCAGTAGCCCTCAGGCCAGTTCGGACAGGACAAGATGTTAAAATGTGCTCTACACTGCAGCCGGGAAGAATGGCCCTACCTGGAGTGTCTGGCAGAGAGCACCAGGGGAGACTCGGGGTCAATTCCTTGGGTTTTGGAGTCAGGCATACAGAGGATCCAAGAACCGTTATACTCTTACCAAAAATGAGATATTAGCAGCATATGACATGGTCCGAGCTGCTTCAGAGGTGATTTGGACTGAAGCACAGCTCCTCCTGGCTCCCCGACTGCCAGTGCTGGGCTGGATGTTCAAAGGGAGTGTCCCCTCTACACACCATGCAACTGATGTCACGTGGAGTAAATGACTTGCATTAATCACATGATGGGCTTGCATAGGGAGCCCCAGTGGTCCAGGAGTATTGGAAGGGAGAAAAGGAGAGTTTACAGCCTTTGGAAGAAGAGGCTAGCCACACACAGTAATTAAAAGATGCTGTGAGGTTATGCAGGGTGGAAATCAGAAGGACTAAAGCTCAGCCAGAAATTAATTTGGCCTCAGCAATCAAGGACAACAAGAAATGTTTCTATAAGTATGTCAGTAGCAAAAGAAAGTCCAGGGAGTGTCTCCATCCCCCGCTAAATGCAGGAGGAAACCTGGTAACAAGTGATGAGGAAAAGGCTGAGGTGGTTAATGCCTTCTTTGCCTCAGTCTTTAATAACAAGACCAGTTGTACTGAGGGAATCCAGCCTCCTCAGCCAGAAGACAGAGACTGGGAGAACACACACCCCCCTGCAATCCAGGAGGAGACAGTCAGTGACCTGCTGCATCACACAGACACACACACGTCTATGGGACTAGATGGGATACACCCGAGGGTGCTGAAGGAGCTGGCTGGGGTGCTCGCCAAGCCGCTTTCCATCATTTACCAGCAGTCCTGGCTGACCAGGGAGGTCCTGACAGGTTGGAAATTGGCCAGTGTGACGCCCATATATAAGAACGGTCAAAAGGATGATCCAGGAAATTACAGGCCTGTCAGCTTGACATTGGTTCCTGGGAAGCTGATGGAGCAGCTCATCCTGAGTACCATCACACAACACATGTGGGACAACCAGATGCTCAGGCCCAGTCAGCATGGGTTTATGAAAGGCAGGTCCTGCCTGACAAAACTGATCTTCTACGACAGGGCGACCTGCTTATTGGATGGGGGAAAGGCTGTGAATGTTGTCTACCTTGACTTTAGCAAGGCCTTTGAAACCGTTTCCCACAGCATTCTCCTGGCAAAACTGGCTGCTAAAGGCTTGGATGGGCACACGCTTTGCTGGGTAAAAACTGTCTGGACGACCAGGCCCAAAGAGTTGTGGTGAACGGAGTTAAATCCAGTTGGCAGCCGGTCACGAGTGGTGTCCCCCAGGGCTCGGTTTTGGGGCCACTCCTGTTTAACATCTTTATTGATGATCTAGACGAGGGGATCGAGTGCACCCTCAGTCAGTTTGCAGCTGACACCAAGATGGGTGGGAGTGTTGATCTGCTCGAGGGTAGGGAGGCTCTGCAGAGAGACCTGGACAGGCTGGAGCCATGGGCTGAGGCCAACTGGGGGAGTTTCCATAAGGCCAAATGCCGGGGGGCTGCCCTTGGGCCACAACAACCCCCAGCAGCGCTACAGGCTTGGGGAGGAGTGGCTGGAGAGCTGCCAGTCAGAGAGGGACCTGGGGGTGTTGATTGACAGCCGTCTGAACAGGAGCCAGCAGTGTGCCCAGGTGGCCAAGAAGGCCAATGGCATCCTGGCTTGTGTCAGCAATAGCGTGGCCAGCAGGGACAGGGAAGGGATCTTACCCCTGGATCACTGCTGTGGGGAGTGGGCTGCGTACCTCTCACCATGCTCGGTGAGCCACTGCTGCATTTTACCCATTTTGGACTTACTATTATTACTGTTGGTTTTGTTACTATTAGTAAATTTTTTTTATTCAACCTACGAATTTTTTCTTTTGTCCCTCCTCTGTTTCACCAGGGAGGGGTGGGAGGGAAGTAAATGACTGGCCACATGGTGATTGGCTACTGGCTGAGTTCAAACCACAATAAAAGGGAGAGAAAGAATGATAGAAAAATAGGGGTAGAGGAGACATCTGGATCACCACCCTTCGTTCCAGTGACATCTCTGGTTCAATTCCTGGACTTGTTGGCAATGGTGGTGGGCACACACTGAGATACAGCTTGCTGTTCCTTAAATACATTGGCTCATCTGCATATGATGTGGGAGGGGGGCAGGTCCTCTTGTGCTCATTTACATGCAAAGCAGGGAAAAGGGAGGGCTTTTCTGGGCTCATTTGCATGTGAAGCGAGGGAGGGAGGTGTTCAGGTATTAGTCCTTGCCTCTAGTCTCGCTTCCTATGCTAATTACTGTCACACCTCTTGAGGACTTATATGGCTCTCAAACACCTGTTCAGCTTATGTAACTTGATCTTCTGTGCAGGCGCCACCGGGGGTGGTCAAAAAGTCCCTTCCCCACATAAACGCTGAAAGCTCTTTTGCCCAGCAACAAGGAACCGAACACCCTCCGGCATGCCCCCTGCAGCAGGCATGAGCTGCCCACCTGCTACCCTGCTCACTGTGCTATGCAGACACTGTATTTGAGGCATTAACTCTTTCAGTCTTTCACAACAACATGGAAGAATTAGTCCACTAGGAATTTCATGGAGTTCAGCAAAGTCCTGCACTTGAAGCAGAATGACCCCATGAAATTGTCCAGGCTGAGCAACAGCTCTGAAGAGAGGGAACCTAGGTGTCGTGGTGAAGAACAATTTGAATGTGGGTCAGCAGTGTGTTCCTTTGAGATGGTGAAGTTTAATCATATGCTGAGCTACATCAGCAAAGGCATTGATAACAGGTTGGGGAAAATTATTACTCCCATCTATGCCTCTGCATCAAGGATGATCCACTTTTGGAACAAAAATATCAGCAAATATACTGTCAAAGTGCCACTAAGATGGCTGGAGAATGGAGTGCAAAACATACAAGGAATGACTAAAGGAATATGGTTTGGTCAGCTCAAGAAGAAATGGATTGGGGGTCTAATAATCTTCAGGTATCTAATGGTGAGAGATTAAAAATTGGATGGAGGCAGACTATTCTTTAAAGTATACAACAACAAAAAACGACAATGGTCACAACTGCAACAGGGAAATTCCAACTGTGTGTGTTGAAAAAACATTTTCTTAATGAGACTGTTTAAGCACAAGAACAGAGAGGCTATGGAATTTTCATGCATAGAGGCTTTACTAATTTGTCTGAACTTTTGAAGCTAGCCCTGCTTTGCTTTGGATGTCAAACTTGATGAGCTCAGAGGTTCCTTCAGACATTAGGTTTTTTGATGATGCTATGAATTTTTTCCCTAGATCTGGGACACATTTTGGTCTTAAGTCTCAAATTTTAGGTTCAGCACAAGTCATCAAGTTTGCTAGAAAATTTCTGAATCATTTTTCATGGATGATGATATACAGGAGATCATCCTGTAATTAATAATCTGCTGTATCTTAATTTCTAAAAACATTATGAAGGGGAGTGATTATACAAGACCTGCCAGTGGCCAGTATTATTGTAGGGGAAAAAAGCCATTAAAATTATCAGTTGCTTGTTTTCTTGCAATGGTAACTAAAGACTAAAAGCCAGATACGATGTCACTCTGATTGCATTCATTACATAAAAAATCAGGTACAAAAGGTACATGAGCTAAGGAGCTAGAGAAACTATATGCCTAACTTAGGTATCTAAAATTAGATAAAATTAAGACAACTGTTCATTTCCAGATAGAAAACCTTATGAAAAGACAGTAATGAATGAGATAATATAATTATTTGTGTGTATACAGTACATTCTCTTCAGAGGAACAGTTGCTGAATAATTACAGGCTGTGAACTGTTTATATGCATCATGGAATGATCCATGAGGGCATTTGGGAAAAGATTTCACAGCAAGGGGCAGACAATCAGATTCTCAGATGATGTAAATCAGTCCTTTTACTTCTTTCATGATACACCACTGTATTCCATCAGAAAATCTAGATAGCAGATACCAAATATACAGTTTCTTACAGTTAGAATATCACACATTTGTATTTATCTTTTAAATATTATAGTAAATTTAGTTTAATTCTGTCAGTTAAACCAGTTCTATGGGTTTGCAGCATTATGTACAGAACCTGGATTTTGCTTCTGTAACGGTGTTATTCTCCAAGTCTTTGCAAGTACAGCAACAACAACAACAAAAAGGTAGCCTGAAGCTATTCTGTGATCTTGTCAGATCTTATCAGCTCAGAAAAGTTGGCTGTGGTCTGTAGCTGTGGAGACTTTAGTAGAAAAAAAAATGAGTTTAAGGGATGCCTGTATCTTCTGAGTTTCAGTCTGGTAGTTGATGAACAGCAAATGGTTTCAACCTTGACTCCATGTTTTCCAGTTGATTTTTTTTCCTGATTTAAGTTGTTTCACTTCATGTTCCTGCCTTCTCTAAGATGACTGACTTCCAGCTTTCTCTATGGGTAGGAAGACAGAAAGAAGGGGTTCATACTCTGCTTGTCTCCTACACATAGAAAATAATTTAGCTTTACATGGCTCTATAGCTGCATGCTATATTCATGCAAATAATTTAGCAGATTGTCTTTTTTTAATCTTTAGAAATAACTTTTTGGTAACAAAGATGAAGATAAAAAGAAGGCTAGATGAGGGAAGATTGTATGTAGAGAAGAAATAGAGACAAAGTTAAAAAGGAAAATACATGGAGAAATATATGTGTATCCCGTTAATCTGAATGCTTGTTTGCAAATTCAGGGGCTAACTCTTATTTGCATATTCCTGGCTTCATTACACACATAGTTTGTTACGCAATGGAGGACCTAATATAGTAGGACATGCCGGAGATTAAGAGGGAAAGAATGAAGGAACTTTATACGTGGTTGATAACATAGGAGGGAAGAAAAGCACACAATGTATAGAAAGAAAAAGAAGAAAATAAAAGTGATAAAAGAAGAAAAATAAAGATGCCAAAGGAGGTGGAGTAAAAGACAAATAAAGAAGAAAACATTTGAAAAAGAATGAAACAAGACAACTAAATCTTTTATTATATGTAACCATAATGTTAGCTAAGACACTTAGCTGACATGTAGTCACCTACAAACTAGCATCTAACCTTAGGTATCTTAACCTCAAACTGCATCCTAGACGCAGTGCTTAAAAACATCAATAATACACATATGTTTTCTGTAGCTAGTGTCTACATATATCTTTACAGTTTTATGTGCTTACAAAGATTTCCTTACTTCTGGTCTTCCTCATGGCTCCTGTTTCTTCCACAAAAATAAATAAGCCACTTAGCAGAATCAGACTGAAGGTACATCTAGCCCACCTCTTGCCTTTGGTAGCATTCAGAAGCAGATAGTTAAGGAGCAGTATAAGAACTCTTGATATGGAAATATTGATTGAATTCCAAAATAATATGTTCACCATTGTACAGAATAGAGGAATACCTGAATTTTGTTCCTATTCTTGTTCCCACCTGAGGACAGCTGGGGCAGTTTATTTTATGGGCCAGCTGAGCACTTCACTGTGTAGCTCAGAGGGAAAAGTCTGTTTCCTCAGCACCCTTTATTCATTTCCATCATCCCATGCTTTCTATGAAAGGGTGTGGGGACAGAAGCAACTTTGTAATAGTGCTAGTTCTCTTCAATAGCAAAGTCTGCAATTTTGCCTGGACTTTACTGTATCAGAGATGTTTAGAATTCATCTGTGTAAGCATAAGATATAATACACCCCTTTTCAGAATGCAGGTAAGTCAAAAGAACATGTTCAGTTTATGTTTAATTTAGAACTCAGCTCTAAAAAAAAAAATAAAATTGGATCCATTATAGCAAAGAATAAAAGTAAAGGCAGAAAAGAGAGAGAGAGACAGCTCTGTTTAAGCTTCTTCGCAATACGAGGGGTCCATCAAGTACAGAAAATACATCACTTAAAAAAAAAAGCAAAAAAAAAAAAAAAGCATGTGCTTTCTGTAAGCAGGCTTTGGTAAAAACAAATTAAATTTCAGATAAATCTAAACTATAAATAGGTGTCTGTAAATCCTGGAAAAAAAAAAAAACAAACAAAAAACCACCACATTGAAATATATGGAAAAAAATCTAGATCCTTTTGTCCAGGAGGTTCAGAAACTTCATTGTGAGGGCTGGTCCATTTCCCACTTGTGTTGTAAGCCAGGATCCACAGTAAACTTTGAGAGTGCCTCCGCAGAGAGAGGGGAAAGCATTCTATAGACTGCTCTCCTGAGGCACACACCACAGTTGCCTTTTTTTGTACAGTACTGTTCTTTTTAGATGTATTTGTTGATAGAGCTCATTGATTTCTGTTGAGATTTCTATTTAATGGCACTGTACTAAGTTTATAAGGAGATGCATGAGAGATACTGCTGTTATTATTTCATGACCTGGAAGACCTTTCCCAGATCTAGACAGTAATCTTAAACAATCAGTGCTCAGTCTGCACTGTGATGCATATAAGCCCTTAAAAATGTTGTAGGAGTTTCTTTGTAATTCTTTTAAGTATCTGTCATTAGCGCATCTAATTACCTGGTGCTCCTTGATACTCTGAGACTTTTTTATTGTTTTGAATAGTTGGCACATATATATCAAATCATAATACCTGCCAGGAAGTACTTTTCTTTGTGAAAAGAAAACATCATGATCCCTTTAAGAGTTCGTCTCTGTGATTATGTCTTTAGTACAGCCATCGTGAAGAATGAGAAAAAGGAGTATCTCTTTTACTGTGTGAAAATTTAAGTTCCTTTGGTTTATTGCAACCACCTTCAAGTGTTACACTATTGATTATTTAAATATATGTTGCTGCTCTGAGTATTTTCATGCTGACTGACAGATCCCATTACTTTATCTGCTGAGGAATTCAGATTTGTTAAAGTTATGAAAAACAGCACTGTGTACGAACCATCAATCTTGCTCCGTTGTTAGTGCTGAGGTGTTATGGAGACAGCTGGCATTTCCTTGACATGTCGTACGATGTCCCCCAAATCTCTCATCTTTCCAGACTTGACAGAAGAAAATTAATCGCGCGGACAGTGATTTGTCATTTTGAGGATTATCCAGGCAGCCCAGTAACACCGCAAGTAGTAAATGTGCTGTTGGCCATAGTAATTTGTGCAGAGGTTCCGCAGTGACATGAGGGCGGAGGTGGCACTTGGCGGGCTGGGCAGGGGGTGGGTGGGCGCAGGGCCGCGGCGGGCAGAGCCCGCGCCCCGCCGCAGCGCCACCGCGCCGCCACCGCCGGCAGGTGCCAGTAGAGCACCGCGGCGGCCGCATCGCGCTGAAAAGGGCTTCTAAATCTTAATTTTGTGTTTCGTTCAACAGTATCCCTGTATTTTTTAGAAGGAAATAGCTACTGTTAAGGCAGGACAGCCTTTTTAATAGCTGAAATAGCCGATGTGATGGAAAGAATGACGCATCAGGAAGGAATTATAAATCACACCTTCAAAAGCTATCTTGTATTTCTTGTCTGGAATACTGGTTTCATTTGCTGTTTCACTTTTAAATAGATACTCAAGGCTTAACACTAGCCTTAACGTGTTGGACATTTGATTTTAAATGGGTATTGTAGAGTTAAAGTCAAGGTAATGTAGGAAGACCTGTACCTGTTCAATGACATTCGTAAAAGCAGATCAGATCTTCAACCTGGGGAAAAAAAAAAAAAAAAAAAAAAGAAAAAAAAAGAGTGAAAGTATTAAAAATAGAGTGATAAAACTAACTTCGTTCTCCACAATTCCCTAAAAACCTGGAGATGTGTTTGTCAGGTATGCAAACAGAACCTCTCTATCCAGTAGTAGATATAAAATGTGTGGAGGATTTGTGAAATTTCATGAAGCCTTTTACAATGCCAACTCTTTTCTGTGTTACGTTCTCTAGGGACACCAAGATTGTGGTCCCAGTTCCTATCCCTCCAACACAGTCCCAACAGGTTGAGGCACAGAAGTGCTGTATGACTGCATTTCTGTTTCTTTCAAGAAGCAATCTGTGAAGTAACGCAGATCCGATGGCTTTTCCTGGAGGAATGAAGAATTATTTCCTATTTTTAGTTGTTCAGTAAGCCACAATAGCTCCTAATGTGTTTTAAAGCAGGGACAGCAACTGGTATTTTACCTCTATAAAACTGGAAACTTGATGGTTCTCTGTCTGTTATCTACCATTAAAAAGCAGAGCTCTGCATCTTAGCTTCCTCAGATCTGACTATCTAAGAACAGACAAAAAATCAGATGTAAAACCTGGTTTTGGATTAATCTCATATGCTTTGGGAATGGATGAAAACACTTATAATCCCTTTTAAGTTATTTACTTGTTAATTTAACCCATGACAACCATGTCATTTGTGTCAAGTATAAATAATGACATCAAACTATTAGTTTAATGTTTCAATCTGTAATTTGCATACTAGGGATTCAGTCTGTCATTCTTAGATAATGAAATAGGAAGAGGCCTGAGCTACTTAGCACTGATATAGAGTACTGTATAGATTAAAAAAACCTCCAAACATTGAAATGACAAATATATGATCCAGAGCATGTTTTTTGTGTGTTATTCAGCTGACAAAGGCAAAAGAAGGAGTTTGGAGATAAAACTGTAAATTATAGCTCTGATTTTCCATAGAACTATGCAAAGTCTGTGTCCCGAAATCTGTGAATTTCTCACTGCTGCCCTGTCTTCCATCCACACCCTACCAGTTCACTCCTTAAAAAAATCCTATAGAAAATAGTGTCCTGCTAATTCCTTCCTTTCCATTCCTCTCAAAGGAATATGTGTTTGTACATCCAGTATGTGCACATTTTCCTGCACATATACCATGTTCTTGATTTGAACAAACAGCTGTCTCAGTCCCTCTTTGGCATTGAGTGCTGAGCACTCAACGTCCTGTCCTACCTAGCAGTTACAAGGATAAGAATATGGAGAAAAAAATAGAGCTAACCTGGTTTATGCAAAATATAAGGTTACACTTGGCAAATCTGCTGCCCAGGAAGTAATGATGACACAAAGGATCACTGTTCTGTGCCTACTCTTGGTATCCATTGTGCCTCAAACCAATTAACAGGGATGCTCAAAATATTTTCTTCTAGAGAGCTTTCACTTTGTACAAGTTAATTAATAAGCAGACTACTAAGCATTAGTGAAACTACAGACTACTGTTGCTATTTTGGCACTCAGCTGAGAGATAACTTAGCTAGAGGTCTAATCCTGGCTGCAGCTCATTTTTAAACTAGTTATTCAAAGATAATTACCATTAAAAGCTCTTTCTCAAAAACACACTGTCATGAGCAATTTAGTTGAAAGTGAGAGATACTGATTCAAACTCAGCTAAGAGAGAATCCCAAACCAGGATTTCACATACACTGGAGAAACTGGGGTTATGAGATACAAGGCAGATGGCAAATGGTTCTATGAATCTATGTCTTTCTTTTCTTGTAAAAATCCCCAAATAAAACATAGAACTCTGAGTCAAGTGAAAGGTGTTCGTAGAGAAAGAGACATTTTTAATGTTGTTTTGCTTGTTTTCAGTGAGAAATAAAACCTGTTTTGTTTTAATTTTATTTCTGTTTCATAGTGTCTTTTTTATTTCTTTATCTATTTGCTTGTGTTTGGATTTTGGTTAAGCTATAAGGGCAACACCCTCACAAGTTATTTTTAGAAATGGACTCGTTTTCCTACACCCAAAATACACCCAGTACTTTTGGAACTGGAGATAAACACTGACATCACACATATAACTCTGCAATGCAAAACAATTTCCACAGATCTATGCTGATTTACCAGATTTTAATGATATTTGTGATATTCATTGGTGTACAGCTGTCAGTGATTCTTAATTTATAGCAATTATGTCAAGATACTAGCACGCATTAACATTCATCCGTAGGGTAGTCTGGCAATGCAAAACCATTATAAGATGACTATCAGACAGTTCTGTTTTGGGCTAAACTTCACAGTTTTGTTTTACATTATACTATCAGAATAGCATAATAGGTATTCTGTAGTATGATTTAAACTGAATCTTTATTTCTTTATATAAATGTTTGATAGCCTTAAATGAGTCTGGTTATCTTCTGAATTAGTCCCTGATTGTGTTTCTGAAATTCAGAAGGTTAAACTACAGTCTGTAAAACCAATGCTTTATTTGTATTGATGAAATGATTGCCAGCCACAGCTAAGCTTCCCAACCTGGCAGTGTATATGAAAGATGTTAAAATGTCTGCATTAAAATGCGAACCAAAGAATGCCACATCAATCTTTCAAAATGCTTTAAATATTGGGAAATAAATATGTGTTAGGCATGGAAATTGCATTTATAGTTAATGAGACTACTGTAGAATAATTCAGTTTGGTAATTGAATATGATTTTCTAAGGGATTGATTTAAATGAGTTAAAGGAAGAATACTCAGAATAAATGCTAAAGCATGAATAAAACTGTGCATACTCTCAGTCATTCTGCTATTTTGGCATTGTAGTGCTGCATCTAAATTACAAACGAGCTCAAGGGCAGGTTACCAGACCAAAGACTACAGGCAATTTATGTGGGTTAAGAAACACACCCTATACAGAGAATTACTCTAACAGCTTATAATGACAGAATTAAACCTGATAAAGACAAATGTTCTAATATCAACCCTATTCTTTCTGCTACCCCTGCAATCTGCCCAGGGTGCTAAGGTCAAAGGCACTAGTCTTCCTCAGGAAGAAGATATGCAAGAATGGTGAGATATCAACATCCTGAATCACTTGGCAGGAAACATCTGATGTTGATGGAGGGTTTATTCCCTCTTGCTCTTCAGTTTGCTTAAAACTCTATGTGTTTGCTAACAGTCTGCTTCGTCTTTATTCACTGATTCCCACTTTTATACTGTATTCAAGTTTTACTATATGTGGGATATTTTACATACATTGCGTATTTATTCTTTGCTTTTTTGTTTTCCTCACAACCATTTTTTCCCAGTTCAAAAGGCAGCATGTCTTTGGTGTGTAGTAACTGAACATTTGTGACACATTTTTGTGGCCCTGGGGTGACCAGTATCATGTGCATATTTTTTCAAGACCTACACCATGATCTTTGCTCATACTGTCAGGATCTCTGTTTCAAGCCCTTGATTTTCTTCAACAGCCTTCAAGCTGTGGTTTCCTGATAGCAACTAATATTTTGTTGGCGCAACCAACAATCAGAAAAACTGCCTTTCTGGAGTGACATTGAATAGTTCAGTCTGAAAAAATAGTAATCCATTTCAGAAATATATCCATCCATTCATCTATAGATACATAAAGGTACAGAAATTATATTTTAGTTCCTACTTGCTATTAGATATTAATATTAATAAATAATTACAGTGACATCACTGATATGTTATCAAAATTTCTTTCCTCCAACATAGTCCTTATTTACTAACTGAAACTACTACTCTAAAATGTGCTACTCTGCTGTGATTTAATTCCAGCAATTCTAAGTGTATCTTCAGGTACATCACCATTGTCCTTCCAGTTACCCATATATTCACCCATAAATTACTGTACAGGCAATTAATCTTTGTATATGCATGTGTGGCAGCATGTCCTTCCATAAAATTATTCCACAAAATATGAATGAAAAATTAGAGACAACAATCTTTGAAACAAGAATCCAAAAGTTCTACTGGTTTGCCAGACTTGTGGAGTAAAATCATAGCCAGTGAAAGTAGAAGGCATGGATAGATGTGTCGCTGGTCTCTCCCAAAGGCCTTTGCCTGAGTTCCTCGCAGGCAGCATGTTGTTGCGTTGTGTCACATCCCTGCCTTTGTGAAATCTTGTCTGCCGTTGAAAATATGTCATTGCCACACATGCACAGTAAGCAACACATCCTCTCTTGAGTGAAGTTCACTGTCAGTGAAACTGCTCGTTTAATTCTATGTTTTTACTCTGCTGCATATGATAGGCTTTTACACTATCAGCAAGGTAGTGCAAACAGGATGAATTTACAGTTGCTGATGAAATTTTCAGCTTTCCTCTATGTTTTACAATCTTCAGCTTTGACTATGAAGTTAGATCTATCCCATCCATGTAGTTTAAATGAGCATTAAATGAGTTTCACATGATCACAGATGGGTATGTTGCTTAACCATTGGTGAAGGCAAATCTTTTGAATCTGCATCTCCTGGCTTAGAACCTCCTGGCTACAGGCAGACAAATAGCTAACACAAGCAGACACATTGAGAATTGCTCTCACAGGATAAAGCACTTCATTTTTAATATCCTAAAATCTTTATGAGAAAAAGAAGTGATGAAGTGATCACAATTAAAAGAAAAAGTTGCTTTGATTTGTAGAGTGAACAAGATCTACCAACAATCTTGTACAATCTTCATTTCAGCTTGGAAGGAAATACCAGCTGGTGGCACGTTTTATAATGGAAGTTATACATTTGAAGTTCTACAATCTTAAGATTTGGTTGTTTCTTTTAAGAATTCTGTTAAAAAATGGTTTCTTTTTCTTTTCTTCAAATGTAATATAAATTCGAACTCTTGATGACCTCCATGGTAAAAAAAAAAAAAAAAAAAAGACCGTGGGATTAAATACTGTAATGACACAACAAAAGGACAGAGTTAAATATGAAACATTCTGCTGTAAGGAACACAGAGATGGAAATCCACAAAGCTTGAAGGCAGATTCTACTCCTGCTGCTATGAAGCCTGCTGTCTAGCTGTGATCAAATAATTTCCATTTTTTTTCCATTTTACCCATCTACGCTAGAAAAAATGTTCCCAGTTTTCCTTGATGGGATGATATTTTATGACTAGTTCAATACACAAATAATACTATTGTCTAGTATGTATTGTAAAAATTTCCAAGCATATGCATATGTTCAAATATCATGGTACATGTTCTATACTCAGTTTTAAAAGGTTAGTTCTTGATAGTTACAATTTTTTAAATACCAAATAAACACCCTGAAGACTTCTTTTCTGTGGGAATCATAGCAAGAATTAAATGTTCTGCACAATCTGTTCTCTCAGAATATAAGTGGAAAACAATTATCTGATTCTGGTAAATTTATTTTCTTATTTTTTAAACAACAACAACAACAAACGACCAAACAAAACAGTATCCTAGAAACAGTTAAATGGAATCTTGGGAGTAGGGATGTGAACAAAGTAAAATAGTTTTTACAGCTGAGATTAAGTGTGTTAAGTGTTTTACCTAAAAATATTTTATAATTGATTTATGATTACTGAAAATAGGAGTTTATGAAGACAACTTCAAAGGACCTTTCAATCCAGTTGCAATAGAATTTGCTAAAACACTTAATAATGCATATAGCACTTTACTATGTTGCCATTTTTCTTTTCTAGTTAATGGATACTGCTTTCAATTTTGTGTTCAATTACTCTGATTAATTAGGCTTTTTTGTCCCCTATTTCTTTTATCAGATTAAATGTTATAGATGTTTCACTTTGGGGTAATTAAGCATCTTTTTAATAAGGAAAACTGATTTTTGACTGCTTGTTTAACTTTATAAATATCCTTCTAATCCTGCTGGTACTTTTTTTCTCATGGAAAAAGCCAAGAGGGAGAAATAGTAATGCAAATGTTTCAGAATTTATCTACTCGTATTTTCTCTGGATGTGAAGTAGAAAGGAAGGAATTAGAGCATGAGGGAAGGGTTGCAGACATTGGATCTGCTAGGTGATCACAGTTTTACAGCAATGGTTTTTTTCCTTTTTTTTCTGGTTGAAAAGTCCAAATAGGCACTGTCCCACTATGCTCCCTTTCCAAACAGTTTACAGTTTGAAAGTCCAATTGTCTAAATTATCTGAGCAATGTTCAGCTTTAATGGCACATATGTAACAGACACTTAAGACACCTCTAGCTGCTCAGAAATTAATGGAAGATCTCATAGAACTTAATTTCCATCTAAGTAACATTAATAAGAACTGGAAGAGATGATAGGAAAAAAAAAAACAACAACAAAAAAAACCCCCAAACCCATCATACATACAAAACATCATAAAAATAGTAAGGATCAAATCGACACAAGATTTTCTCACTTACTGTTTTAAATAGAATGTTTAATCCCACTAACAGAAGGTCAGTAAGTGACACTGTGGCTGATGTTCTAAGAGACAATTTACCTTTGGCATGACCTCAGCCACATATATTTGCAATTTGGCTTCTCTGTAAGCAGAATAACCTGTGTGCCATAGCTGTGGCCCTTTAGTATTCTCATTAAGGAGGATCCTAACATGAACTGAATACATACTAATATATTGCTTTGTATAGATGTACGGTGAAGAGAAAGATGTTACATCTGAAACTTTTCTTGAGTTTATCTTAAGAAAATTATTCTATTATTTGCAAAAGAACCAAATGGGAGATGAGATGAGATTCAGCACACAGCTAAAATGGCTAAATTTAGCCCTTTGGTTCAGACTAAATAGGCAGATGGTATTCAAATTAACTGCCTAAACACAAGAACCTAATGTCATTTGACTTGCCCTAAGGTATTCTGTCTGTGTGGCTGCTGCAGCTACAGAAGGGTCTGGATATTTTGCAGGTCCTTTATAATACAGGATGCACTTCTGAGTATCTGTCAGGCACCTTAAGATATCTAAACTGGCAATAGGATACTGTATTTCAGTAACTGGATCCCTTCTGTTCTGTCTGATCAGGTGAATAACTATATAGAATTATTTGTATTAGGCATCCATCAGCTAAGGAGACTTAGACACCTAGCACACAGACAGCTACAAGTCAGCCTCACCTCTGTACCCATCAAGATCATGGAGAGGATCCTCCTGGAAAATATGCTCGGGCACATGGAAAATGGGGAGGTGATTGGTGACAGCCAACATGGCTTCACTAAGGGAGAATCAGGCCTGAAAAATCTGGTGGCCTTCTACAATGGGTTACAGTGCTGGTGGGTAAGGGAAGAGCAACTGATGTCATCTACCTGGACTTGTACAAAGCATTTGACACTGTCCAACACAACATCCTTGTCTCTGAATTGGAGAGACTTGGATTTGATGGGTGAACCGCTTGTGGATACGGAATTGGCTGGATGGTCGCACTCAAAGTTGCGGTCAAGGGCAAAATGTGCAAGTGGAGACCAGTGACAAATGACATTCCTCAGGGATTGTTATTGGGACTGGAGCAGTTTCACATCTTTGTTGGTGACATGGACAGTGGGATGGAGTGCACCCTTAGCAAGTTTGCTGATGACACCAAGCTGTGTCATGCAGTCGACACGCTGGAGGGAAGGGATGTGCCATCCAGAGGGAGCTTGACAGGCTTGAGAGGTGGGACTGTGCAAACCTCATGAAGTTCAGCAAGGCCAAGTGCCTACACAAGGGAAAGCAGGGATAGGATGCAGAGTAAAGGTTTTAAACCAAAAGGGGTAGATTTAGATTAGATGTAAGGAAGAAATTATTTACCGTGAGAGTGATGAGACACTGGCACAGGTTGCCCAGAGAATTTATGGATGCCCCCTCCCTGGAAATGTTCAAGGCCAGGTTGGACGGGGCTCTGAGCAACCTGATCTAGTGGAAGGTGTCCCTGCCCATGGCAGGGGGGTTGGAACTAGATAACCTTTAAAGTTCCTTCCAACCCAAACCATTCTGTGATTCTATGATTCTAAGCTGACACCTAAATTTACTTATTTTTAATTATGATGCAATTCCTACCTTGCCTCTGGTTTCATACCTTTTGCTACAATGGGATAATTAATTTCCCACTGTTTGCTTGTAGTAAAATATCAGTTAACGCCGAGATAAGTCTAAGTGCCAGGTCCTGCTCTTTTGTTACAACAACTCCTTGCAACACCAAAGGCTTGGGAAAGAGTGGCTGGAAAGCTGCCTGACAGAAAAGGACCTGGGGATGTTGATTGACAGCTGGCTGAACAGGAGCCAGCAGTGTGCCCAGGTGGCCAAGAAGTCCAATGGCATCCTGGCTTGCATCAGAAATAGTGTGGCCAGCAGGGACAGGGAAGTGATCGTCCCCCCGTACTCTATGCTGGTGAGGTCGCAACTCAAGCTGTGTTCAGTTTTGGGCCGCTCACTACAAGAAAGACTTGGAGATGCTGGAGTGTGTCCAGAGAAGGGCAATGAAGCTGTTGAAGGGTCTGGAGCACAAATGTTATGGGGAGTGGCTGAGGGAACTGAGGTTGTTTAATCTGGATAAAATGAGGCTGAGAGGAGACCTTAAAGGTGGTTGTAGTGAGGTGAGTGCTGGTCACTTCTCCCAAGTAGCAAGTGATAGGACAAGAGGAAACATCCTTATGTTCTACCAGGAGAGGTTTATTAGGTTGGTTATTAGGAAGCATTTCTTCACTGAAACAGTTGTCAGCACTGGAACAGGATGCCCAGGGAAGTGGTTGAGTCACCATGCCTGGAAATACTTAAAAGAAGTGTAGACATGGCTCTTAGGAACATGTTTTAGTGGTGGACTTGGTAGTGTTAGGATTGGATTAGATGGACTAGATCTTAGGAGTCTTTTCCAACCTGAATGATTCTATGAGTTTATGATTTTATGATGAGAATAAAGATATGTTTAAGGTCCCAACACAGCACTAGTAATTTTATCCTACCTCTGCAAGAAGAATCTACCTTTAAAAGAATATAATTGTGCCTACTAAAGCCACAGTTATCTTCTCATGATCACACCTGAGTAGTGAGTCTTAGAATATAATGACTCACTAGAATGCAAAACATAATAAGAAAAAAAATCACAAATCCATTGTTCTTAGCCCATGGTTATTTTAAAACAAAAAATGAGGAATAGAATAAATATGGATTTACTCTCATTAGATTTTCCTTTTTAGGCCAAAGAAAAGGCATAAGACACTGAGGTAAGTGCTAAAATGAAATAAAGATGCAAGACACTAAAGCATTAAATGCAGAAAAGAGATGCCCATCTGGACAAATACAGGCAGGTCCCTCTCTGTTGAATGTCATCTTCGTTTTCTTAGAATCATACTTTATAGACAGTTGATGCAAAAAAAGCCCTAAGAAATCTGTAACAACTTCAAGCTTATTCAGCCCTGTGGGCCAACATGCTTCTGTAGCTTCTCAAACAGGCTGTAAACAACAGAGCAGCTCTGCTGAAAGTCCTGCTGGAGTGGACTATTAGTAGTGAGTTTGGTTACAAAGCATAACATAATGAATTTATGCTCCTGTGCTCCACTTCAGACAAATTGTTACAACAAGCAAGAACATACCCTTCAACTTCATTCTTGATGTTGTAAGCTAATACACTAGCTAGATAGAAGGCAACCATTAAAACTCTTCTGATCTTAAACCCCAAATTTACAGATGAAGGTCATTAACACTTTTCTCAATCATCTATCCTCTTACTCCCTTTTTTCAGAAATATCAGAATAAATCTATGCATGCTGACATTCTGTATTTTTACTCAGAGCACATAGTTCATCTAATTATTTGTTATTTATAGGCTCAGCTTTTATGATGCTGATATTAGTTTATTTTTGTTAACACTTTTAGGATAGTGCTGTAATAGTAAGCACAGGAAACAGTGTTGTCTGACATTTCTGAGTCACTATTTATCTTGCCCATAATCAGAACAGTACACCAAAACCCTTTTTCACTTGAAATAACAAACATATTAGATTTTTTCCTGAAGTCATCATAAGATCTTCAGAAGAGTTCAAAAAACAGGGAATTTGAGCTGCATATAGGCTTCTTAATTCAATCTGATAGCAGGTAAAACCCTTTTTCCATGGATTAAGATCTCAGAAAGCATTCAGAATTTTAATTTGTCCTTATCAACAATTTAGGAAGGCTTATTGCACTGCAAAAGTAAGTAGAATTACAAAATTGCATTAATTCTACATTGGTCATAAGGCACCTACTTTTGTTTATATGTATCGTGGAAATTCAAGCATCAGTTTATACTTCTGTTCACGTTGACTTGAAAATGTAACTTAGTCCTTCAGTCTGCCCCAGAAATCCCCTGTTTATTCAATTTATCTCCATTGTTTTCATTCTTTAAACAAACATTAAAAGAAAAATTGTGTGTTTCAGAGATTGTAAAGATTAAGATGACTTTTGTAATTCTTTATTGAATTTAATGCATATATCAAATTTACTAAAGGATCATCTAGAAACTCTGTGCTGAATAAAATGATCTCTTAAAAGTCTCTTTAAATGTAACTAGAGAAAAGTGGAAGTTCTGAGACTATATAGATTTTATCTATGAGCCTAATACCATCTACCCTTTGATTTAATCTTAATGATAGGCTCTAGCCTTTCAAGACTCACTCAACTACTGTTGCTCTAAAGTACATTTAAGGTGCTGTCGGTTTAATAGTTGATATATGTAATTTAGGATGTGTAGTTTGTGACTGCAGCAGGCTAATAAATAATTGTATTATGCCCCCTCCCCTCCAAACCCTATAGATTTATGCATTCCAATGAACCTCATGTTGCCTGTGAAATAATTAATGAATGTAAAAATATGTGCTGAGAAATAAATTTCATAAGAATATTTCATTTTGGTAGACCTTACAGTATCAATTCTCTACCAAAATAAAGATTCACAGAATAAACTGCTTGACTGTATTCAAGCTTCAGAGGACAAAGATTGATATAAATTACCTTTGATTGCAAGAAAAATGATGATATTGATCTTGAGCTGTTCACATTTCCTTTTAGTGTTGGTGATAAATGACTGTTAAGTGACCAATTGTTGATAGCAAATCTAGTAATCAATGAATTTTGTAGGATTTCAGCATACATTTTTTTTCAATATTGCTACTTGAAGATTCTACCCTTACTGGAATTTAAAACAATAACTATCTCAAAAATGCTCTTAATTATCCAGATTTTTCATTTTTCTGCCAAGAAAGGGAGAAGTGACGGTCTTTGCAGTGTGTAAAAAAGATCTTGTATGATATTTAAAGGAAAACGAAGATGGTCATTGACTAGACCTAACCTGATTGCACTGCATGGTAGAAAGATTGGATTTGAAATTGAGTTGCTCAAAA
The DNA here is from genome assembly GCF_965140245.1 of Athene noctua. Lineage (NCBI taxonomy): Eukaryota > Metazoa > Chordata > Aves > Strigiformes > Strigidae > Athene > Athene noctua. The sequence goes on from NC_134039.1 coordinate 67,965,705, forward strand.
AAGTTAGAACTGAACAGGAGACAGAATAACAGTAGGAATCAAGAGGAAGCCATCTCAGGAAAGCCAGGTGCTCCAGAATCAGAAAGTTCTTGTTGAAAAGATGGCAAAACATATACCAAAATGTAATAGAAGGCTTTGCCTGGTCTCTAAAGCCAGCTAGAAAAAACATGGGGATCTCTCTGATTCTTAGATTTCAGGCCTGATTTTTGCCTCAGGCTGTCCACAAGATCGAGGAAGAATTTGTTCCACTCATCCTCCATTCCCTGTTTTTCTTGAATACCTTGCTTTTTCCTATTTTCTAACTATTCTTTCTTTTTTATACCTCTTTTCAGGCCCTGAAAGTCTGCTTCTATGAAGAAGAGCTCCATGAAGTCTTCCTAGGGAAACAGAGAAAACCCTAAAAGTATTAATCTGAGATTGCTACCTGTTTGGAAATCTTGGGAGATTTACAACTGCTTTCAGTAATGTCTACCAAACTTTGTGTGACAAATGTTCACTTATGAAAAATGTTTTATTAAAGCTGGTATTACACTATTTCTCCTAGGGGTGATGAAAGGGAAAGAGAAGGATTAGCAAATATTAGCAATTACTGCAACCAATAGTATATTAAGAAGGAAGATTTTTAATTGATACTGGAACTGCATTGGTAACTATTTCTAATCCCAAGCCATGGTTTGACTGATATTTGCACAGTTCTGCAGTGTTTCTCATCAAGTCAACATCTTCTACCACCATTTTTCTTACTTTTTAACATCTTATTTCCAGTGTGTAAGGTGTTATTTTTCTGGTGTTAATGTATGATTTATTTTATTTTACATTTGACTTAGGTTTCTCAGATTCATTGCCTTAGTCTTTGTTTACTTCAATATTATCAATAATAGCTTAGCCTTTTCTGATATACATCTCAGTATTTTTATTATATATTCTAAATAAAATAGAAATGCATGATGTTGGTACTAGGTTCTATTTGTTTTAAGTAGTAACCCTGATTCAGGACATTTGAGGACCTTAGTGATTGTCAGATAGGAGATAAATAGCCTGGATGAAATCTCCTTACATAGTTTTGTTTTCTGAAAAGATACTATAGGGCAGGCTAATGCAACTCACTGTCCAAATGACAAAATATGTCTAAACTACAGCTTTATTTTTATATGATATAGTGTTTATTTGAAAGCAAATTATTTTTATCAAATTCTCTTGAAATTGCCAGTGTTCAGAGGCTTTCAGAGGAGAAGAAAATAGACTGTGATTACCAATTCCTAAATGTATAGAAAATGAAGTTGGCAACAAACATTAAAAAAATTACTGTTTTCTTCAGTACAGCTCTCAGAAGGTTGAAGGGAGCTGGTGAATTTTTAAAAGACATTTTTCAAAATGTTCTGAGTCAGTCAAGAGGAGGAAAATCATTAAAGACCAGACCAAGGCAGTAAGCTAGCTAACCCACCTGAACCCTAAACATATTTCCTAACCTAGATGAACTCTTGGAAGCTGATACTGATGAGTGGAGGACCCTTACAACAAAGACCTTTGGAAACAGTGTCTTTCAGTGGTGCTTTCCAAATGTGGAGTTAAATGACGTTGGCAATATCTTCCTGTTTAATGTTATTTTTCCTTTTCTGTTACCCTATGTCTAACAATGCTTCACCAAGAAGGAGAAGGAAACATCATATTCTATGCGACAAGTTTCTCTAGCATTTAATGTCACTACCTTATTCTGTATTTTTTAAAGAAAATTAGGGCACTTCAGGGCTTGTCTTCTCTATTGATGCATGCACTGGATATGAGACTCTTCTATACAATTACACTGAAACTGGCCAAGGGATGTGCAGACCCAATTTTCATGATAAACCAAGGTGAAAACAAATTGCATGTTGCATTCTCAGAATACACAGTGCACTGTGAATTGTTTTAGAAATTCTGAATGAATTTCTGACTGAAAAAGGCATTATTTCTGGATCTTTCTGAGATTCCTGATGCTGTCTCTGTCAGCGGCATCAATCTGCTTGACAGTGCTGAGACTACCCTCTTCCTAAGGAGGTGAAGATACAAAGCTTTAGCATACACTATTCATGGTCATCTCTTGCTACACTTTAAATTACTTTCATGGTGTAAGACTATCCCCTGAACATGCTTGTGGGAGCATCAAGGTTTTTTACAACTTCTTTTCTTTAAGTAGCTATGAAATTACAGAAGCATATGCTCCATTTCAAATCTTAATCTTTCCATTTATAAATAAATCAAAATAACATTATGTTTATCTTTTTTCTCATGGCAGACACTTTCACAATGGAAATTATTATTGACTCAAAGACAAACCCTGCAGCAAGTGAAAGAAATTGAGTCAGACTCTGAAAATGTGCAAATCAATTCAAATCCATAACATGGCCAATATTAGAAGATCTTACATATACCCGTATGCCTTACGAGAATACAGAATCCTTTGGGAATACAATAGCTGGACATATGTAGATAGTGTCTGTGGGATTAGTGACTAAATGAATTTTATGTATATTAATATCTTATTATTTAAGCATATCAAAGAATAACATATAATAGTTATATTGAGAATAACCAATATTAAACTTCTATTAATTATTTAACTATAAAAATGAGAGATGGAATTGAATTTCATGACCACCATTTAAATTAAATATATATTTTGTTATAATTTTAAATTTACCTTTTCCCTATGTGGTGGGCTGACCCCAGCCCAGTTGCTTACTCACTTCCCCAGAGGCTTGACAGAGAGAATCAGAAAGGCAAAAGTGACAAAAAATCATGGGTCAAGACAGTTTAATAATTGGGATAAAAACTTAAAACCCAAAATGATACCAAGGTAATCACTCATCACCTCCCACAAACCGAGCAATGCCCAGCCAGTCTCTGAACAATGTCTATTTTGGAATATCTCTCCTTTGCCCCATGCCCTGTAAGGGACTGTGTTGGACTCTGTCTCAACATTGCTGTTGCACCACCACCATTTCCTGGCCTCAGTGTCCCATGGACACAGAGAAGTACACTCTGGAGAAGAGGAACTGTCCCAGACAAAACCACGACATCTGCCTGAAGTTAAATCAGGGTGAAGAAGACGTGCAGGCCGGCACGACCACTGTGAACGCGTGGGCATGCACGCATGGAGGGTCACGAGGCAATGAGCCCTGTGGAAATGGGCGGACTTTTTGGAGAAATCGGGAGGACTGGAACATTAAAAGGACTGTGTACTCCTCTCCTGGGATGCTTGTTATCTCTCTCTCTCCCTCTCAGTCTTGTCATCACTCTTGGAGCTTGGAGCACCATCACCTGCACCAGGACCGAGCCAACGGCACATCACTGGGTTTGTGGTGGTGGTAATTAAACTTGATGCATCTCTACCGTTTGCTTGCTTAGGGATTCTGACTCTTCCTTTTTCTCTCTGTGCTATCGCTATTACCAGTTGTACGCAAAATAAAGTTCACAAGGTTGTACCGCATCTGACCTCATTTTGTGTCTTAATCTCACTCTTGGGATCATTTAAGAACCCTCACCAATATTGGATCAGGACACACCCTCCCACCCCCATTTTATTGCCAAACATAACTTTTATGGTATGGAAAATCTCCTTCATCAGTTTAGGTCAGCTGTCTTGACTGTGTCTCCCTCCCAACTTTTGCTCTCCCCTGGAAGGATGACTCCAACGAATGGAGTTAAATCAGGGAATTTATCTAAAATTTTGCTAATTGAAACATGACTGAAGATGCAGCCTGGATTTTAAAATGGCGGTCAGTTTTGAAGAGTTTGTTTGATTACAGAAGGTATTTAGTGATTTTTTTTTTTTTTTTTTTTTTTTTTTTTTCACTGCTAAAGTTAAGGGCAGGAACAAATTTCATCCTGCTAAGTAATTTTGTGTTAGTTCCTTAATCCCACAAAAATACTTACAATATTAACTTCCACAGGTTGCTCAGCTTCTGTATTACAGTGAGTATTTCTATTACGGGAATATTCCACTGCAGAATATGAGCTGCACAGAGAGCCGAAACAATGTATTGTATTCCAAAAAGTGACTGGATGGATTCATAAATTCAAGTTCTATTCATCTGTGATTTTTTTTAACATGAAATTGTTTCAGACCAGAATAAATAGAAACCATACAGGTGAAATTAAACTGTGGTTTTAAAAACTATGTGTTTAATGCAGGCAGGTTTAATGCAGACAGGATTGTGGACCGTGCTGTAGAAACACCTTTGTCTTCTTACACTGAAATCTTGCATTTAAAATTAACATTCCCTTGAAAGTTTACAGCTGGATCAATGGATACTCTGAAACAGATGTGAATCATTATGAAGATCTAAGACTTCTTTCTTTTATTTATTTTTCTTTCTGATAAATTAATAAAGAAATCCAAATATATAAATTAGAGAAGAAATAAGGCACTTTTTGTAGTGCTGTAAACAGACTGTGACCTAAAACATTTGTTCAGCACTCTATTTTGTTAACAACATCAGATTCAGATCATTGGCTCATATTACCTGGAGACAGAAAGAAAATTGGTTGAACTAATTAGGAAATTTGCAAGACAGGTAATTCATGTTTAAGACTCCAGAAAACACACCATGTTTCATAATAGGAGCTGATTTGCTTAGCTGATATACAGACAATGTGCAGATATAACTTTTATTTATACAATAGAGGTACAAAACAAATCCACATGGAAATGAGAAAACTCATCTATCAAATCAAAGACTATTCACAGACAAAATCTCATTTGTCGGGGCTTAACATGCATGCAATTTACATAAATCACTGTTTTTTTCGTAAAAACAAGGGAACTTCTGGGAAAAATATCTTTTGCACACTAGGAATCAAGTAGGTGCAGAATTTTTACTACATTGAATAAATTTGTCTCTAGATTCACCTTAACTTACGGTAGTAGAATTATGCCAAAGAAGAACTTGAACATTCTGATTCTAAAGCATGATGATGGTCACTTTAGGTCAGTCTTCTAAAATGAAAACCTTTTAATTTAAAGGGAACTCTATATACCTCACAAGTGATTTCATTGTAATATGAGATAAGGAATGACTGTAACATCTGATAGCTGTACCACTTCATGAAACTAAAAAATTATGGAAGTCAACCATGAACCTAACCAACTTTCAGTGAAGCTATTATCTTCGCTCATCCCAAAGTCAGACTTTTCACTGATGCAAAGGAAAGTTAGATAAAGTTCCAGCAATCAGCTTTGCTAAACTGCATTCAAGAGCCCAGTGTGAATCACATTATTTCTAAAATACGCTATAAATATCAAATACATTTATGCATTGGATGAAAAAACCATAGCACTGCATTAATACTTATTTTGATCCACTATGGAAATAGTATTGTGTTGATATATAGAAAAATCATTACTTTCAATTATTCTTCTTCAATGCCTCTGAATTTCCTATTACCTGTTGCCTTTCTCCTCTGAGGTAGTTTTTCTCTGCTTTTCTAAATTCTACAAATCTACATTTGGTAATGGAAGAAAAAAACCCCAAGTAGCAATGGATAATTTATAGATATTTTAAGAGAATGCTGCTTTCCTCAGCCTTAATTTTTTGACATATTTATTAATTTATTATTATATTATAATAAAAATGGTCAGATCTGCAGCAGGCTTATAGAATAACTTACTGATCTGAGGTTTGAATAACAAATCACCGAAGAACCACTTTATGCCATCACTAAAATTATTGTTTGTTACCTTTTCACTTAGAAAAATGTGGTCACTTATACATTATATTTAATCAGGAAGATGGAAAATATAGAAATTGATAAAATATATTTCAATATACAAAACACTCATAAAGCAAAACCAGGTATGTAAAATGAAGGTATGTAAAAACTGAAACTGCAGTACTTAAGATACTTTGGCCTAAAGTGTATATTAATTCTATTAACATCCCCAGGAGAAGGGTTGATTTTGAGCTTTCTGTCCTTAAAAATTCTGCAGAGTGTTTCTATCATCTTAACTTTCCTTTACAAGATTTAATAATTCCTGATTCATAGGATTAGATGGATGGAAAGCCATTCCTGATAAAGCTAATACAGGTGCTCGTGTAAAAATCTTTTATCTGGTATTTTCACAGAGCCGTAATATCCTACCCAATACACCTGTTTATACAGATAAGTAAATTAGGATGTTCTGTTTCTCTGTACCTGACAAAAGTTGCAGCTCACAAGACCATAAATTTGTGATCTTGTCCACTATAGCCTTGTTTATTTTACTAATATAGACATAGCCAGTAGGATTATTTTCAGTAGGATCCATTTTCCAAAATGAGGAGACAAATACACACATATCCTACCTAAAAATGCTAATAACAGCAGTGGAGGTTCTACAGTTGCCAAAAACTTGTGTCAATGTTCAATTCTTTTTACCATCAGAAAGCTTTGTTTACTATCTATTAGATCTCCCCTGTTTAATTTTAAGCTTAGTGGTTGGACATGAGGAATGCAGTATATTCTCTTCTTTTGTCACAGTATGCATCTGAAGATATCCATGCTTGCATTAAGAAAATGTCATGAAAAGATCATCAGCAGAGCAAAGGAAGTCTTCTTAGGTGAAGTTACCTGTATGATTTCTTCTGAATTTTTATTCTTCCTCGCTGTTGCTCATCTTAAAGAGACATTAGATTGATATGTGTGTTGGGTTTGTGTGTGGCAGGGTTTTGGTAGTGAGGGAAGTGGCTACAGAGGTGGCTTCTGTGAGAAGCTTCTCAAAGCTCCCCTGACTTCAGGCCAAGGCCAAGCCAATTAGCGATGGTGGCCACACCTCTGTGATAACTGTGAGAGACTGGAATGTCATGTGACTGTCTCAAAGCTTGCTTGTGTCTGTGCAGACCTCAAGGACAAGCTGCTGCGGCCTGTGGATTGTTCTGGGAAATGTCACCCATGGAAGTGGGAGTGTATTGAAGGATGCACCCTCCCACTTCTTTGTGGTTGCATTGTTGGAGTCCTTAGACAAGCCTCAAAGGGGCAGACGTGTACTGAGCTGGCCCCATCCTGTAGCCATCTGTGGCTCTGTTGTGTAGGCCAGACCCCACACATGCATTGCTAATGAACTGATAAGAGGCAAACCAAACGTTTCTGCTCAGAAGTGGGATGCAACAAAAACCTGTGAGACAAGAAAAAAAAAAAAAATTAAGGTAGGCAGATATGCTAATCAGTGGGTACAATGAACTTAAAAAAGCAACATAAAACTTTGCTCAGTGTGCATCCACCATCAAAGCCAGATCTGTGTGGACCCACCACCAAAGAACAGAAGACTGAACACCAACGGGACGCCACTGGATCCATGGTGGTGACTATTCTTGTGACCATGTCCCACATCCTTGCTTTATTTCTGTCTTTTCCTTCCATTCTGTCCTATCGCTACCTCCCTTCACTTTTTTAGTAACAAAAAAAGCCCCCAACATTTTGGGTGTATGACATTTGGCTTTGTTTGCATCTTATGCTCTTGGGATCGTATTGAAATGTTCCCTGATACTGGATTGGGACAATAACATATTTAAGAGGGGGAATCTGGGAGGATAAAGAGTTGTGAGGCAGAAACCTATGCAAACACTGAGGTCAGTGGAAGAAAAGAGGAGGGGGGATGATGTGCACCAAAGCAACCTGTGGTGAGAGGGCAGGCTGTCCCCTGCAGCCCACGGAGGTCACCAGTGGAGCACATGCTGAGCTGCAGCCTGTGGAGGACCCCACACAGGATCAGGTGGATGTGCCTGAAGAAGTCCATGACTCTGTGGGAAGAAGCCCTTGCTGTTGTAGTTCAGCACTGGGAGGACTGCAACAAACAGAAGGAACCACACTGGAGCAGCTCATGAAGAGCTGTAGTCTATGTGAAGGACTCAAGTTGGAGAAAGTTCATGGAGGACTGCCTCCCTTAAGAGTGAACCAACAGTGGAGCAGGGGAAGAGTGTGAGGAGTCCTCCCCTTGAGGAGGAAGGAGTAGTATTTCTCACTGTCCTGCTCTGTTTCATTGGTAAATTAGTGTTGTTGGTGGTGTTCAAACTAAATCGATGTTCTTTTTCTTCCCCAATCGAGTCTGTCTCTCTGTCAGGAGAGATCACCATAACTGATGAGTTATTCTCCCCCCAATCTTGTCTCAATCTCCAAGCCTTTTTTTGTATTTTCTCCTCCCCATCCCTGAGGGGGAAGGATTGAGGGAGGGGCTGCATGGTGCTCAGTTGCACCACAACAATATAACAGTTTTTCCCAGAAAGTTAATGCTGACCATTACAAGTTTTTATAAAGTCCTAACCTTAGAAATAGTTTGATTCATGTGGAAAATTAAAATAGAACTGAGTGGTCAATAATTTTGCACTTATTCTTTTAACTCAAAAATAGTTTAACATTTGTCCTTAGTGTTTTGAAATCTCATACATCATTCATGGAAGCTCTAGGACAAATTTAATTTATTTAAAACATTTCAGAATCATCTAGAAAGCTTGCAGTACCTTTACACATCCTTTGTTTTATTTTTCCTGCTAAAACCAATCTCTTTCACCCATTAGTTTCTAATCATCAAACTGCAAGCAGCGATATCATTTTACCAGTGTAAAATTTACAGCACTAAATAAGTCACATCTGGTCTTGGTGTGATGATAAAATTCTGTCTCATTAATGTAAGGAACAGTAATCTTTCCTGGTGAGTTCAGAGAGACCAAGATTTGGCATTCTCTCTTCATGCTTAATTTTTTAGGATGAAAGTATTTCTTAATGATCTCTTTACCAAACAATTTGGGTACTCTTTCATTCTCACTGAATTTCTAATAGCACTTTGTTCCAGCTTGAGTAGTTAATCTGTATAGTTCAATCTTCTATTGCTCAATCCATTAAACTTTTTTTGCATTAGTATGTTGTTTCTCATTGTTTGCCACAGTGTAACTGATTGAGCAACTTTAGATATTGTGTACAAAAGGGTAAACATATTGGACTAAAATTACACAAATCTTTGTCTGTTTTTTTGAGGGTGGAGGACGAAGGTTGCTTGAAAGACAAACTTTATAGAAAGGCAGAATGATTCACTTCATGTAACCCAGATCTACATTCATAAAGTTAAAATCCCAGGTACTACACAGAAGTGAAGAAGTTAAAACTTCGTTAGGTGTTTGCTCTTATGAAGCCACATGAATGTACTCTTACAATAGGTCTGCATGTTGCCAGCGGACATGAATCCTGGGTGAAAGAACTGTTTATTAACCTTGGAAACAGAAAAAAAGGGCTTCAACCTGAATGCTCAAAGTATTCAGGTACTTGCCTAACTTCACTGGTATCAGGATAATTAGAATCTAAATCTTTTGGAAGAACTGAGCCTTACTGTGCACTCACTCTTGAGTTTATGTCCTCCAGTTTACATGTTAGAAGCATACTCTAATTTAGGCCTCTACATTGTCTCCAGGATCAATGAAAAAGAGACACCTCCAGAATATATTTCTTTCTACTTATGTTATGTACCTTTTTAATGAAATTATAAATCAGTCTTTCAAAGTGCTTATCCCTCTTCATTGACTACAGAGAAAAGCCTAGGTGCTTAGCTTAAAAGAGATGACAAATCTTCACCTCTACTAAAGTCTGTTGAGGCTAAACTCAGCCTGTAGACTAAATCATGGGCTTACAAGACCACTGTAGTCAAGGTAGAAAGGTGCTGGAGAAAAAAGGCCAGTAGCTAAGCCCCACACAGCCACTCATTCATTCCCCTGCCAGTGGAATGGGGAGTAAATAGTGAGAAAAACTCATGGATGAAGATAAAGACAATGTAATAAGTGAAACAAAACTGTGTGTGCCAGCAAAGCAAAATAAGGGCTTTATTCACTACTTCTTGTCAGCAGTCAGATGTTTCATCACTTTCTGGAAAGCAGTGCTTCAGCATGTGTAATGGTAACTTGGGAAGATGAGCACCATAAACAAGGGTGTCCCTCCTTCTCTTTTTGCTGAGGTTTTATTGTTGTGCAAAATGTGATAGGATATTGTGCTGGTTTAAGCCCTGCCGGGACCAGAGAGCACGTTGCCGTTGCCCCTCCCCCACCCTCAGCCGATTGGGCTGGCAGTGAGGCACAAACCTGGGTTAAAATAAGAAGAAATTTAATACAACAGTGTGATAAACAATCTGAACAACAACAGTGGCAATGATAACAACAATAAACAGCAATAACAGTGAACAACACAAACGATATACAGAGAAATACCGCAAATGGTCACAGAACAAAGCCGACACATGGGTCCCGCCACCAAAAAGCCAAAGAGGAAGTAAAAACGTTCCGCCCTTGGACCTGACGCCAGCATGGTATGAATAACCCTGCTGGAGATCCCTTCCCCCTCTCTCTCTGCTGGGGAAACCTAACCCTATCCTAGTTGAACCAGAACAGATATAGAGTACCCCTTTGTTCAGTTTGGGTCAGCTGTGTCCCCTCCAGACTACCCACTGAAGGGGTAGAGTGAGAAACAGATACCACACCAAATACACTGGTGTGTTATCAACACTATCTTAGTCACCACTTAAATTTACAGCACCATACATGCTGCTATGAAGAAAACTAGCTTCATCACAGCCAGATATAGTACAATCTCCATGCCTCATGCCATATCATTTACATCATGCTCTGCTCCTACACTTTCTAATGTATCCTCATTAAGCACCACCCTGCTTCCTGTCCTTTCATATATACACAGGGAACCACCACAGAGGCATCTAGCGTGCTTGGAACTGTGGCCATCCAGATCCTCCCGGATCCCAAGTCCACCAGTACTTAACACTTAGGAACAACGTTTTCACAAAAAAAACCAACTTTCTACTTCCATTATTCAGAAGTGGAATCTTTGTTTGTGATAAACTGTAAAAAAAGCTGTTTGGGGTTTGTTTTTTTTGTTGTTGTTTTTTTTTGTTTTTTTTTGTTTTTTATATTCAACGTGTAAAATGGGAAATGTTCAGTGAACAGAACAAAGAGATTAATTTCTCTCAGTTTATGAGATACTCAGCTCAAATGAAAGTCACAAATCTCAGAACAGTGCTGTAAATAGATTCTTTGAGCTCTCTTTTAGTAATACATACAAAATTAATTTGAACTTCAAGTCATCTTATCTGTTTCACAACTGGCCTAGGTATCTAAGGTCTGAATTCCACTACAGAGATGTCCCTCTCTCTGTTTCAACTGTACCCTTGGCAAGACAAACCTGAGTCAAAGTGGCCAATAAACTACACTTAGAAAGTTCCTTCTCAAAATTCTGTTTTTAAAAGAGTGAGATTTTTTACTTCTGCTGAAGTTATTTTCATTCTTTTACACTCAAGAGATTGAGAAATGACATGTTCTTCATTTTATTTTCCTCCTTAGCCATTGGCTTACTGGTTTCAGTCCATCTCAAGGTCACAGTAAAGGTTACCACTACTTGATAGCGAATTATCCTAAATGAAATCAATAGGTAACCTCAATCTAACCCCTGAGGTGTTTGTCCTTATCACAGTTCAGCAGAATGAAGACACACTAAATGGACCCAGAATTTGAACTCAAGAGGTGTTTCCTCCAAGCCTCAGTTACGCATACTGCACACTAACACAAAAAAACTTCTTTTGGATTATTTTCTTTGTGTAGAGAGTATTATTTTCCTGTCATCAACATGAAACATACTTTATATATTGTAAGAGGAAGAAATTTTTTAGAGTAATGGTTCTTCATGAATTTCCATATTTGTTTTTTATTTTTTCATATTCTTCTCTGAATTAAACCTTCAGATAAAATATCAAGTTCAATGAATACATAACTTTCTTAGGGATAATGGGTTACTTTTCATTATCTAGATGGCATTATTTGGAATAAAGGCTTTTTAAAATATTCATGTATTGTGTTTAACATGGTGAAGAGCATTTCTTCACTGTGGTTAATAACTGTTGCTACAATGCAAAGAAATAAAGAAGTAAAGCAATTTTCATGCCATAGTTATACTGTCATTGTATGACTATGGTAACTACACTTTGTAATCATTTATGTCCTTGCTTTGTTGTGCCAATTTAAATCTTGTGACCAAAGAAGTTAACAATAAAGCAATCTTTGATAACAGCAGTTCCACAGATATTTAAAACAATTAAGTCTATTTAACAATCTATGAGACACATGAAAAATAACACTCATACCAGTAACTATAATAGCACAGTGATAAATCTTGTAACTCGCTAAAATCTTCCTTTCACTACTCTATGTCTAATCGATGTTGTATGTATGTCTAACTTCTCAATTATTCACCAGACTAACACTAGGATATGTTATTGATGACACTAGTCTGTGAAAATACATAATTTATGTAACTGAACATGCTCTAAAACTATAGCCTACAGTTTCTGAGTAAAGGACATTATACCAAATGATATCACATGGAAGCATCCTGCTCCAGTCTTGGGTACAAAAGTTATTATACTCCACTGTTTCCTTGATGAGAACTTATTGAAATTTTTTTTTCCTCTTTCTTATGTAATCATTTGATAAACAGTCATATATGCCCCCTACTTATATGTATGCATATGAAAACATACACAGCCCTATACATTTGACATGCATAACATGTAGGCTGAACAACTAGAACAATTTTAAGTATTACATTGAACTGTACAGAAAATAGTTGATGTTATTATAATGTCAATTTCATTGCTTATTATATTTTAAATATCCTTGCCTCAGATTCATCCCTTTTCCCATTTTCTAAAACATAAAAATATGTATTAGTTATTATTAAATATTTGTTAATGAATTTCACAGGCATCCTGGATGCAACTTGTATAAACAGGCCAGAAAATTTGAAGCCAGAGCCAAGGCAAACCTGTGCCAAAACATTAGTCGATCCATTGGAACTGATTATACACATATAAAAGGGAGAATGTGTGAAGTGATATATAAGGTCACTGTGACAGCCAGAAGGTAATGCCAAAATGTTCCTACTGGCTTCGCTCATTCTCATGTATGGGCACAGAGCTGATTCAGAGCCAAACACTCTGCATGAGCCAGACTTAACTTCCTTGGCTTGCCCACCTCCAAAGCACAGCTGTCATGGCAAAAACAGCCCATCAGACATGAATTCATTTTGCTAGCTTTCATCTGCCATGACTTTGTAAGATGCAGCCACCAAGGGCAGAGTGCTTTGCTGCTGCTGCTGTTCTGAGAATAATCTGCACTACTGAAAAAAACTATTGGACTCATATTGCCTGTTACAATGAGGTGTCAGCTTCTGAATAATAAACATGTTCCTAATGAGGTCTAGGAACCTCTAACCAAAATTTTGAAAATGTGACTAGTGATTTTGATTGTGCTACGTGCTGGGGCCCATCTGGAAGCACCTGAGTGGTCTGATTTGCAAAAAACACAGTCATTTTTGCAAAGGACCAGTTAACTCCAGTCTTGAATGGGACCTTCCAAAACTGGGGTCATCAAAACCATTAGTAGCTTTTTAAATAGCTGAGGCTAACTGGTTTGAGTAAAGGAGAGCAGAAACACATCAACAAAAGATATTCCAAAGTTATAATAGTTATTTTTGATTTAACTACAGTAGAAACTATGACTAGTTTGCCTTTGCTTGACATCCATAAACTGGCCTCCCTCCTCAAGCCACAAAATGGTTTTTGGAGTTTCTTCCCATCTATAGCTATAACCAAGTTTGTGATCCTAAATTACATTAATTCAACTGAGATCAGTTACACATATATGCATCTGAATTAGATGGGGTAAAACCCAATAAATTAAGTGATAAGCCTTGCATATCTACTCATTGTCTGACTCTTTAGATGTCTTTATCATTGTCACATCCCAGTTTCTTGGGATGATGACTCAGATTCACCAATTCCCAGGTCACAATTAAGATTAAATGATACCAGAGATTCTTCAGTTCACGAAACTCAATTTTTATTTACTCACAACAGATAATTGGCATGAAACTTTGTCAGTATCATCAATCTTTGCAACCACTGCAACAGGCATTAAATTATTACACAGACTAGTGGCAGATGTTATAACATACCCCAATAAGCCTTAAATGTGCCCAAACAAGCCTTAAACATTCCCTGACAAGTCTTGCCTTATATGCGGGAATACAGAACAAGAATGGGGAGAGAAAAGGGGAGGGAGGAAAAGAAGAGAGAGAGAAATGCAAAAAGGAAGATTTCACCAGTCCTGGTTCCATTGTTGGTCCAGCCAGCCAGGGGTCCAGTTCTGGTGGGGTGCAGCCACCCAGGTCTTTGACTTCTGCTCTTTTATAACTCCTTGCTCCCTCTGGGTGGGCACTTGGACTTGTTAGACTACTTAAGCATCACACACAGTTTATGCTTTTCAAAATTCTCTTTGCTTTTGGTAATGCACAGTTTGTACCTTCAGATTCTTCTGGAAATGAGTCGGTGGGCTTGGAGGTCTTTGGGGAGTTACTCCCCACTCCCTTGCAGGTGTGACCGCTGTTGGATCTTTTGTGAAATGGCTTCTCTATTTGCTGTTCACAGAGTTACTCAAGATAGGGAAGTTCAGACTCCAAAAGGTGTGGTCCCACCTCTGCAGGACCCCCTCCTCTCACTTGACTCCCTGCCATACTTGCACAGCCTTGGCCTTTCCATAGAAACAATTTTATTTTCCAGAGTTCTTTACCAGATGGTTGAGACATTAACTGTGGTTTTATTGGGCTGTCACAATGGTTAATATGAAAATGAAATGATAAGCACAGAGTTTAGCATAAGCTTACAGTTAAGTACAGATATTTCCCTTAATTGTCACTTTTTCCCACTACACAAAATAGTAATAATTATATGTGAAAATTTACATTATGATTATATGAAGAGAACACTTTTCCAACAAGATAGAGGTAAACTACTAAAATCTGCTGGCCAAGCAACATGCTTTTAAATTGACCTAGGTTTTCTTGGCTTTGTCCTACACACAATTTCATGGAGGTTTCTATAGGGGCCCTGAGAACATTTTCTGCATGGAAAGAATCTGGATGATCTGGATGGCACATCAATTCTCTGAATACATCACATAGTTTTCTGTCCAGCACACATTTTTCCTTTCTTCAAGAAAAAATGAAGGGTCAATTTATTATAGAATATGATTCAATCTAATGCCATTAATTTTTGGTTTATATTTAATTGATTAATATTATATATGCAAGACTCCTGAAACATTAACAGATTCTCTACAGACAATTCATTTTCAGACTCTTGTCTGAAGTAAAACCTTCAATAATGATTGAAGTTAACACTTGACTGCTTTGGGTTTTATTCTTGAAATCAAAAAATAAACTCAGGTACACAAAAACTATCACATAAGACTGTGATGATTTTTTTTGTTTGTTTGTTTAGATATTATATTATTTAGACAGTTTATCATCAAGGTTTTTTCAATTTATCTTACAGTTGCTGCATTATTTTAGTAAAGTAAAAATAGTGCCAAAATTTCATACACCATCAAATTTAGAAATATTTTTTAAATTTATATTTTCATACATTCTGAATGCAGTTTCACTGGTATATCCAGAAAAAAAATCTAACAGATAATGAGTGTTTTGGGCTGGAAGGGACCTTTTAAGGTCTACTCCAACCCCCTGTCATGCACAAGGACATCTTTCACTAGATCAGGTTATTCAAGGCCCCATCCACCCTGACTGTGAACACTTTCAAGGATGGGGCATCCACAGCTTCTCTGGGCAACCTGTTCCAGTGTCTCACCACCCTCACAGTGTGAATTTCTGCCTTATATCGAATATAAATCTGCTCTCTTTTTGTTTAAAACCATTACCCCTTGTCTGTCACTACAGGCCTTGGTAAAAAGTCTTCATCTCTATAGAAAGCCCACTTTAAGTTTTGAAAGATCACAGTAAGGTGTCCCCAGAGCTTTCTCTTCTCCAGGTTAAACAGCCCCAACCTTCTCAGCTGTTCTTTATAGGAGAGGTGTTCCTAGTTACCATGTGTATAATAGCAAACAATGATTTGAAATAATTTGGTATTTCAATGATATTAGATGACTATGTTTAAAGGGGAAAAATATATCCCCTTAAACAGAACCTATGTTTTCTTAATTGAAACAGGAAATGTACAAATATTTCTTATTATTGACATGTATTGCTTTATCTTTAAGTAAATCTTGAAAAACAACTAGTTTTAGTTTGTTATAGCAATCAAAACAGGTTTATAAACACCATGAATAAAACTGTTGGTGTTTCTGCAGTATCTGCCCTGTCATTTTCGGTGTTGTGTTTTTTTTTTTTTTTTTTTTTTTTTTTTAAATTCTTAGATAAAAATAAATAAAGATTTTTTATGTCATAATTAAATTATTTTTTATGATTTGCTCATTATTTGCAGCTTTGTACCTACCTGTCCACCATGAGTAAGTGAGAAATTTCTGCATAAACTTCAGTAGACCTGCTGGAAATTGTTAGCTTTTGCTAAGACATGTAATAATTTATTTACATATTGCAACTATTGCAAAACCTCCATTTTACAGTGCACATATCTTTAATTGTGGATAGTATAAGACTGCTTTAAAAAGTATCCCAGTCATAAAGAACAAAGCTGCTTAAGCAATATTTACATTTCTTCTTAGATAATAATCTTTGACTTGGACCTTGTATATTAGGCCAATGGATATTGTGTGCTGTTACACATACCAACTAGACTTCTTTCTTATTTTAGAGTTAAAGTCTAATTATATTCTGTATTTTAAATATTGTTATGCAAATTTAAAGAGTTTGAATGAAAAATTTATGCAAGATATTGTATTTTAAAGCCATGCACATGTATAAACTAATTTTTCAGACAGAGTACACCAAAGGATTAAAGGATGGGAAGGTGAGATAGCCTTCATAAAAGTTAGCACAGATTCTGTCCTCAGTGGTCTGTTGGGATGCATGAGGAGTTATACTTCCAGAGTAATTGCCTAGTCTGGCCAAATTCTTTAGCTGGGGTCTCATTAAAAGCTCCCAGACAGTCTATGATCCATTTATTTCTCTGGCTGGTCTTCAGATACCTACAAGATATCTTGTAGATTCTTATTAAATCCTTGTTCTAAATTCAAAAAGACAATTTCTTTTTAATGCCATGACATGACCTGAAATGTTCCTTCCTCCTGTAATGTCTTCATCAACTCATAATATACAAAGGGCAGAATATATCAACACTCACTCGGGTCTGGATTCTTCCAGTAGTTTAGCGGGGTCTGTGTATGAAACTATGACCTCTGTCAAGGCAGTTCCCAAGAAACTCAAGGTCCTACTAGATGGACTTGGCAGTGTCCCGATATCTGAAAATCATTAAAATGATAAAAAATTAAAGACAACATTCACTAAATTTGCAGTAAAACACATTCTGATTCTGATGTGTTGATTTATTGTTCATGTTTATAATGGACTTTTCCAAAAAGTTTCCTCTGAAATTTTCTTACTTGTGACACAAGTGGAAAAATAAAGATCCAACACTGGATAAAGTTTTAATAAAGCTTCAAATCACCTGAAACACATCCGTATTTTCCCTCTGCATACAGTCACAGAAGAACTCTGAAGATTTTTTAAAGCTTTGCTTTTAGATAAAAAACAAATTTCTACACTGAAAATGTGTCTTAATAAAAAATTATTACTGTAGAAAGATTTGACTGATGGATTCCACTGTCTGTTTATTGTGAAACAAAGGGATGAAACAGAGGATGATGCCCAAATAGAGCACAGATGATTATTAAGGACATATCAAAGAAGGAAGAGAGAGGTTTTCAATCTAACTTCATCCAGAGTTCAGACCCTTTGGTCACTGGATTAGCTAAATTAGAATATACTCCTTTACCAGACGTTGTCTTCTTCCCTGCACTTGGAGGCCATGCTGGCCCTGTTGTCTTTGGATTCATACCACAACAGATCCCTCACTTTGACATATTGCATAGTAGCAAAAGAAAACAGTCAAGCTTCAGGTATGACTCTTTCAGTATGGAGCATAGTTCTGAAGAAAAGGAATTATGCTTCAGAATTTAATTTAGTTTCCTAAAAGGGAACTGGAATCCTTTGGCAGTTTAGCTCCATACCGAAATTCTCAATGATTCCAAAGCTCTTTCCCAGTAAGTGAAAGATTGTAATAGGTTTTTATGTAAAATATTTTAATCAGCAGTGATCAGCAGTAACCCCATAGCAATTAGTGTTTAAATTAACAGAGAAATAATTTGTAGATACAGTCTGAGGATGGCTAACCATGCTTTTGAACTTTCTCCTAGTTTCTCTAAGGAAAATCCTTTAAACTTTTTTCTGGAGTAAGAGTGTATTCTGAAACTTGGCTAAATAAATCTGAATAGCTGTTGTCCTGTATGTATTGAATAAATGTATCTTTGATCAGGTGAAACTTTATTTCCCTGATGTTTTATTTTTCTCAATATAAGTGCAGCCGCTGGACATGCATATGAGCAAAAGATTCAAGTCTGATGGGTTTTTACTAGGTGACTAAAGATCTTGCATTATATTTTTATTTCTACTATGGCTGCACTGCCTCTATGCACGTATACCCTAGGTTTCCACAAAGGGACAAAATGGAGCTTTCAGTGTTGGTTTATTATTTTTTATTAGTATTATTATTATTATTGTTGTTGTTATTGTTATTATAGACATCTACTGTAATTTCTAAGAATGCAATCAAAACTGCATTCCAACTAATATTGTGCTGTCCAACTAGCTTAAGTCCAATCAAAAGTGAATCTTCATCAGAAATAAATAAATAAATAATGATATTCAAAGATCAATACTTCACATCATAACATTTAACCCTATTTTTTTTCAAATGCCTGGGAAAATGGGTGTATTTTTGGGTATACCAGGGAAATCAAAAGGCCAAACTGCTAAGTAATTTCTGAGTGCCTCACAGTAGAAATGACTGCTGATTTCTGTCTGAAAGAGTTTTTCTAAGTAACTTTTTCAAGTTATCAACGCATGTAAGGGTGATTCTTGTAAAGTTTTAATCATCACAGAAAAAATATCATAAACTACTCACATGACCTGAAGTGTAAGGTAACCTAAAGAAAATTGCAGAAAATAATGACACCTTGTCATGAAGAAAGAGGCTAAGTTAAGTACAGGATCTTCAAACAACAAAGGTACATACAACAAGTGTTTGAAATAATTATGTTCAGTTGATTAAGACCAGTACAAGAATTACTAATCAAGAATGTTCTTGGTCTTGAACCAAGATTTACACGTGCATGTTTGGGGTAACCCCACTTCAGCCCAGTTTGTCAATTTTGAGAACCTTTCTGTTCACATAACCCCTGTCCGCTGCTGCCTTACTTGATTGCTGTTCATTTTCTCCCTTCCCCTCTGACTGTCTCTGAAAAGTGGCAAACCTCTCTAGATGACAGGTCATGTTGTTAGATAGGGGTCTCCATCCTCTGCAGCAGGAGGTCTTCCACTGACATCGTTGGCTGCTTCTCTTTATGCTCTTGTGTAGTTCAGACTTAACCAGTATAGATTATTCATTCGACAGCAACCCCGTACAACTTCAGTCTTGCAAAGCTGCTCTCTGAGCCACACTAAGGGTCAAAGGCCTCAAAATTTCAGGTACAGATGTTCTAACAACTAATGGGGACTGTGCCCTGTGGTACTGCCATAGCTGAGGATGCATACACCAGTCTGAGCAGACCTGCCAACACCCTTGCCTTTTTTTCTTTATTTTTTTTCCCCACATTGATGTACAAACTCCTCACTACCTCTGTTAACTATGCTAAAAGTGTGGGACCCTCCCTAATCATGGATCAGCTAAGACAACAGGCAGCTTGTTAAATACTTCTAGAGCTTGCTATGAACATTGGCAGGAGTCAAGACTCCTGTGACTATCCTTACCTGGAAGCAGTAGTACTACTTCATGTTCTTCAGAGGGTTTCTGGGAGCCTCTCAAGAATCTCAGATAAAGTCCATAGAAGATCAAGAAAATCTCAAAGCAGAGCCCAGAAAATCCAGTGCAAACTGCTTTGTCTGTTTTGTGCTATAACTAACTTTTTCAGGGAATAAGTATGAAATGCAATAAAATGTAGATTACACTGAAAAGAAATTAATATAAGCTGATTTACCTTCTCAGCTCTGCAATTGCAGAGAAATGTTATAGTTCTAGGCAGAGGTACAAAAGGATTGGATTTCCACTTAATTGGTTATTCTGATTACGTTTTTTTCTTATAGCGGAATATTATCAAAATACCTGCTTTATATGAACAGATTTTGTTTGAGCTTTTTCAGGGTGGTATGAAAAGGTGAATTTGGAAATGTGCTGTGAATTGAACATATATAAGCATTTACATATGCAAACAGTCTTACCTTATTTTGCCAAATTTTGACCAGAATGGAGCATTCTAATGCATTTGCTAAAAAACAAGTACTCGTTTTGGTTTACTGAAATCACATTAGTCAGTTTCTTCTATTTGTAAATGAAGCTATATTTCTCTTTCATACATTGCTATAATAGATTATAAAAGCAACAAAAGATAAAGATAAAAGCTTGAGTAGATAGGGAGGCTCTTAGTCGTCATTATTCTTGAGGGAATGCATCTGATGGTTGGCCTAGAAGAATGAGCAAGTAGTGCTTCGTCAGAAAAAATCTCTAACATAAACTTCTAGCAGTGAGTTCTGAATTAGAAGAAAACACTGCTACATATACAATTCTTTTGCTTCGAAGACAATGAGAGCACGGATTATACATGACAGGTACATAGATGCATTGCTTAATCGTCTTGAGGGTGTTCAGAGACAGCAGTGATAAGAACACAGGAACGTACATAGCATAGACTTTTCTCACAATCTGATATCTGAACAGTTAATGACTCTTAAATACAGAGAAAGGAGTGAAGTGTATATACTAGGAAATAAGATTCCATGAAGACAAATAAAAGCAGTATTCATGATGGAATAAGTGAAAACCAGACTGATTTGTATTTTATGCACAACTACAAAAAATGAAAGAAGACACATTAGAAAGAGAAAATAGAATTTGCAAAGAATTTACAGTAGTGTAAACAAAATGAGACAGGCATAACCATTCTTTCTTTTCCAATATATTTTCCATGTAATTAAAGCATAGTGTGCAATTAAAAGCAAGTTGACACATATTTTTGAAATATTTATTATATTTCTAGTCCCACAACAAATATATATATTTTTAAAAAAAGTTAAACTTTTCTAAAGAACCTCCATTATGCATATGTTATGACAGTAAAATCAATTAATTTAAATTGCATCTGTTAGAACTATTAAATGGGAAATATCTACAGGCTTTTCTGAGAGGAAAGAGTGCAGTACTGATATGTTTAATTTACAGAAAAGAGTAAGCAAAGTCAGTAGCAGTTAAAGATTTTTCTTAATAGCTCTTGTATTATGAAATCAAGTGTTGTTATTGAGATCTGAAAGGTCACCTGTTAACAACATTAGGAACTTACAGCAATTATTGTGTTAAAAATGCGTTTCTTATCTAATGAATTAAAATTACAAATGGCTCAGGGCTGAGCCTAAAAGGAAATGTAGAGCCTACAGATGGAAAAAAAGTAGGAGGATATTCTGGGAGAGGAACTTATATAATTAAATTCACTTTCCTATTTACATTTTTTTACACCAAATGGGAAGAGGAAGGTACATCAAAATTCAATTCAGGATATCCCGAGTCCTATAGATGGAGATGCCAAAATCAGCCTGATACAAGAATACAAGTGTGGCAGAAACCTTGTTTCCCAGTTGTGGGACCTTACTTTGACTGCAAACTGAAGGCTGAGGTTTAAAAATAAAACCTCTTCTTGCATCTACACACCTAAGCTTCCATTCAGAAACAAGTTTATGCTTTAATTCAGAAAGGAGGTGTAAGCTTCCATACAATAACTTCATAGTTACAGAAGTAGGGAAACCTACTTTCTGTTTACTTCTTGGACTAAAAGGGATGACCGCCTTTCCTGAAGTATGCTTTAATAAAATCTGGAAATAGCGCAGCCTAGATTGTGAATCCCTCCTGCCAAAAATAGCACTCTGCAACAAAGAATGGGAAGATCTTAAAAATGCTGAAGAAGTGGTGTATGTTTTATAGCCTGATGGTTAAGGTGTACTGTTAAAGAAGAGTGATCACGGTTTGGGACTTTTCTGTAGAATATATCTGGGGGTTTTTTGCAGACTTAAAAAAAATTAGAGCAAAGACCAGGCATCAGATTCCACTTTTCCTCCTGTCCACCTGAGCTGGAATTTTGTTTTACTCTACATAAACTTGAATGACATTCAGAATCCACCATCATGGCCTCCAAATAGTCAGTTATCTGCTGTTTCATAATCAGGTTCTTCAGTCAGTTGATTCTTAATTTTTAAAACCCATATTAGCAGTTCACCTCTTCACTTTTGCCATTCAAATCCATTCCTTGAACGTCAGCACATCTTCTTTATCAATAACTACACCAATTTTTATTCACACAGATTTTTTTCACAGCCCATCAGTTTTACATTCTGCTTTACACTGGGAGTCCAGCTGTACCAGTGCAGAAGTATTTCATTCCCCCCCACAGTGTTCTTTTATGTCCACCAATACATTGGTAACTTGTCTATCCAGGAAACCTTTCTAAGTTATATCATCTTTAAAGTCTCAGGCTTTAAAAAAACCCACAAATGGTTTATTAATTTTGACTTTCTTTGAAGAAAATGAATTCAGTAGAAAACAACAAGAATACGAAATCCAAAGGTGTCCAGTTGCAGTAAATCAATGAATTGCTATAAGTAAACTGTTCTTAGCTTCAGCTCCTTTTTCCCAATTATGAAGCAAATTAACATAGCATAAATAATCAAAAATCCTTATTAACAGACAAGATAACTGTGAGCGTGGCTTAAAATCAGCATGTTAATTTACAGCCGAGAGAGGACCAAGGGGTTGCACTTAGTTTATAGTTCAATGTGAAAATAACGATTAATTAAATTGTAGTAACTCAGTTTTTCTAGTTTGTGATCCTGTGCCTAATGTTCAAAACACACTGGCTTTGACAAGAACATACTGTAATGCTAACTGCATCGATTGGTCTTCAAATGTTTAAAACGTTGGACTAGAACCAGGTCTTCTATCTTCCTTCTGAAATGATGGAGGCTCAGATCTTACTGTTCTGATAAAAGCTGATATGTATTTATACTGATCTATGGCTTTCAGGAAAAAACATCAGACACCATGACAGTCACAAAAAATTCATTATACTTGAGAGCAAATGTATAAACATTAGTTTTAAACATCAGCTCAGGGCATAATGTTTTCAGTAGCAGTTGCATTGAAAGCAGTTCATGATAGGACCTGACTCACAAGGTATGCTCTCTTGCAGTGTACCTCCATGAAAATATATAAAGAAATCACAACCAATTTTCTC
Organism: Athene noctua; assembly: GCF_965140245.1. Classification (NCBI taxonomy): domain Eukaryota; kingdom Metazoa; phylum Chordata; class Aves; order Strigiformes; family Strigidae; genus Athene; species Athene noctua. Next base: position 67,989,071 of record NC_134039.1, read on the forward strand.
CTGAGGCTTTGTGATCTGAGAGGTTAATTGGCAATGCCTTTGGTCTGTAAATATGTATCAAGCTACAGGACTGCAAGGTCATGGATGTCACCGTATTTTGAAAATATATATACATGAAAAAGTTGCTTCAAAAGCTGGTGTGTAGTCTATTACTCTTCAAGCACAAAACATCAAAGCACAGAGTGGATATGGAAAGTTATTCTATATTCACATTAAACTTGCAGACATCAGAGATTTCAGATGAGAATCTGCTGGTTTCCTGTTGTAGTAAAATTAGCAAAAAATTTAGATATTTCAGGTGATATATATTAAATGATGACACCTTTAAAACATCAAAACAATGTCTGGAAAAATGAGCAGTTTGCTGAAAGGAAAGAGCTTAATTAATTGTATTCTAACCTGTATTGCTTCACACAGTACAATAAAAGTGTAACCAGTAAGAGGAGAAAGTTTTGTTTGTTTGTTTTTTAAATATGTTTGTAAGAATGGCATTTAATTTCTCCAATAGTTTTTAAAATCAAGTTATACTAGAAATGAAATACTTTTTTTCACAGTGATGGTTAGAAAAAAGAAGAAGAAAAAATATACTGCTAGTATAACAAATGGGGTAAAAAGCCACCCAAAACAGTGTTCTTAAAAGTAAGGTACAAAATTGCTAAATTTTTAACTGTTGAAAGATTTCCAAATTAAAATATTTTCAGTATTATTTCTTCTATCTCCCAAATTCCATATGCAAATTTATTCCTTTATGCAATTAAACTTGACAAAACCCAGACTGTTTTCTAAATCACAATTTTTTTAGAATCTTAAATTCATTATTACAGAATGAAGATGAATGTTGTATACAATTTTTCTAGAAGTTTTCATATTATCCTCTTAAGCACTTGAAAGTCTTTGCAAAAATCCCATTTAAAATTTGTTTAACTGAAGGTATGGATTCCTGTGTCCTCCCATCTCAAAGCTCTATTTTGCAGGTCAGTAAAATTGGTCAGAGTTCACTCTCTGGTCCTGAGGCCAGCTTGCCATTCATGATCACCAAAATTGCCTACCCCCAGAGAGGGTGGCCATTTCTGAGCTGGCCACAGGAATTGGCTTCTGGGCTCTCTGCCACCGTGCTCAGACATTGTCTAGAAGCATTGCGTCTGAGTCAGAGTTAAGCTAGGTAGTGTGCTGGTAGCTGAGCAGTACCATCATGTACCAGGGCATGAGCAAATCCTGGCTCTGCTTCACTTACTAAGATGAAGACAGTAAAAAAGAGTTTGCCATCACCCCAGATTCCCACAACTCTTTGTGGTGTTGACACTCAGGTGACATAAGAGTCCTCTGTCAGCCTTGACAGAGTGTCAGAAATACCTGCTCTGCACTGAGTATATAATAGTAGTTCTTCATTGATGCTTCTGGCTTAGAAGTGAACATTCTACACGGGCATTAAGAAGCAAAATCCATCTGTTCTGAATCCTTGAGTTTTATCACATCATTTGAAAGCTAGCTTCACACAACTGTTTCCCATACTATAAGCTCATAGATACTATGCAGAATTCTATATAGTATCATATGGGAATAACAGTATTTATCCACTGAAAGGATTTATGATTTACATTTGAGTATTTGCCATAAGATATAAATTTTAACAAGATCTTAATATTTGTTAGGATATCAGCCTGATAACAGAGTTAAGAATCATAATAATTTTTAAAGTACTACAAATTTTATTCATTATGACTTTTTAAAGAATATTAAGTTTTCTTCAGGAAATTATCCAGTTAATAGATATTTACTGTTACTTTATTATATTTAAATCAACAAACTGTCTCAGGGTATATTATGAAGCTTTCTAAAAGTGTACTTTTTATATTTTCTTGAAAAGAATCAGGCTCTTCAGCATGCAAAGAGCTAATCACATCCTAAAGTAAAATAAAAGCTCTATTGCCATTTCAAAAACATATTGAAAACTGCTGATGTTTCACTTTGTTACCTGTTAAAACACAAAATTTACCTTATTGCAATCAAAAATAATTTTTTCATAATCTCTGTAACAGTATTACTTAAAACATAAACAGATGACATTTTTTGCAATACAAAGTTTAATTGCAGTGGTGTATATTGTAAAACTGCAACATTTAAGATACTTGGAATGTAATTGATCAGACAGCATAGGCTTTCCACAAAACCTTTTTTCAGTTTCTTTTGTAAGCTCAGACCTTGAGAAATCTGAAGCAGGAGAGCTCAAAAACAGAAATGAGAAGACAAAAAGCATGTTCCATGGGTTTATTACTTACTTAACTAAGCATCTGCATTATAGAACTTTCATTATGTTTAGCTATTTTGGATGTTATCCAAAGCCCACTAAAACAAGTGGGACACATCCCCAGTGTTCAAAATGTTTTCTACATAAGATACTGGGCTTTGATTCAAAAAAATGTTTATGCAAATACACTTTAAGTGCTAGTATACTTTAGTTTAATGGCACTTAAGCTTCAAATGAAAAAAAGGGTATTTTACTACTGTTATTATTGCATTAATTTTATTGTGGTATGTTCTTGAACAACCAGAAGGTTGTATTTTATATTTATTTGCAGAATTGTAAATGATTGTATTGGTTTCAAGATAATGGAGAATAATAAATCTTCCTACTGAAAATTCAAAGAAAAAAGTCTCAATTTATATGTCAGAATCATGGTTATATTCCCAGGGGTGGGAGAGGTGGGGAGAATGACACTTAGCTTAAGTGCCTAGGTACTTATATTCAGCGTTTTGGACCCACTAGAATTCACAAAATGGAACTGCTATCCATAAGCCTCCTGTTTCCATCACTACACACAAAATTAATTGCCTAAATACACATATTTCACATCAACCTGTCAACAGACAACCAAAATGATACACATCTACCACTGCTGAAAGGACAGATGAGAGCACCTGATCTCACAAAAGAGGAGGTGGTGTTTCTTCTATCATTCATTGAAACTGCTGATAGCACCCAGATGCTGTTTTGGCAGTAAGAAGCAGGTGACTGTCATGGGAGCCCCTTTGCTTGCAGGACCATGATGCAAGCACACCCTCGAATGTGCATATTTTTTTTGACACCTCAGAGAAACTACAAATTTTGTGATTGAATAGATGTTAAATAGAGTTTTCTGCTCAGTTTGAAAAGTAGGATCCCACAACACAGGTTATCAATTATCTATGTGCTTCTCAGGCAGCCGTTATTTTACTAGCTCAGCACCATTCAAAGCAAACTTTTTTCTGACATAAAAATCACAGCTATTTTATTAAATTCTATTGTACTGTCCAGTTTTCTTAGTCATCAACTTAGAAAAATAATTTTATTTAAGGATTTCAAGGGTACATACAGAATCCTTTTTCATTGGCATGACAGCTACTGTCTGAGTAAAGAATTACCCAGAATTTGGAGCAGTCTGGCAATGCCATCTATACAAATATTGAAAGGAAAATGTTCTTGACATTTAAAAGATGTAAACTATCATATTCTGTTTGCCTGAAAATTAAATCAGTTATTCTGGGGAAAATTGTATACAGTTGGCATTTACATTTTGTCCTTTAAATATTCCTTTTCCAGAAATGGTGGTGGTGGTGAAATATTGCACTAATGTTATATTGAAACTTTAGCATCACTTGAACAAACTCTACTAATACGCAGAATCTTCACTGAATTACAATATGGATTTTGTCTCCTATGAGTAAAGAAAGCAGCAAAACCTTCCAGATCACTTATATACTGAATAGTCCCTTCACAGGAGTACATTAGAACAAATTGTATCTGTCGGTCACAGTTAATACCCACAGAGCAACCTAATGTACCAGTCACTACAGTATTCTGTATGATCCCTGCAGGTTCATTTTACAGCAGTTCAGAGAGGACAGTTAAAGGCATGAAAAATATAATGTGTAATCCTGAGACAACTGAGTGATGATGAGCACGATAGCATGCTTGGCTACAAGGATCATACCCAATGACAGCTAAATGCAATGGGCTGTAGCTTCAGTTTATAATCCTTTCTTACGGTCTTGTGCAGGCTCAAAACTAAGCTGCACACTTTTAAATGATATAGTTTGTTGTGTAGGTTTTTTTCTTGAAGGTGTTTTTTACCTGTAATCATTTCTTCTCATTACCTAAATCCTAGAAAGACTGTAAATTGTCAATCCCTTACTCTTCAACTTTGATTTTAATAACTGATAGACCTAAACAAGATGGATTATAAGCATATTGCAAACTTTTTATTCATGTCACCCTTGCGCAGTGGTGGTGGCTGCACTGTAGTACAAAGTATACATCAGATTATCAGGTGATGAAAGCTTCCCAATTTCCACTGATTTCATCAGTGATTCTACTTTTTGATTTATATTAATGATCCAATAATCCTATTTCAGTGACATTAGGTCTTTTCCTCCTGAGAAATATGGATAAAATGTATTTTGCTTCATCAGAGAAGTGTGATTTCAGCTGTTTCTGTGTCAGCTCTTGCTGTTGTGGGTTTTATATTGGTTGTCCCCACTGCAAACAAAGACATAGCAGGCAGAATCATAATTGATATGTTATCTTCTTTTTACTAAAGGAAAGTTTAACATGGTTGAGTATATTGAGTATAGCTCAATGGTATAGAAGCCATCATATTTAAAATGAGTTTTGAAGACAGTTAAATGCAGGATGCATGTGTTAGAATTCAACCAGCAGTCAGAAAGAGAAAAAGGGTCTCAGGAAAAGTATGGTGACAGATATCTTCAGTGAGAAACCAGTACTGCGTATAGATGATCTACAAGAGCTGGGGATTTCCAAAGATTTACAGGGTAAAACAATGGAGAATACTAAAATGTCTGTTTTCCTCTGAACTCACATATTCTAGGAACAAACACCAGTGATGCTGTCAGTGATGGGTGTACTTGATGGAGAGAGAGAATTGCAGCAATTTTGTCCAACTAGCGAAGACATCTGTTAGGCTGTGCCTGTGATACAGCTACACAAGTAATAATCCTAACTCCAAGGGTCTATCAGTGGCCATCACTAAGTGTTGTGTTAGGATTCCTAGAAGATCAACATACGGGCTTCGACTCTTGTACATTTTTGTTCTTTACTTTCCACCTTCATATGTGGCATGTGCAGCTCTTAAACAAGAGCTTTTAGGGTTGCTAAGATTGAGGATATCTAGGAATAACGCTTAAGGTTATATCACCACACAACAGAAAGCAGATCAGGCCAAGGACAGCTCTGGGATTTTTAATTCCACTGGGCAGAAGCTATGACCTTTCATCTGATTATTCACTCCTCTGGGACACAGAAGTTCACCTTCATACGTGAAGTACATGAAAAATGCTACTGATTCATCAGTTTTTCCTTACACTGGTAACTTACATCAATTTTGTGCATATGTAAATGACTGAGACAGAGAAGACAAGGATCTTCCAACCTTACATTATTGGGGGATTTGGCTTATGAGAATTTTGCATCAAACCAGTGTTTCTGTCTCCTAGTGAGCATCCCTTCAACAATTCATTTGTTCCAGAATTTTTGGCTGATGAACTACTTCTGTGTCCTACATATTTGAATGGATTGAATAAATAATTTCTGCCACAGCATCTGGGAGTTGGCAAAAACTGTCAGATATAGAGCATGAACACAGCTTTGTTCTGGATAGCTCATTAGAGAGGTCCTGCCACTCCCTGAATGCACAGATTTAACTGGATTAAAAATGGGAACTAATTTGGTCCGCAGAGCTTAAGCCTCTTACACAAACTCATGCATGATATCCAAGTCCGTCTGTATAAAGAAAGAAGCAATTGAATAAAAGGTGTTAATTTAATTAATGCAGACATTCCAGTCAGACACTCTCAAAATGTGTGTCTTCCCTTTAATTCAAACAAATTACCTCTCTTTTTATATGTTCTGTCTTTGATGCTGCATTACTCTGTGAATTTGTGCTTCCTCACTTCCATCTGTTCATGATCAAGGCTTTTTTCTGACAGTAAGCAGGTTGTCACCTGAGACAAAAAGATGGATTTTGGTTTGATAAGGATAGTGTTTTCTCTGCAGTAGCTAAGGTAACATCTTAAATTGCCTAAGAAGAGATCAGATGAATTGTGGTTTTGTCCATCCATGATTCTATACCAGGAATTCACAATGAATAGAGCTCTGTATGTCTTGCAAAGTACTTTTATTATGATATTACTCTATAGATTTAAAAAGTCGCATGGACACTAAAGCACCAGGAATCTATACTAGTTTACACTGTCTTATTAAAAACCTCTTCCCCACCCATCCACCCATTAGCTACATTGCAGGAGATTCTGAGATGTTATTGAACTTCAGTCAAACAATGTTGTTGATTCAGTTACAAATGTATGTACTAATGTGCTCAGTTTCAGTCATATCCTTAGGACATCATAGTGCTGGATTTTGTCTTGTGTGAATAAATGTTTGGGACTGGATGATATCAGTGAAGGGATGCATCTAAAGCTTTCAGAAAATATTAATAGTAGGAGGACAGCCTCTCCACAATCCAGTGGGAAAACATTAATCAAAAATTAGTTTCACCTCTTTTTAACACAGTTTTCACATGGTGTTTGCCCATTCATGTTTAAATTAAACATCTTTGAAGAAGTATTCTTTTAAGACTAGTAGTGGTATTTGGTGGACAATAAAAACATTGCATTATCGCCGAATTCAAAATGTATCTTAACAAATCATTATATATAGATAGATTCTGAAGTAACAGATCTTTGAACTTTAATAGAAGCTTTTGCAGTAAATTGTAAAGAAGTGCTGTGACCCTTTAAATTTTAAAAGTCAGAAAGTTGATCTAATGGAGAACAGGGAATGGGACATTTCAAATGAACAGATGAAAACGTGTAAAAAGCCAATTTCATAATAAGCTAGAGAAAAAAAAACCCAAAACATAGGTGCTGGGAAGAAAGAAACCCAAAACAACAGAACTTCTACAAGAAACCCAACAAGACATAAGCTACTTTATTGCATTAATAGGAATATTTTTTTCCTATGTGTTTAAATATTATAGCAGTGCTTTAGGTATTCATGTCTCTTTCAAACTCAACTTGGCTCTGTTCTCTTCCCAAGGTATAACTTTGTCATCATACATTTATTTGCAAGTTCTGCTTTTCATAACTTTAATAGGTTTCCCTGGTTCAATCCTCTTTGGGAAAAAAACAAAACAAAACAGCGGCAGAAAGAAACAAAACTATAATTTCTTCTTTTGATGGAAAATACAGGGTATCGGTACAGGATCTGCTTAAGCTCAGCAGAGACTCTCAAGAGAAAATAGTAGTTTAAATCTCTCAGCTTTTTGCACATTTCACTAAAGGCTTGTAGATGGTAGCTGAGGGACTGTGATGCAGAAGGCAGGGTATTACTTTGATGGAAAGATATAACCTTGTGAAAGATTTATGTGAATGTTGGTGTATGCTCTATATTGTATTCTATTGGTAAGGATGTGGATATATGATTTCCACCTTCCTAGAATGGTGAGAGTTCAAAGAGTTAAGGTGGAGGCCATCAGTGGTCAATTTGTCATAGGATTTTATGAACTGGACAGGGGTAGAAGAAGCCATCTCTCTACAGCCTAGTTTTATCTCACACTATCTATATTCTTCCAGAAGAAAATCTTGGTGAGATAGTGATAGGGATGAGATATCTTTTCCATTATTTGGATGATGTGAAGAAATGCACTAGAGAGGATCACAGTGTCAGATACATTGATTTGTCTCTGAGACACTTTTTGAGTGATACAGTATGGGGAAAGCAGGAAGGGAAATAATACAGAAAAGGGGGAGAAGGAAGTGTTTTATCTTTTTGTTTCAAAGGAGGGCTTTGTGTTTCTCAAATTCTCTACCAAACTAACTACCAAAGGTTATAAATTACAGCAAGTACAATAAGTTAGAACAGCAGTCTCAGAGGAGTCCTTAAATTATCACAGTGGTAAAACTTGTAGAAATCTTTGGGTTGAATAGCTTGATCCATTTTCTAAAATTGTATTTTCTTCAGTCAAAAGAATTGCTAAGTCGTCAGGAATGCTCCTGATTATATTGGGATCTCAGAAAGATTATCTTGGAGGCAGGCAACTTCTAGTCCATTTTCTTGTTTTATTTAGCATATCTCCTTCTTTTTCTCAATTTCTAGTAGCCTTAAACACTTGACTAGGATTTTAAACCTTCCCCTCATTTTTAATAGCATACATGTAGTTTCTGGCAACCAATAACACAGTTTAGAATTCCCTCCCATTCATCACTGTATATGCACAGCTTTCTTTCTAGGTCTTTAGAAAGCTATGACAATTTTATAAATACATTCTAAATATTTTTCTAAAAATCACCTACTCTGTTTCTCTGTGGAGAGTTCTTCATGGTTTTATAGCTTCCCTAGAAAACTCTAAGGACCTAGAAAAATTCTTTGACTTGGTCAGAGTTCTGATTTACATTATCATGCTTAAGTTATTCAATACATCCAAGACTTTGATTACAAATACTACAGGTAAAATCAAAGCTTTTTAACGATCCTGTGCTTCTCAGAAATATGTAATGTGTACTGACCATGGATTGATAGTGTGTGGATTATCAACTGGATTTTTAGGATTTGTCAGTGAAGTCATTAACTCATTTCCTCTTCTGATAGCTGGACTATTTTATTTCAGTGTTTGAGATTAAAATGATGTCTCTTTCAATTCTGAAAGACTGAAAAAAAAAATGGAGTGAATTTTATTCTGACCTCTCTATTTGTGCCAATTTTATTTCCTGTTTGCGCACATTTGAAAAAAATGGAGTAAGGGAAGGATATTTCCTTTCCGTTACTGCAGCTCCTGAGGAGTCAGTTGACCTGAAATTGGCTCCCTCCAAAATCTATATTTAATGTTGTGTCTCTATTTTCTTCAATAGAATTACTTACTGTAGAAAATGTAAGTAGTGATATGGATATTTTCAGAATTAAGCACTGAGTGAATTGGAACTTTTACAGATTATAGACTAAAATGGCTTTTTGTTGTGATTTTGGTATGAAAAGATGCAGATAGCTTCTGTTAAGAAACACTGAGATACTTATTTAATGTGGATACCAGTGATAATTAACCAGCCATGCCCAGATCATCAAAGAATTTCAAGGATCTGCATAATCAATGTCTGCTTACAGAATCAGAGAATCATCTAGGTTGGAAAAGACCTTGAAGATCATCCAGTCCAATCATTAACCTGACAGTTCCCAACTACACCATATCCCTCAGCGCTATGTTGACCTGACTCTCTTAAGCACCTCCAGGGATGGGGACTCCACCACTGCCTGGGCAGCCCATTCCAACACCTAACAACCCGTTCTGTAAAGAAATACTTCCCAATATCCAGTCTAAACCTTCCCTAGTGCAACTTAAGGCCATTATCTCTTGTCCTACCATTTGCTACTTGGTTAAAGAGACTCATCCCCAGCTCTCTGCACCCTCCTTTCAGGTAGCTGTAGAGGGCGATGAGGTCCCCCCTCAGCCTCCTCTTCTCCAGACTAAACACCCCCAGTTCCCTCAGCCGCTCCTCGTACGACCTGTGCTCCAGAGCCTGCACCAGCTCCGTTGCCCTTCTCTGGACACGCTCGAGTCATTCAATGTCCTTTTTGTAGTGAGGGGCCCAAAACTGAACACAGGAATCGAGGGGCGGCCTCACCAGTGCCGAGTACAGGGGTAAGATCCCTTCCCTGTCCCTGCTGGCCACGCTATTGCTGACACAAGCCAGGATGCCATTGGCCTTCTTGGCCACCTGGGCACACTGCTGGCTCCTGTTCAGCTGGCTGTCAATCAACACCCCCAGGTCCCTTTCTGACTGGCAGCTCTCCAGCCACTCCTCTCCAGAAGTGACTCAGTGACTTCAGAAAATATGACCAGTCATCTGCTATATCTTTAGGCACTGAAGTACCTGCAAATATCTGGCCCTCACCTACAATTTAAAAGTGGCTTGATGTATTCAATAACATTAATCAGATTAAAAGCTTTCGAATAGCCTGTGATCCTTCAGCCTCTTTAGATTCACTTATACCTTTGAAAACCAGAAGGATAGGTGCTGTATAAAATTATTTCCGCTTCAAATATGATTACAAGCTGAACATGACAGTAATTTTGTTTTGATTAAAAAAGAAAAAATAGAAAAACCTGCAAGACATGAAGTATTTCTTCTTCAGTATTTACTGACAAGGTTTCAGTTCAAACACTGTTTCCTGCTCTATGAGTTCTACTTAATTAAAGATGTAGAATACTGATGATAGTCTGGAAAAAAAACCCCAAACCAAACCAAAGCAAACAACCCATAACATGAATCATTAGAAGTCCAGCAAGCACAAAAGAATAAAAATATTTAGTCCGAAGAGACAAGAAGAGAAAGGAAAATTGAACATGATGACAATTTTCAAATACCTAAACACTGTCATAGACAGGAGAGTCTTAATCTCTGTTCCCTCCTTGTGAAAGAAAGAGAAAGTAGCACTGATCTTAAAATGCAACAAGACAGATTTATGTTAGACAGTGGGTAAAACTTCTAATGTTATCAAAGATAATGAAGTGCTGGAATACATTGCCTGCACAGCTGTGGGTCTCTATTATTCTGGAAGACATAAGAAAAACTCCTCTGAGTAATGATCTAGTTAGAGTGACTCCTGCCTTGAGACAGAAGGTGAACTGGGTGACCTTCTGAGGTATGTCCCAGTCCTACAGGTAAAAACTCAACACCCCCTCTTCCCTGCATAGACTCTAGGCATTGACAGTGGTTGAAAACCAGTAGAAAATTAACAAAATGGAATTCCTAAATCTTGGAGATGTAGCTCACAAAATCTCTAATGAATTCACAGAAAGTTTACATTATAACTTTATGCAAATACATAACCAATATTTCTGTTAAACTGGTTTAAAAGAAAAGTTAGGAAGCTGCTAATAGTGACCATTGGTTTTGAACTCAGGGAAACAGGCATGGTATGTATTTATATCCTGCAGTGTGTGAATGGAGGGTGGATAGAAATAATTTTCTCTAAGAGGCGTTAATCCCAGTAGAAACAATAGCTCTGGTATAGATAGCTCTCAATAGTAGAGAAACATCACTCAAAAGAAACATAAGTGCATGAGTAAGAGGGTAATTAGGATCCAAGTTAATAGTTTGTTTATGCTCAAACTGAATAAAGTATCAGTGGTAAATTAGAGCCTAGTACTCTCTTAACAAAATTCTAATTAGCAAAAACAACAGCATGCAATTCTATCCTGGAGGAATCTTCCCTTAATTACTGAAAGTAATGATCCTTCATGTTTCAGAATAAGCTTTTTCTTTTTTATAACTGTTGAATGTATTCCATGCATTTTGGGGGTTTTTAAAGCTCATTGCTCAATTAACTCATCTTGACAAAAGTCCCAGCAGTGAGAAGACTTTGTAGAAATATTAATAGTTACCAAGTATAAGACTGAACAACTCAGAAGTTAGGTTTACCAGGCAGATATATTCTCATATTTTTTATAAAATCACTTTTTTTTTTTTTTTTAAATACTAACTTCACTATCAAGAATATGAGAACAATGCAGCAGTTTATTGTTATGCAACTAATACTTGTCACTTCACTTTCTATCACAGAGCCACCTGCATAAAACCTGCAGAACTTTGTGTGAGGTGTCTTATTAACCCAGAGATTTTAGGCTTTTTTAAAGTGTATACACTGCAGTCTACACTAAAAAGAGTTAGAGAAAGGAAGGTGATAAGACAATTATTTATATTTCCCAGTAAGTGTAAAATTGCAGCCTGTGTGGAAGAAAACATATTGGTTAAGTACAATGTCATCTTACCACTCAAATTCAGAAGTGGTCCACATGTATTTTTTGCATGATAGCATCAGAGCTAATATCTACCCCAGAAGACTAGTAGTTTGGGTTCAGTAACACGTGAATGAATTTAAATTGCTGCAAGCTGAAGTAAGCAAGCTAAGTAGCTGCTTACAGATCTTCTATCTCATCGCTGATTGTAGATTTCTCAAAGTTATTTAACTTTGAAGATTGCCTGTAGAAATAGGTTATTCTATTTCAAATAAATAAGGGTGTAATCAACTCATCTCTATTTGTATTTTATAGTGAAGACATCTGTCTCCCAAAGAATGAATTATATATTTACAACAGAAAGTTCCTTTGTAATGAAATTGCATGTTTGTCAGCCAAAATCTGAATCCTGAGGTGTTAGGTGATTTTATTTATTTATTTATTTATTTATTTAAGTATGAGCATATAGCATTGTGCCCTATGTAAATTTCTAAGATACAGTATGGCAGAAAATTCATATAGACTTAAAATTCTAAGACTGGGGGCTGAGGAAAAAAATATGAATGGGGTGTGTAATACAGCTGCTTTTTTTTTTTTAAAAAAAAAAAAGTAGTAGTCACATAAAACCAGTTATTAAGAAAAATATGTAATAAAGAGACATAAAGAATGATATAACCAATTTCTGACCTGTTGTGACTTAGGGAGTACTTGAACAAGAGTTTGTTTCTCCTTTTCTGTTTAACAATACTTGGTGTCTTTTTCCAACATGAATTCTTTTTTTTTAATTTATATTTAGGTGTATATAATGTGGTGACTAATTAAGGTCTATAAATGAGGGTCTGTCTGTGAGAGTTTCTTTTTGTTCAGTTCTGTATGTCATAAGAAATAGTGAAAGCTAGCAAAAGCACTGTACAGCTTCCAAAAAATCATGGGTACTACTGTCACTGAGAAAATGAGGAGAAAATGAGCCAGCAACTTTGCAATTAGAATCATGGGAAATGCTGAGCCTTAACAACTGTGTGGGAGCTAGTAGATCCTAGAACCAATAAAAACCCAACCATAAATGTCCTCACAACTGATACCAAGGAGTCTAATAGAATTGTTCCTAATTAATCACTGCCTAGGTTTGCTTTATCCTGCCTTAACAAAGCTGAATTTGATTATGTTCTCTGGAAATAATCTCTAAAAATCCTTGCCAGTTGTGGGAGCAGGCAGGTTAGGGAACAGACAATGCCCCACTCATTTAGAAATTTTATGTCTCATCTTCATGGTGGAATTAATCAGATAATTTAATCTAAGTGATATAATAAGATTGAAGCATAGTAATAGTGAATCCTGTTGATTATACAGGGGATTTATTGTGTATATGATATTAAATTTAAAATCCATTACATATCTATTACTGACTAAAAATTCAAACTGGCTCCTCTAGAGTGTAACATTTTTAATGGCATTCACTTTTTTTTTTTTTTTTTTTTTCTTGCAAGATTTAGACTAAATGGAATTTGTATTGGTAGTTCGTTGTATTCTTACTCAGGTCTATTAGGTAGAAAACTATTCTAACCCCTCTTTGGCCATTATTATTCAATGTCTAATCTACAGGGTTTTTTTCTGTACAGTTTTTCCCAGGAAGCTTTTATCTTCTGTTTAACTCTTTGCTGTCAAACCTTATTAATGACTAAATGTTGACTGAGATGTATGAAAGCTAGTTATTATATTCTCTGGAAACATTTTACATATCTTCAGTGAAAATCTCCCTATCTCTCAGTCTTAAAGAGATTTTATTGACTATACTCCTAACTACCTTCAGCTTTTTGACACTGTGTTTTAATAATGAAAGACTTGAAGAAATAACAAATAAAGCAGCTTTTTGAGCTAAAATGACTCTTTATAATGTTGCTTTTTTTTTTTTTTGTCTGCAATTTGACAGCTTTCTGAAGATGGAGTAAAAATTGTAATATCCCATCTCACCAGACTTATTCTCTTGAAAGATAAATGTTGCGAAGCTTGGTTACTGTTTTAAGAAAAAAAAATCAGAACAATAGTTCCTGCTAACCAAGCCGATTAGAACCATAAAAATTAATTATTGAAAGAAATGGCTGTACAGCCTTCTAATAATACTAAAAGAGATTCAAAATCTTAAGGTTTGTGCCCTGGTGAGCAAAAAGCATTTCAGTGAGTTGCCAAAATGAGTCAGATGATAATCAGGTGTTCCTGCCTCAGTAAGGAAATAACACACAATATGTAAAACATTTTTAAAAATCCACAGTAGTCTGCCATCTTACAGTGATAATCCATGAGCTGTCCATCAACATAATTTTTTCACTGTACTAGCAAAATTATGGGGTAAAGTGACACAATAGCCAATTTCTCTGTCATGAAAGGGCTGTATACTTTCCTATATATGTTAAATGTACAGCCATGGTAGATTAAATAATTTCGTGTTGCCTGATACAGTGCAATATCAAGATGGAGTGGGAAACTGCCTATGGAATGCAGAATGCCTTTTTATTGAGCAAGGTTCAAGGAAGGTGGAATAACTTTTGCTGTTCACTGGTTATTATTCTGTTCCTTTCTTTGCAAACAGAAGAAACCACCTATAAATTCTCTGATAAATGAGCTGAATGGATGCCTTGTTTCACCACAGCTTCCACATCTATCACCATGTCATGTTCTGAGTTATGTTATGTCATAAATTACTATAGCAGTAAATCTTGACAAAGTTTAACAGATAGGGTTATGTCTCATAACAAGAACATGCTAGTAAAAAAATGTCTTTTGCTGCTCTTTGAAAACAATCCAGTGATGCTCTAGAATCCCTGTAATCTCTGTGAGGAAATATGAATCAAACCAGAATATTTAATTGTCTTTCTTCTCTTAACTCTTTAAGAATAACGGCAATAATTAAATCGGATACTCCACCACTTTTCAGACTACAGCTGAGTTAAGAGAATTTAAAAAAAAATGATCATGAATAGTATCTTTCCATCATGTAGAAAATTTGAATGTTATGAAATCGTAAAGATATGTCTTGATGTCTGACCTGAAGACCATGGAAGAGCCTGTAAGCCATTTATTGAATTGAGTAAACTTTTATATCGCAGGGCTTTTTAAAAATTGGATTTTTAAATTATTTCAACATCAGGAGTATATATAGGTGTTTATATATATTTATAGGTATACATACACTCTAGCTTTGTAACAATGCAGCAAAGGTAGCATCAGGGAAATAATTAGGGAAGCAGATCTAGCACTCATGTAATTTTCAGTCACTGACCTGAGAAACAGCACTTCATTGATCAGTCAGGCAGCCTACTTCAGGCATTTAAAGCAGGTGCAGAGGTTGTCGCAGACAGCTTGTCTTCATTGAAAACAGAGTGAATTTAGAGTTCTAAATTGAGATATTGACAATTGGAGTCCAAAGTACATGATAGAACCTCCTGCTAGCCCCTTCCATCTAAACCTTTAGAGTTTTCTGGATGGCTAGAATGAGAAATTGTGCTGGTTCCACATGCAGCTGTACATCCTGACTCCTGGGCACAAGTGTAAATCCCACATCCTTTAGACTCACCTACTCCTCTCCAGACAAACCAGAAAATTAAATACTCCAATAGATGGATGGTATTAATGGGCAAAGCTTGCCAGTGTGAACTAGAATATGGGGCAAAAAGTTACGTTAGATACAATCTATTGTGATAACTCACCAGCTTGAAATTTGCATCTATATGAGAGAGCTCTGTGCTAAAAATTTTTAATTGTGTGTTTCTACATCATTGTCCTCACCATGTGAAGACAAAAAGCACCTTCACAATTGCTGATATTGAGAAGCTCCAAATAAAGATCCATGTTACTAGCATTGGTTAGTTTGTTGTATATCCAAATAGTTTAATTCCAGCTCATCTTTAATTGACTGTGTTTTAGCTGTGTCAGTGTGGCAATAGGTGACGGCTCTCACTGATAAACATATAACCAGCAATTCTTAAAAAGAGAGGAGAGGTACACAATGAAGAATAAGCATTTGTTCAACACATATTTATGTAGTACTTGATATGAAGTATTTTATAAGCAGTCATAGTGGTTTTGTACAATATGTATTTATTACATCAACAAAAAAATATTCAATTTATGCTTTTGATATCCAGGAAAAGGTCTGTTCTGAAGAAGTATTTGTTCTCATTTTCCAATAACAGTAAAATTTAGTGTAAAGTCAAACTTTTCTGATATATTTATCTTAGAGGAAAAGAGTGTCAAAATGACAAAAAGCAACAGTCTGAGGATTGTTTGTATGTTTGATTGTTTGTTTTAATGCCGGTGCCACATCAGTTTAAATGAGATTAAATAAAAAATGGACTGGAATGGTGCAATACATAACAAGCAAACAACTATGTTTGAACTTGTACATAGGACAGTTATTAACCTTTCCCTTCATTTTGTCATTCGGTCCTCATTTTTAACATCTAACAAATACCAGCCATTCTGCTATCTGCCTGTGTCTCCCCCCACCATGTCATCCAGTTTCATTCCATGCTTCCCACTTCACTACAAATAAGCTGCATGACTAGTCATCCTTGCCCCTTTTTTGCTTCATGACATTTAAACTTCTCTACATAGTGTTTTATGTCTGGAACAGATTCTCTTTGTCAGTCTGATATACCTCCCCCAGTTACTCAAGTTCTTTATTAAATCATTTTTCCAAAATAAGGTGCCTTTCAGCTCTTGCTCCACCTCCCATAGTAATATCTGCAGGGAGACAACTCAAATTCATTAAACATAAACTGATAAACCACATAAGTACTTAGGTCTATTGACTGCAGCTAAGTCTCTAACAACGTAATGGGTTTTTTTTCATATTGTCCAAAGGAAGGTCGTCATTGAAGTGACATCAAATGCAATTTTCTTCAAAACAATTCAGTAAATTGTTATTCAGTTGAAAGGTGTGATGGATTTGAGTCTTCGCATAAGAAATACAGTGAAGCAGACTGTAAATGGCTTTTCCCTACCATCACAGTTCCTGGCCCACCTGTACTATGGGATGCTCTTGAATTGCACTATTGTCCTACTTTTGGCTGTCATAATTTTCATCATATGGGGCTATATTTTGGATTTGTGATGAAAACGGTGTTAATAATTCAAGGATGTTTTCATTATTGCTGAGCAGTGCTTACACAGAGTCAAGGCCTTTTCTGCTCCTCACCCCACCCCACCAGTGAGTAGGCTAGGGGTTCACAAGGAGTTGGGAGGGGACACAGGTGGGACAGCTGACCCCAACTGACCAAAGGAATATTCCGTACAATATGACATCTTGCTCAGCATATAAAGCTGGGGGCTAGAAGAAGAAGGAAGGCAGGGAGGTTTGGAGTGATGGCTTTTGTCTTCCCGAGTAACCATTAAGCATGATGAAGCCCTGCTTTCCTGGAGACGGCTGAACATGTGCCTGCTGATAGGAAGTGGTGAATGAATTCATTATTTTGCTCCCATTTACCTATTAAACTGTCTTTATTTCAACCCATGAGTTTTATCACTTTTAGTCTTCTGATTCTCTTCTCCATCCCACTGCAGGGGAGTGAGCAAGCAGCTGTGAGGAGCTTAGTTGCTGGCTGGGGTTAAAACATGACAACTATATATGCAAAGAACAGCCATGCTATCACTGGCAGTATATGTTCCTCATCCTTCACCCTCCAAAATTATTAGCATCTTTAGGACATAGCCCCATTACGATTACCCACAGAAACAGAATCCAGTATGTATGCAGAAACCACTTGAATTCAACAAACTTCTTGGCTCATGTGTGTTTAGCACATGGTCAGGGGCTAAGCTTATATGTCTGAGGGATCAGTAAGATTGTCTTCGTATATATTGAGGAAGAAGAACACTCTACTCCAGTGATGTATATAATAGAGATTTTTCTGGGGGAAGGGTTGTGTTAAAGTTATGGAAATTTAAATCAAAACAGCTGTCTCCATAAAATACACAAGCAGATGTTGAATTACACTATTATAGAATACACAAGTGTGTATTTAATTTAATTGTGTAGTGTAGCCTTCAGACCAATTAGATATTAGATCAAATTACTTAAACTTGTGCTGAAGTACTTTTGTGATATGGACCTATAGATTTTATATGGTTTTTTTACTCATGCTATTCTTCTACTTGGTATCTTTTAAAGAAATATAAGGTTATTTCATTTTATATAAATTCAATTTCTTTGTGATACTATCCAAGATAAACTTCAGGCAGTTTTCTGTTACAGAAATGAAACTTACAGAAATGAGTGTACTACAAATTTCTTATGTGTTTTCTTACTGAAACAAAATAACTATATAGTTCAGAAGTTTGACTTTAAGAACATGAATCATTCACTGGGCTATTAGTGGGACTATTTCTGTGTTTAGAGTTAAGAGTATGAACACAAATTTGCTGAATGTGGGATAATATAATTCACGTGAGTGAAATGTGATTTGTTATTTCCACTATAAGAAAACAAAATATGAAGCAAATTGTTTATCCTATAGTTTAAATGTTGAGATGTAGCCTCTATTAGTGTATTCAGATGCTCAAATTAATGCAAGCAAAATCACCAGATTGAAAAAATCATTTTGTCTCACTTTCTGGATTTTCTTTGCAGTAAATCCAGATTATAAGAATAGCTGTTTTTTCAAAGCCTCGCATTGTGACTTTATTTTTCTTTATTCGTAATGAAATTCCTTTTCTGTACTTAGCATTTTTATTTGTACCCGAATCCATTTCACAGCATTGTGTTAACAGGGGTTTTTCTTTGTTGCTGATTATTAAAGATTTTGAAGTACCTGTGCTTTTCTTTTCTTTTAGCTTTGAAATAATATGTCCTTATTTCATCAAGTTCAAATATCTTTGAGTAGTGTAAGCCCAAGAATGATTGAGCCCAAGAATGTTTGGTCTTATGAAATTAAGTTCTTTGATCAAATATACATTTTAATGTTCTTTGGGTTCTGATTTCAGAAATTTTTTAAATGTAACAAAATGAAGTTAAACTGCATACAACAGCTTCATAAACTATATGTTCCAATTCTCATATAACACATTACAGCATACCTAAGAATTAGTGCATTGTTTTCCAGGAAAGGCATGACACAAGAAACAAACTGAGGAGGACAACGTTATGTGACGCTTGTATGATAATTTCTGTAGTAAAATGACTGCAAACTTGTAAAGAAAAAATGGGTCTAGATGAAAAATGGAGCAACAATGATTTTATTAAATAATTTTCTTGGGATTTTAAGGGAATTTCTATAATGAAATATTACTGTGGAGCTACACAGTAACACTACATCTTATGTAAAAGGATAATCGAAGGGAATCTCATTTATTATTCTGATAGCTTTGATATACATGAGGGTAATATTTCCTAAGACTAGAGAGTGAATTTTGTTCCCAGTGAGAAAGGTGCAAATGGATCTAGAATATCCACAGCTTTTGGGTCACTGACATAGTTTGTACAATTTAAAGTTTTGAAAGAAAATTTTGCAGGTTCAAAAGCAGTAACTATATTTGAGTCTGAAAGCAATGTCTTCCCATAGGAGTGAGTATGAGAAATACGTCAAGTAATTACTGTTGTATGATATAAAAGCCCAATGCCACTATACATATATTTCTGATGTATTTAACACGTAATGGCATAATCATTTACATTTTACAGATTCTGTATAGCTGTTTAAGGGGACAAAATAATTTTTAATTGTTTTTTAAGAAATTTTGATAAAAACATGTTGCAAAGTTGTGTTGAGATATGGGTCCCCTAATACCCTCAATGTTTATATGACTCCCAAGAATTACTACATGGTCACAAAATTAACATCTTTGAAAGAACAGATTAAGAGAGAGCCATTCTTCAACACTCTACATATTAGTGATTAGAGCTTCTCACAAAGCAGCAGATGATCTGTGATCAAACGCTGTTTCATTTAGGTAGATGAGTAATTTTTTATCTCAGATCTGAAGTTTTTATCTGCCCTGTGAAATAATTGTCTTGGATTAGGGTAAACATTAAGGAAAATGTTCCTGTATTTCCCTTTAAATAAAAAGTATATATGAATAAAATATCTCCTATGCCATGTTCCTAGTTCATATCTGAATTTAATTTCTTCACTGTCTTTAAATCTGTTTAATCAGCTGGTAAAGAATCAATATTCTGTGGTATATGCTTACTCAACTTCATTGTCTTGATGACAGTTCTACAGGTAGTTTTCAAATATAATTAAAACATTGCACATAAGGTGTGGGTATAATACAATGACTATGAACCAGCTTCAGTCTAGGTTTCAGATTTTGAGCAGATGGGTAATGAGCCAGACCGAATGTCCACAGTTTTTGCACAAAGAATGTGACTGTTGTACAGCGTTTTGTCTCAGCACTGACAAGCTTCCTCATACTTTCTCAGTATTTCCAGCTAATCTTGTTGGGAAAAAAAAAAAAAAAGCACTCCTGACTTTATGATCATAATCTTTGTTATCTAGCTAGATTGCATAATCTCCATAGCTTCCTTTGGAGCTGTCACATTGCACAAACTCTCACGATCCATTGTTCAAGTTGACAGCCTGAAAACTGAGCATCCTTCATCCAGATTCACAAAGAAGTCTTTGTATTTTGTTGCAATAGTACTCAGTATGAAAAGTGTAGGGGAATGGAATGTTTTTCAGCAGTAGCAAATTTAGAAGGAAAATGAGTAAAATTTATTGGATAGTTTCAACCAAATGGAAAAAAAAGTGTAAGAATTGTGAAAGATTATGATGTTTTATTTTAATTGTCTGCAAATAGAAAGTTAGTTTTCATTGGAAACAAACAAGCAAGATACTCTTTTTATTTCAGAACAATCACTGTTTGGTGATTTAAGGTAATTTAAGGTGTGACGTTTTCCTCTTAAGAACTGTATCATGATACATGTATCATTTAGGCTACATGAAGTTTTTGTTTCTTCCACAATCTAAAAAATTTCTGGTTATTTCCAAGTTGAAAGTTGTACAGAAAAGATGCTTCTTCCTTCTGCCATCCCTGATGGAAAAGCAAAATTGCTGTCCAAACCAGGAATGTAAAAGCCCCTCAATAACCTATGCCCTTTTCCCATATATCTGTGACTGTCCCACAAACTGTTATTTTGCTGTAAACATAGCATTTTTTTGTTCACATGATGTGCATTTGTGGAAGTACATAAAGGGAAAGGGTGAGTTGTTTGATTATTTCAGTATTTTACATTAATGTAAAAATGGGCTGCCGCTCACTGTAAAAATTAGTCATCATTTTGACTCAGAACAGATTTCTTTGACCTTTTTATCTGACAGAAAATATAAATAATAATTCATTATAGATGTCATCCTGTCCTGATTTCTCTTAAACAGATTTTATATGATGGGTTAAACTTTTGCAGATAAATCTCTTATATTCATGGATGACCTATTCTGTAGCTACATTTGCCACAGATTATTGATTTTTTCATGTGGCAAGGGCAATATGAGACACTACTATGTAGTCAGAGTAATAGATCTAACCCTTTGGGACCTACTGACAGGGATGGTCTATACCAATGTTACATTTAATATTGAAGCTGAGTTGTTGTAGTATTTTATTTGTGCATTTTCAAAAGCTACATATCTCTCAGGGTCTTTCCTGCTCATGAAAATCCTGTGAATTCACTTAGAACTACTGTAAGAGGTGAAAAAGTGTTCCCACTTCCCGCAGATGAATCAATGATGTCATTTTGAATGCATGAATTTGAAAGAGGCAGCCTGTGGATAAATATTTTGACATTTTTTTTTTAAATGTTAGAACAGTTGTACTTCCTCTTTGTAAGTAGCAGGGAGAAGTCCAGAATCTAAGAGAGTTTTCTTTTCCTTCCATAAAAATATTTACAGAAATTCTTCACAAGGGAAAGAGAGAAATAAGGTAAATAATCTCAGGCTCAGCTGTCAGACTGCAGGTTTGATTTGAGGACTTAGTTGGTACAAATTGATGCCCAGTGCAATAGATGCCCAGCAATAGACAGCCAGAGCCTGGAGAGGGATCACAGGTCAGCAGGAGAGCACCTGAAGAGAAGTACAAAGGAGTCCAGCCAGTAAATCAGCTTCATTGGGGGCCCAATTTAAATACCTCTATTGAAACACACATAACATGGGGAATAAACAAGAGGAACTAGAGACGTGTGCATGCCTGCAGGGCTATGATCTTATTGACATCAGAGAGATAAAGATGTGGTTGGATGAGTCTTAGGACTGAAGTGTTAGAATGGAAAGATACAGGCTCTTTAGGAAGAGCAAGGAACACAAAGAGGGGGCATTGTCCTAGCTGGAGTGCATGGAGCTCTGCCTGGAGATGGATGAGAAGCTTATGGGTGAGGATTAAAGGGAGGGCAGGGACAGGTGACATTATGGTGAGGAACTGCTACAGGGCACTCAACCAGGAAGACCGAGTGGATGAAGCCCTCTATAGACACATAGAAGTAGCCTCATATTCACAAACCCTTGTACTCATGAGGGACCGCAACCACTCCATTATCTGTTGGAGGGACAACACAGCAGGGCATAAGCAATCCAGGAGGTTCCTGGAATGTGTTCATTATAACTTTTTTCTCCAAGTGATAGAGGAGCAAAAGAGGAGAGGTGCTGTGCCAGACCTTGTTCTCACCAACAAGGAGGGACTGGTGAGGAATGTGAAGCTCAAGGGCAGACTTGGCTGAAGTGACCATGAAATGGTGGAGTTCAAGATCCTTTGGGCAGCGAAGAGAGAGCACAGCAACCTCACTAGCCTGGACTTCAGGAGCGCAGACTTTGGCCTCTTTAGGGATTTGCTTAGCAGAGTAGCATGGGATAAAGCCCTGGAGGGAAAAGGGGTACAAGAAATATGGTTGATATTCAAGGATCACCTTCTCCTAGCTCAGGAACGATCCATTCCAACAAAGAGGAAATCAGGTAAGACCACCAGGAGGCCTGCATGGATGAACAAGCTGCTCCCGGACAAGCTCAAACACAAAAAGGAAACCTAGAGAGGGTGGAAGCAAGGACAGATAGCCTGGGAGGAATACAGAGAAACTGTCCAAGCAGTCAGGGATCAGTTTAGAAAAGCCAAAGCCCTGATAGAAATAAATCTGGCCAGGGATGTCAAGAGCAACAAGAAAAGCTTCTATAGGTACATTGGTCATCAAAGAAAAACTAGTGAAAGTGTGGGCCCTCTCCAGAAGGGAACAGGAGACCTGGGAGAAGGCTGAGGTACTCAATGACTGTTTTAACTCAGTCCTCATCAGCAAGTGCTCCAGCCGCACCACCCAAGACATGGAAGACAATGGTGGGGACTGAGAGAAGGAAAAACCACACACTGTACAAGAAGATCAAGTACTAGACCATCTAAAGAACCTGAAGGTCCACAAGACCATGTGTCCTGATGAGATGCATCTGTGAGTTCTGAAGGAATTGGTAGATGAATTGACAGAGCCACTATCCATCTTATTTGAGAAGTCATGGCAGTCCAGTGAAGCTCCTGCTGACTGGAAAAGGGGAAACATTACACCCATTTTTAAAAATTGAATAAAAGGGGACCCAGGGGACTACAGGACAGTCAGTCTCATCCCTGTGCCCGGGCAGATCATGGAGTGGATCCTCCTGGAAACCAAGCTAGGGCACATCGAAAACAAGGAGGTCACTGGTGACTGCCAACATGGCTTCACTAAGGGCAAATTGTGCCTGAGAAATTTGATGGCCTTCTACAACAGGGTTACATCAATGGTGACTAAGGGAAGAGAAACTGACTTCATCTACCTGGACTTGTACAAAGCATTTGACACTGTCCAACACAACATCCTTGTCTCTGAATTGGAGAGACATGGATTTCACAGATGGACTAGTTGGTGGATGAGGAATTGTCTGGATGGTCACACTCAAAGGGTTTTGGTCAATGGCTCAATGTCTAAGTGGAGACCAGTGACAGGTGGCATTCCTCAGGGGTCAGTACTGGGACCAACCAGTGCTGTATAATGTCTTTGTCGGTGACAGACACAGTGGGACTGAGTGTATCCTCAGCAAATTTGCTGATGACACCAAGCTGTGTGGTGCAGTCAACACGCTGGAGGGAAGGGATCGAGAGAGACCTAGACAGACTTGAGAGCTGGGCCCATGCAAACCTCATGAAATTCAACAAGGCCAAGTTCAAGGTCCTGCACATTGCTCGGGGCGATCTGAAACACAAATACAGGCTGGGCCATGAGTCAATTGAGAGCAGCCTTGTAGAGAAGGACTTGGGGGTAGCAGTGGATGGAAAACTGACTACTAGTGAACAATGTGTACTTGTAGCCCTGAAAGCCAACTGTATCCTGGGCTGCATCAAGAGAAGTGTGGCCAGCAGGTTGAGGGAGGGGATCCTCACGCTCTGCTCAGCTCTTGACTGACTCCACCTGGAGTCCTGTGTCCATCTCTGGGGCCCCCAACATAAGCATGGACCTGCTTGAGCAGGTCGAGAGGAGAAACACAGGGGGCTGGAGCACCTCCCCTATGAGGACAGGCTGAGAGCCTTGAGGTTGTTTACCCTAGAGAAGGCTCTGGGGAGACCTAATTGTGGCCTTCCAGTACTTGAAAGGGGCCTACAGACAAGATGGGGAGGGACTCTTTATCAGGGAGTGCAGTGATGAGGGGTAACAGTTTTAAACTGAAAGAAGACAGATTTAGATTCTTTACTGTGAGGGTGGAGAGATAAGGTTTGCCCAGAGAAGTTGTGGAAGTGTTCAAGGCCAAGTTGGATGGAGCTTTCAGCAACTTGATCTAGAAGGTAGAAAGTATCCCTGCCCATGGCAGGGTGCTTGGAACTATATGATTTTTAAGGTCCCTTCCAATTCAAACTATTCTATGATTCTATGAAATGTTAGCATTGCTTCCATGTTTACTGTACCTTGGTATCATCCACATCAAAACCGTATCTTTAAACATAAAATTATACTTCACTAATTGCCTCTTCCATCAATTTCTGTGTTGTTTGACAGTGAAACCAAGATTCTTGCTGTTCATTTATCATCGACAACACAGCTCATATTATGCCTGTGGAGTCACCTATGCAACTTCATAGCTTTCATATTTTGCATTTACTGACACTTATGAAGCACCTTTTCACCTGCGTTAAATAAACCTTTCTGTTGGAATAAGAAATAAGATTGCTTGCTATCAGCTTTTTGTTCTGAAATACGGCAGAAATATTAATGTCCTGTGATGCTCTGATATACACACTACTTTAAAAAAGATAATTCATATTTCATAGAATCAGAATAAGAGTGACAAAATGAATTTACCTAATTTAAAAAATGTCATATGTACTTTTAATATTAACGTGAGCAGTTTTGAGGCTGAATACAAGTTATAAATTATGAGATGGTGGCCTTATGAGACCTAATTTAAAGACAAAAATATATTTTAGATTGTAAGATACTCCAGGATTGTGGAGAAGTTTATGTACAGAGCAAATTCATAGTTTCTTTAGAAGTCAAGACGAGGAAGTAATTTGCATTTTTCCCCCCATCCAAATAACTGTAACTGACTGCCTCTCCAAGTTCAAAGACCTGACACTTGAATTTCATATTGACAGTAAATTACAGAACTATAGAAATCATTATACAGTGTGATACTTATCAAACGGCTTATGAGATTTTGGTTCAATAAACCAATTCTATGAAAGCATATAAACACAGGACATATCAAGTTATATTTTCAAACCACAGACAAAAGACTCAATTTTTATTTGACAATTTAAATGTCAAAATAATGGATTTACATATTTCTGTTGTACGAATTATAAATCTATGTAACACGATTCAAAATTCAGCTATAACAGAGGCAACTTAAAAAAAAGTTCATATAATGCAACACTGAATCTGATTTACTAACAGATTTATTTGTGAATATAGGTACCACTAAATAGGTACTGTATGCAGGCCATTTCTGAAACCATCCCATTGATGGATCACAATGCAGGGAACAATTTTCAATCATTTCCTTAAAAACAAACAAACAAACCAAACCAAAACAAAAACAGAAAAAGGGGAATATGGCCCTTAAAAGTCATGAAAGAAAAGACTAAGAAAGGTCAAAAAGGAATACAAAACCCACACCGGCTTTTGTATGTCTTTTGTGAAACTGATTTCCCTCTCAGATATTAGAGTAACATTCATAATATTGGTAGAAAAATGTTGAGGGCTGTCCAGTGGTGAAGCCAATCAGATCAATTTGATTGAAGTTCAGTGTTTGGAGACACTGAAGAACTGTCAATCCTAACATACAAAAGAACAGGTCCTTTCAAAACTAGTCACACTGAGTACTAAGAATTACAGCCTATTCAGCCTGTGGTAAAGTTTCAAAATTGCACAGAGATAACGGTGTAAGGATAAACTGAAGCAGTTTTGACTGTTGCCTATTAAAAAACAAAAAAAACCCAAAAAACCTTTAAACCTCTTACCAAAGGCATTGCACTACTGTGCTATAGAGTCCTTTCCAAATATTTTCTACTTCCCTTTCATTAATTTATTTTCATTGCTGAAGCTCCTTCTGATTTATTTAAATCCTCACTGCCTACTGAGATGAAGCATGTGATTGGAATAAAAATGACAGTTAAATGTGGAGCTGGGTTTATTTTTTTTGGTTTAATCAAGCACAGGTCTAAAGTTGTTATTATTTTAGATAAAATTTGAAGAAAGAACATTTTTCTGCAAAGTAAAGCTTAAAAATAAAGGCATATTTTCAACTGTTACTATCTGGAAAACTAGTTTTTGTAACAGAGGAAATGGCAAATATTCCCTTTTACCATCATCGGGTACAAATTCTGCCATCAGTTCTAACCACATTTAATTAACAGTGGTAGAAAAAAGGGCAAAATTTGTTGGTTTATAATTGTATGTTTCTGCTTAATGAAGCAGAATGATTAATGAAAGCAAGAATCATGTCAACATTTAAATTCTGTATAAAACACCTGCGAGCAATGCTTATGTGGATGCTGAAACCGGGGTGAAGTCTTCTCATTCTTATTTTGCAATTGCACAGGTGAGTTGCAGAAAATTAAAATAATGAAAAGGCATGTCTTAATTTAGCTTTGTGGATACTTTTTGCTTATTTACTTGCCCATAGACACCCAGAGGGAAATCCAAGATTGTCAAAGCTGGTCATTTTTATTGGTGACTGGTGAATGTCTTTATTAATTAATCATTATAATAACCAATTTTTATACCTGGTCCAGTAGAAGACATTTTATTCATAGTATTAATTTTACCAATGGTGTGATACAATGTGGCTTTAATGTAATTCTTAACTTCCATCCTCGGGGAGAAAAAAAGCCAAGAAAATAATGTTGGTCATCAATAAAAAAGTATGAGAGAAAAATCTCTCACTAAACAAACATAAAGTCCAAAATGTAGAGTTATAGAATGTTGTTTATAGACTAGTTTTTATGTTGTATATTTGCGTAAAATCACAAAGAAATGGTAAGACAGAATAAAAAGCTCTGCTGTTTTTTGCTAAGAATGTAGGTTAAATATACGTAATCACTAAAATAACCTTATTGTTGAAAATGAAACAGACCAGGGCAGGATATACCATAAACCTTCACTACTGACAGAACACTGAAACAAGTGCTTAATCTAGACTTGCATTGGTAACTCTAGTAAACATAAACTTAGTACTATCTGAATAATTGGGAAAATTTAACTCACTATGAACTTAATTTATTCAAAAGGGGACAAAAACAAGGGGAGAACTGCATTATGAGCAACAGCAAGAAATATTTCCAATCTTCTGGGCCATTGTAACAAGAAAAGAAAATGTCTTTACAGGCAACAAGGCATTTCAGCATTTCTGTCTGTAACAGTGTAAACAAGGAGGCTGGAAGGGGTTGTAAAGTCCAGCAGCTATGCACATTGACTTACTATGAATCTTAAGACTTTGTATCATGTTAGAAAATTGCATGTATCATATTAGAAAATTGCAGTGTGTCTATGAAAGTATTTGATAGGGTCCTGTTTGATTAGATATTTAACAGTGAGACTACATTACCACCCTCTGCACCTTGCCTTATTTACTCAGGCATGGCACACAATGAGGACAGAATCCCTGTTTCAGGGGGCATTTTCTGTGGTTTTATCTGAGAAAATGTTTTACTTTTCAAATTTTCTCTTCAGCAAGCTATTCCCAAAGATTCACATGCAGAATTCAGCAAAAGGCTTAAGAATTACAGTTTGTATTATGTTACATGTGATATTCTTCTAACTCTGTTTTTTACTTTTAGTGTGATATAACTGGAACAGATTTCATATAGTACAAATACTAAACAATTACTTTGTTATGCAGAATATTTTGATATTAGAATGTATTTTAATAACTGTTAGGTTGCCACAAATTTTAAAAGCTGGGAAGAAACAAAGTCACTGTCAAGAACATTTTCAGCTGTGACACAAGGATGCTATGGAGTTAATTGGCAATGGAAAGAAATCTTACAAAATCCAAATATCATTTTATCATTGAAACCAAAATGACTTCAGCACGACCCTGTAAAGCAGTGTATTGATTTTCAACTTCTATTATTACAGTGCTTTACCTGTCTATGATTCCAGGTCAGCTCAATTTTCAGCAAGGTCTGAGGTCAAATACAGATTTACTCTTCCCACAAAAACAAAAAAAGAAGGTTTAGATGTGTACACACAAAGACTAAATGCATAAAAGAAATTATTATGTCACCATTTGTGTTTGTTTTTTATTCTTGTGGTAGAATTTTATTGCCAATTATTGGACTAGAGTAGGTGTATTGGAGTGCAAACAGGGAAAAGCATGTGATCCACTGATTTTTACAGCATTGTAACTTTGTACATCATCCTTTAACCCCCATAGGTGCCTGAAGATACAGAGAGAAAGAGAGGTGCTCTGCTAGATTGGGAAGATATTTTCAGTAGAATTGCCGAAAAATGGGATTTATTATGGGAGAAGTGAAAAATAAAGAAATTTTACCAATTCCCAGAAATTTATGATTGTATTACAATTTCAGTGTTTGGTTTAGAATTCTGTTTATACTGAAGATATTGCTATGTTGCATTAGAGCCTAGAAGACTTAATTAAAGCCAAGGTCCCACTGGGCTAAATACAAATACACATACTTGAAGACATTATAGAGGTTAGGACAAATTAAGTATCAACACTTACAAAGTAAAAGTTACTGGAAAGTTCCAATATTTCTCTGAAAGGTAGGCCTTGAAAATATTTCAACAAGTCAACAGTGAACTTGAATATTAGAAGAGGTTCTTCAGATTCTGTTTTTGCTATAAGCATGACTGGGTGAATCTATCGTATTATGAATTGTTAAACATTTTTTTTACTGTCTCCTAAATTCAAAATATCCAAACTCATTTTTCTTGCACCCAGAAATATAGGATCATGTTGAGACTGAGACCAAATCCAATCAATTTTAATCCTACAAATAATTTATCAAGTTAGAATGTATGAAAAACATTGTCCTTTTAAAGTTTGTATTTTACTGTAATAACTGAAAGGGTAAAGCAAGCAAACCGTTACTGTTGAAGTGAACGTGTGTCAACAATTATCAGTAATACCAATGAGGGATTTATGATGTAGCACAAAATTAGTATTTCATATGCTTCATTGCATATGAGTAAAAGTGGTAAGAATATTCCCCTATGGAATAATCATAAACTCGGTCTTCTCATGTCCATGAACAGGGATTGTTTACACGTGTTCTCCTACTATTGTCAAAACGGCACCTAACCTAAAGAAAAATTACGTGACAAGCCAGTAAGCATATGAACCCCTTTAGGATTAGCATATAGGTAAAAAGAGGTGCTGTGGCAGCTCTAAAGCAATACAATTCGCTGTCCTGGATATTCCTCTAGAACAGAGCGTGCACATGTTGCTCTACAGTTTCTGTATTCACAACAACCCCCTAAAATACTTGTGGAAATTTCCATATGATTTTAAACTGACTATAATGAGTCCAACTTAAGATCTGTAAATGGTGTTTTACATTGACTAGTTCAGTTTAGGAATGTGTTTGGATCTGGATCAGGGTGGAGCCATGCTGAAGTGTCAGCTGCTGAATCACCTGTACCACTGCTTATGAAGGTAAAAGCACCCACTGGCACTGACCTTTCTTCAGCTTGTGAGACTGAGCTGGCAGGACTGCCGACTGTATTAGAAAATGTCAACCTTGCTGTTAGATTCAGAGTCTATTTGTACAAACTTTAATCAGTATTAGACATGACATAGGTCAATTCAGTATCTTTGGAACTCAGATTCAAAAGCTTTACGTCGAAAACATTACAATAAACATCACAAATCTAAATGACTATCATTCTAAACATGAGGCAACCATACTTTGAAAATATCAGAAGGATCTATATCTTGTTTTCTTTCTTTCTGTTTCTTTGAAAGTTCTAGCTCCAATGATTTCTCATGAATGATTTTTTAGGGTATATCTTACACCTGCACAAATATAGCTGTTATGTTTTTGAAAACAATCTCCTTTGTATGTTGTTTTGTTACCCTTGTCCTTACAAAACTCATAAAATAAGAATACATTCATTCCTTAAAGAGGTTGTTGTTTCTGATGGTTCTATCTTTTCAGGCATTTGGAGCTTCAGATAGATACTTCAAGTTTTATAAGAATTACTTTAAAGAAATCACAACACTGCGTATAGATGAAAAGTTCTTCCACTTCAAATATACACTGTGTATTGTAATTCAGGTACTTATATTGCAGGCAATACATAGATTTAGGTCAAGTGTTTAGGAAATGAAATATCTAGTAGAAAATTGTAATACAATCATTATGAAGAAAAGAGAATATTATGTTTCCATGCCTGTCCCAAAAGTTCATGATTCATTTACTATTGCTTCTTTTCAAACTCAGTCCATGTAATGAGGGATAATTATGTGTACAATTTCCTTAAGAGCTCTTGAAAATCTGTTTGTCTAGTGATGTTCATTATTTGTCTTAGAATGAAGGTGAAAAACATTAACACCTACTTCTGTTTATTAAAATTTCTTTGCCTTTGAGTAAGAAGAGCATAGACCGTGATGTCTGTAAGCTAAGGACATTAATAGACTTCTTTTTCAGGAATCTGACATTATAACCCAGATGTAGTTACTGTGGCATTCAGAAATAGAAGTGGAATTCCTAAGTATGATGCTGATCTCAGTTCTTTCACTGACATCTGTGTAGGGCTTAGGGAGCATAATCAGTACCCAATCCACTGTGAGGACTGCAGTATTAAAGCAGGAATTGCAAATATCTGCCTAGAACATTTTCCTAATGTTTAACCACTGAGATTTGCTATAATTTTGTTGTTGTTGTTGTGCTTGTCATGCCCGTTTCTTTACTGGGTCAAGTGCAGTGTTCCTTTGAAGAAGGACGACTGGCAAAAAAGACATAGGAATGTTGCAGACATAAAGGTTGTCGTATGAAGTCTTTTCTGACTAGGCATCTTCATTGTGGATGTCTGCTTTGGAGCTTTTACTCGGTGAAGAGAAAAAGGTACTCTTAGGATGTAGTTCATCTGACATTTTAGATGTCTATTTTAGGATAAGATAGATTACTCCTCAGAAGAGCTTCTTTCTCCATATCAGCTATAAAGGAAAGCTAGACAGTTATTTCAGAAGCATAAATCTACATTATAGATGCCTATGTTTCGTCAGATGAATCCCACTGATTGTCTACAGTGAAAAGAAAGAACCAGAAAATTATTTTATTTTAATAAAACCCTGTGTTCAGTGTTAGAGCAACATGTCTCTGAAACCGATTATGATAATTTAGATTGAGTCTTTTTATACTGTTAAACATAATGGAAGACAAGTGGCATAAGACAAAAAGGAAGAAAGGTTGGTATAATATTAAGCATGCAATCAGTCCTACACAAACCAACAATGCAATCAACTGAGTGCATCTGGGAGGATTTTTTTCTTATGCCATCTCCACAGGGGTTTTCACTGTTGTAAAAAAGAGATGGCTTCAAAAGGGATGATGGAGTGGGGACTCTGCAAGGGATGATAATCCAATGTGTATCGCAGCTCATACATTACGGGGGTATGGGATGATGTTTTTCTTTAGTGTGCAGTATAGCATGGTGCAGAGATTCCTGAGATGACTGTGCTCAGTGCAAGCCAGGTGATAGGCAATGTGTGTCACATCAGGCAGTGGCTTGTTTACACAGCTCTGACTCTAGGAAGCTGAGCCTGCACTTAGCACTGCACACATGTGCCAGCACTGGTGTGGTTAAGTCAGGGATCTCTGTTCTGCGCCATGATATCATATAAATATAGTCACAAAATACCAACAAATAGCTGTGATGCTCCATCTCTCTGCAATGCTACAGGTTGGACTGCAATTTGTAAGGAAGGCCCAAGTGCTGGACAAGAAAGTCCAGACAAAAAAGTTAAAAAACCCCAATTACAGTAAAAGTCTATAAAAGCAGCTTCATAATTCTTTATTTCGAGTATAAATGCATGTCAGCATTAAGAGATCAAATTTTGTGGACTGGAAGACTTGACAGTCAAATTATATGACTCTGCTCAAAACTAGATATGTTTGAGAAATTTAGACATGATTTAAAGTACACTAGTTACATATTTCTGCATTCTGAATGAATCTTGTTAACTCAGAGGAATTCCAAATTCTGTGCACAACAGTAAGAAGAGAAGGGAGAATATTTTTTTACATACACATAGGGATTTTTATCAATCTTTATATTATATACATATATATATATATATAAAAAATACACTTGTCATGGTTTAACCCCAGGCACCAACTAAGAACCACACAGCCGCTCACTCACACTCCCAGCCAGTAGGACAAGGGAGAGAATTGGGAAAAAAAAACTTGTGGGCTGAGATAAAGACAGTTTAATAGGACAAAAAAGGAGAAAAAAAAGAAAAAAAAAAGAATGAGAATATACAGAACAAGTGATGCACAATGCAATTGCTTACCAGCCGCTAACTGATGCCTAGCCAGTCCCTGAGCAGCGACCCACCAGTCCTGGCCAGCTCCCCCCAGTTTATATACTGGACATGACATCATATAGTATGGGATATTCCTTTGGCCAGTTTGGGACAGCTCTACTGGCTACGTCCCTTCCCAGCTTCTCTTGTCCATCCAGCCTTCTTGCTGACAAGGCATATGCTGAAAAATCCTTGACTTAGTATAAATACTACATAGCAACGACATGTCAATGTGTTATCACCATTATTCTTATACCATCACATCCCAATTTCTCAGGACGACAACTCAGATTCACCAATTCCCAGGTCAGGATTAAGGTGAAATGACACCAAGGATTCTTCAATTTACAAAACTGAATTTTTATTTGTTCACAACAGATATTGGCATGAAAAACTTTGTCATAAGCCTTGCAACCTCTGCAACAAGTGGTAACCTTCATAACATACATCAGCTAGTAGTAGATCTTTAACATGCCCCAACAAGCCTTGCCTTTTACACAAGGATTACAGTGATAAAGAATGAGAGAAAAAAGAGAGAGAGAAAAAGCAAGAGAGGCAGGGAGGGAGAGACAAAGAGAGAAAGAAAGAAAGAAAGAAAAAAAAGAAAGATTTCACCAGTCCTGGTTCCAGCATGGGTCAAGCCAGCAGAGGTATCCAGTTCTGGAGGGGCACCACCACCTGACACTTTGACTTGTGTCCTTTTATAATTCAGTGCCTCTCCTCGATGTGGGCACTTCGACTCATGAGGCTAATTAAGCATCATATGCAGTCTGTGTTTCTAGAATTCTCCTTGCTTTGGTGCATGCACGGTTTGTATCTTCAGAGTTGTCTGGAAACGAGTCAATGGGCTTGGGGGTCGTTGAGGAGTTACTCTCCTCTCCCTGCAGGTGTGACTATTGTCTGACCTTTCTTCTTGGTGCGTGTGTCATGAAAACAGCTTCTCTATTGACTCTTCAGAGAGTCACTCAAAGGGACGTTCAGCCTCAGACAAGTGTGCTCTCACCTCCACAGGACCTCCTCCTCTCACTGCTTCTTGCCATTACCTGCACAACCCCAGCATTTCCACAGAGACAGTTTCCTTTACTGAAGTTCTTTATCAGATGTTTGAGACATTAACTATGGTTTCATGGGACCACAGACATATTAAATCCAAAACAGAATGCTATACCAGCTACTAGAAAGAAGATCAATTCTATCCCAGCTGAACCAGGATAATACTATAATCATATTTATATAGATATATGTCTGAATATACCTCTCTGGAGATACTCAAAACATAGCTGGATACAGTCCTGCAGACCTTATTCTAGCTGACCCTCTTTAGCAGGAGAGTTGGGCTAAATGATCTTGCGAGGTCCCTTCCAACCTAAATAATTCTGTGATTATGTGATACTAATGAGTTTAAATAGGTTTTAGACAAAGGAAAATAGAAGAAAATCTGCACTAAATCTTCCTTGGGTTTCTTTTTTCTTTTTTTTTTTCTCTAAAGAATGATTCAGAAATATTATGGTAGAAGCAAAGAAATGCAAAAAAAAATCTGCATACAAAACTTCAGTGAAAATTCCAGATGTCATCATAAACCACAGATTTCCAATATGAGACTTCGGAACAAGCTTGCACTTACATTTCATTTTAATGATAAAATAGAGTCAGAACTTTGCTTTACATGACAGCCAAGACATGTTGTCTTTTGAATCTCCATGGTCTTTCTCAACTTTGGCAGTATCCAGTTGTCATGTTGTAACTCATTTTATTTATTAGATCAAGGAAAAACATTTGCAAAGATTACCGTGAAAACAAAAGCCTAAAATACAGCCATGGATTGTATAAAATCATGCAAAAAAATCTGATAGGGTCTAGAAAGATATCTGTGATTAATACTGAGTTCCACTGGAAGTTCTTTTGTAAAATTCACCAACAACGATAGCTGATGACCTTATCAGGCCCTACTCTTCTGATGAAACCATCTCCTCATCACTTCCCTGCTGAAGTTGTGTGTCAGTCTGCTGTGAGGCTCTGTGTGATCACATGGAAGTTACTGCTCTTTCTTGCTTTTGAATTCTAATAAGAAAGGAAATCAGACAAATCCGTTACGGTTCATTGTGGATGCTACAGAAGATGGAAACTGCAGAATTTCAGTTTAAAAGTATGCAAGATCAGACTGGGCTTGCCACTGTGGGTGAACAGAGATAAGAGGGCATAAGAATTGTCTCCTTCCAAATGCACATAGTTACTCCATGCTAGAGCTGCTATCAGATCTGTGGTTGATGTAAATCGACATAGTACTAGAAATTCAGCAGCTTCACTTACTGATATCAGATAAGAATGAGTTCCAAAGGAGCACGGGAGACTGAAAGTTAACACCACTGGAAGTTCTTGACTCTGCAAAAGTTAACAAAGGCTAATTCCAGACTGAGACATAATATTGCAATTCCTTACTGAGTGTTTGCTATTGTTTTTAAAAGGTAAATAAAACCACAGTTTATCCCAGGAAGCCATTTCTTTATCTATTTCTCATACACAATGTATAATGTAGAGGAAGAAATATAAGCACTTTCTTAATTATCACAGTTCCAATTTATTTCAGTTCTCATGAAGTTATTTTTCAAGTCACAGCTGAAGCTGTGAGTGGTTATTGAATTCTGTATGTGAGATCCACATAAGCAAATCTTGTGATAGTCATAAATCACTGGTTAACCTTGTTATTCAGTAGTATCTAAGACACTACAGACTCTTCTCTCTGTTTACAGGGAGCAACCATTTTATAACATGAAAATAAGTTCTTTACTACTGCTCAGTGTACAGTATTGCTAAATTCCTAAAGAGGAAAGGACTGTAAGACTTTAGTAACTTAAATATAACTTAGATAGAGCTGAGATGCCCAGTGCTGTGAATCATGCTCTGAATCAGTTGCCATTATCAAAAGCATCTAAATTTATTTCAGAAAAAATCCCACAACACTCACTAATCCCCCTCCAATAAAAACCAAAGCCAAAACACCACAAAAACCAAAAGCTTGTTGACTTTGAAAAGTTTCCAAGTACTTCCAGTATTTTCTCAGAATGGTCCAAAATTGTCAGGTGTGATAACTCAGTGAGGAACAGGATTGATCCAGAAATCCTAGATTCCCCTTTATGAAGACTGCCTCGGTATCCAGGCAGTTTCCTTGCAGGTCCTCACATTAACTACATAAATCTGGGGATATTTTTCTATTGCTGATTATTTATTTAATTTGCACTCATATTTTTTTCTCATTTCACACTGTTTGGGTTTCTTTTTGTTTGTTTTGTTGTTTTGTTGGGGGTTTTTTGTTTGGTGTTTTTGTTTGGTTTTTTGTTTTTTGTTTTTTTTTTTTAACATGACTGCACCATGCACTGCTCTAACTGGTCTAATAGAATTAGGTATTTTTTCAGTTTGTTTGTTTGTTTGGTTTGTTTCTGTCAGGTAAAATTAGTAATATAAAATCTGCATAAAACTAATTATATTTGATAGGATTTTAAAATAACTTCTATATTAATCTATAGAAAAGTTTGATGTAGGGTTATAATTCCTTTTCCAAAGTTTTGTATTGTTTTAATAGTGCATATGGGCCCTAAATGCATGCCCTATGGTATTCGTGTCTTGCTTTGTTATCACAAACTAATACTTAATGCCAAGATTAAGATTTCTTAAATGATCTTATAATAAATTAGTGTTAATTCAGACAGTTTCTCATTAATAAATGAAGTGGACAAAAAGACCCTGAATTCTAATTTGTATCTCTTGAGGATTTTAATTCTAACTACTTGCAAAGAAGAACAAAAATACTGTACTAAACCAATGGTACATTTTTGGTGATGGGTAGACAAATGCTGCAGGTGACATAAAAGAAATGCATTGGCTGAGTATTGACATACCTGGGGAAAGTCCTCCTGTAAAATGTAAAGCTTAATATATGTTGTATTTTCTAAAAAATAATTATTGTTAAGGATTATGATTTACTATTTTAAATACAACTCCCACAAACCCAACATTCATAGGTCTAATATTTAGTACCAGTGTTTCTTATCTGGGCCATACAGCCTATGAGAGCTCCTAGGATTGACATTCTGTGTATTAGCTCCTGACTGAGTTAGGACAAAAATCTCATGAACACAATTATTGAAATATATAATCCCTCTAACTCTCATTAGATAGCCAAAACAAGTACCAGGGAAAAACACTACTCCTGAAACATCTCCTGGGAGGAAAAAATTTGTTATTGGAAATGGTAGAATACCTTATTCTGTGTTTCTAATGTAGAACAAAAATGTAGGGACATGTAAGTATACTTTAGATACTCTTTCTATGGAAGAAATATGGTTATACTAAAATGAACATCTATAGTTAAAGCCAAAGCTGTGAAAATAATAGATCTTCCTGAAAATCTTTCTAGGCTAGTGCTCCAGCAGGAAGCTGAGGTTGCAAAAGATCATAGAATCATAGAACAGTTTGGGTTGGAAGGGACCATAAGATCACCTAGTTCCAACCCCGCTGCCATGGGCAGGGACACCTTCCACTAGACCAGGTTGCTCAAAGCCCCGTCCAGCCTGGCCTTGAACACTGCCAGGGAGGGGGCAGCCACAGCTTCTCTGGGCAACCTGTGCCAGTGTCTCACCATCCTCACAGTAAAGAATTTCTTCCTTATATCTAGATCTACCCTCTTTCAGTTTAAAAACATCACCCTCCATGCTATCACTACGCTCCTTGATAAAGACTTCCTCCCCATCTTTCCTGTAGCCCCCTTTAAGTACTAGAAGGTGAGTATAAGGTCTCCCTGGAGCCTTCTCTTCCTTAGGACAAAGAACCTAAATTTTCTCAGCCTGTCCTCACAGGGGAGGTGCTCCAGCTCCCTAATCATCTTTGTGGTCTACTCTGGACCTACTCAAGCAGGTCCATTCTTATGTTGGGGTCCCCAGAGATGGACTCCCCAGGTGGAGCTGCTCAAGAGCTGAGCAGAGGGTGAGAATCACCTTCCTTGACATGCTGGCCACACTTATTTTGAAGCAGCCGAGGATACGGTTGGCTGTCTGGGCTGTGAACACTCATTGCCGGCTCATATTCTGTTTTCCATCCACTGCTACCCCCAAGTCCTTCTCTACAAGGCTGCTCTCAATTGACTCATGGCCCAGCCTGCATTTGTGCTTAGGATCAACCCCAAGCTATGTGCAGGACCTTGCGCTTGGCCTGGTTGAATTTCATGAGGTTTGCATGGGCCCAGCTCTCAAGTCTGTCTAGGTCCCTCTGGATGGCACATCCCTTCCCTCCAGCTGCACCACACAGCTTGGTGTCGTCAGCAAATTTGCTGAGGGTGCACTCAATCCCACTGTGTCTGTCACCGACAAAGACGTTATACAGCACTGGTCCCCGTTCTGACCCCTGAGGAACACCATTTGTCACTGGTCTCCACTTGGACATTGAGCCACTGACCAAAACGCTTTGAGTGTGACCACCCAGACAATTCCTTATCTACCAACTAGTCCATTTCCAATTCAGAGACAAGGATGTTGTGTTGGACAGTGTCAAATGCTTTGCACAAGTCCAGGTAGATGACATTAGTTGCTCTTCCTTTACCCACCATTGCTGTAACCCTGTTGCAGGAGGCCACCAAAATTCTCCGGCACAATTTGCCCTTAGTGAAGCCATGTTGGCAGTCACCAGTGACATCCTTGTTTTCCATGTGCCCAAGCTTGGTTTCCAGGAGGATCCACTCCATGATCTGCCCGGGCACAGGGATGAGACTGACTGTCCTGTAGTCCCCTGGGTCCTCTTTATTTTCCTTTTGTAAAATGGATGCAATGTTTCCCTTGTTCCAGTAATCAGGAACTTTGCCAGACTGCCACAACTTCTTAAATAGGATAGATAGTGGCTTAGCTCCTTCATCTGCCAGTTCCCTCAGGATCCTCAGATGCATCTCATCATGTTCCATGAACTTTGCATTTTCAGGTTCCTTAGCTGTTCTCATCTTTATCTTCTTTTACAGTGGGCAGTTATTCCTTCTCCCAGTCCCTGCCTTTGCCTTCTATGTCTTGGGCAGCATGGCTGGAGCACTTGCTGGTCAAGACTGAGGCAAAAATGTTGTTTAGTATGTAAGTTTTCTCCATATCCCATGTAACCAGGTCTCCTGTTTCCTTCCAGAGAGGGACTGAAATTTCCCTAGTCTTCCTTTTATTACTGATGTACCTGCAGAAGCTTTCGTTATTGCCATTGACACCCCTGGCCAGATTTAATTCTATCAGGGCTTTGGCTTTCCTAACCTGATCTGTGGCTGCTCAGACAATTTCCCTGTATTCCTCCCAGGCTGCTTGTCCTTGCTTCCCCCTCTGCAGGCTTGAAAACTGCAATATAAATTTAAACACAACTGAGATACAGTAAGTTAATTTAAGGAAAAGCATAGATGTAGGCTGAAATGGCCTAATACATTAGTTTATTATTATTTTTTAATTATTTTTAATAAATCGAAAAATGCATATTTGTTTTGTTCTTGATAATTTTATTGTATTAATAATGCTGATTTTCAGTTTGGAATCATGTTACTATTCATCTCGTATGATCTGATTTTCTTTCAGTCTTGTCTTTTGAGGAAGCAAGGGTGACAATCAAAGCTCAGCTTCAGTTTGTGAGACAAAACCTTTCTCTTTCTTTTGTTCAGGAAGAGAAAGTGCCTGAAGTATATTTCACATGAGAATACTGACATTATCAGCAAAACTCGACTATATGATGAAATATACCTAAACTTTCTTCATGAATATTCATTTACTCAATATCAGAAGGAAAATTAGGACAAAATGTTCAGTCAGAACAGGGAACTGAACAGTGTAATGAAGTTACAGAAACTATGGGTTTATGTCTCTGGACCAGACTGAAGCTATACAGTATATATTAGCATGGTGAATTTCATCAAACCCGTTTGGGAACAACTCCTATTTTCAGCTGTTTGCTTACTTGGCAGTTGTCACCCATTTCAGTGGCAGTCAAAATTGGCTAGATTTTGGGATTTGGTCTAGCTGTTGGCTTCACTTAGGAGGAGATCATTCATTGTTCAATATGTACGCTTTTTTCCTAGACTCTTGCAGTGCAGGAATATTATGAGTTGAGAAAACCACTTTTTGTTTTCTATCCCATTTATCCCCAGGAAAACATTTAGCTTCTGTGTGGTGTTTATACACAAACCAGACATCTGGTTCTCATGTTGAGTAGCTTTCAGAAGTGTCAGGTAATGATCAGATCACCGTTCTTTATTTTGCACTGAGGTATCACCTCTAATTAAAAGACCTCCAAGAGTTTGAAAATATATCCATTAGTTGTTTCTGTAACTTTTTTATGCTTGTCAGCTTTAGGAATAAAAAAAAAGTTTACATCTGTTTCTGTCTCTTTTCTTATTCATCCTGTTGTGGGATAACAGACTTTTAATCCTGTTAACCTATGTAAAAATAACAGTGAAAACAGGAGTATTAAATTCATCTGGTATAGATGTCTACTGTGGATGTTGGCTATTCAGTTAGGGTGTTGGATTCATTGACTTGACGATATTAACTCTAATTTTGGCCTGTAGGATATCAGTCTTTCATTCCTGCTGCTGCTGAGTTTGTAGCATGTGAACTTTGAACCCTGCAGATTATTGATTTGCATTAGAAATCTCGAAGTCCTGACCCCTCTGTCCAAGTTTTGTTATGATCACAGTAGCAGTGTTTATGTCAGCCTGGTTTGCTCTGTGGTACAGGTCTTCTGGAATCAATGATGAGCTCCAGCTAATAAATGCTCCTTGAAACTGTTTCTCCTTGCACTCGGAATAAATGAAGATTAACTGTGAGTTACTGAGAACCAGGACCCTTAACATTTTAAGCCCCTAAACTTGAAGCACTGATACTTGAAAATATTGTCTGCTGTTGACTGAGATTAGTTAAGCTTCAATCACT
This sequence comes from Athene noctua, assembly GCF_965140245.1. NCBI lineage: Eukaryota > Metazoa > Chordata > Aves > Strigiformes > Strigidae > Athene > Athene noctua. Next base: position 68,029,784 of record NC_134039.1, read on the forward strand.
TTTATTCTCTTACAAACATGGACTATTACATGTTTTTCTTCCAGATGGGTGTGTAAGCATGGTGGCAGTTACTTGATGAAAGGCACGCAGAGCTGGCAGAAGGGCCTGAAGCCCAACCCAGGTATTAAAACAGTGAGTTCTCCAAGCTTTAGGACTCCTTGTAGTACACTCAGAAATTCCATTTGAATTTAGCCATTGGCAAAAACATTTGCAGATGTGGAAATTACATTTTAATTAGTTTGTATGACTACACAAGGTAGGTTTGTTGCAGGAGTTACTATAATTACTAGCAGCAAAATTGATATAATAATGACCATATGGGTATTTTTCTGTGATTATCATTATTATCTAATCAGCTTCTAAACACTTCCCTGGCTTCTGAATGGTCAGAGATGAATTCTGGGGCTAGATTGTCCTCTTGTTGTGAGATAAATGAATGGAAATACACTGAGGCTAATCTTCCCTAGACCATTTTGATTAACAGCAGACCCTGTTCTCATTAGTGCTTTGAGAAATTGATATTTGGAAAAAAAAAGAAAACCCAGTGTTGCCCAACTTCTTTCATTGCTGCTGCTCTTTTTTGCTACTCAGGAAAAGAGGAACGCTGCTTCTTTTGGAGAAGGGTCAGCTTCTCTGAACCGTGCTGCACAGAGACCAGGGTGATGTGGACTACAGGTCACTTCTTCGGAATGTGGGTTCTCGGATGAGATATCAGCTGAGCCCTCGATGCAGGCCAGGAAGGAAAAGGATGCTGCAGAGGGAGCTCGATGTACAGCGTGTCACCCCTCCACCTACATCTCTTGGAGATGATTCAGGCCCATGAAATTACCTGACAGCTGCCGATATAGTTAGGATGATCCTTTAAGGCTCTGCTTCACTCTCTCCACCTGTCAGCTTCCTCTGAACATGATATGCCTGTAAGAAGAAATGTACCATCTCCCCAGAAACCAATTAATACACAGCTTCTTTTGCCTTTGATGTAAAGATGTCGCTATTACTTCAGAAAGTGCTATTTTCTAAAGTACTTTCAAATGCATCTTAAATTTTTATTAAGAAACACATGGTTTTGAAATAAGAAATGTAAAAAAGAAATATTCTATTTCTTTTCCCCCGATATTTGCTTCTTCTTAAAATCCATCCTTTCTGAGTTCAGTTTTATTCATTATTCCTTAATGAAATAAATTCTGTCTGTTAATAAAATCCTTGTATGGACCTGAGATTTTCTTCGCTTCATTGAGATCTGTTACTTAGCTTTCCTCAGAATCTTTGCAGGTTTTGGATTAATATTAAAGGGTCACTATGGACACAGCATCCCATACTATTTCATAAATATGCAAAGAAATATAGTCTCCTATACTTTTTCTAAACTATACTGGCTTATAGGACAAGAGGCTGATTGCTTTTTTCACATCTTCAGCATCTGTTCACCATTGAACCTCTGCATTTTTTGTAGGTATGGTTTCTTGATGGGTGTATGCCTCAAGAGATCTAGCAGAATTTAACTTTTTTTTTTTTTTTTTTTTCACTGACAGTGTATTTGCCAGAGAAATCAAGCAGAAATACACATCTGGGATTTTTGTAACTGGTCTTATTATGTCTGCAAGTGTTTCCAACAAAGAAAGCCAAAAAAGAAATTAAAAGGATACTACCAGATTTAAAAATTTTAAAAGTACTTGAGAATCTTTACTTGCATTCCTAAGAAAGTTTGTTTTGGTTTTGGTTTTAATTCCTTTCATAAACCTTTCTGTTTACTTTTATCCTTATTGATGATAGCAATTAATTTTCTTCATTCCTTTTCTCAGAAAGAAACAAAAAAACTTCACATGCATCTGCTTGTAATTCTTAATTTTTATACAGGCTATAAACATTGTTCTTCTGAAAAAAAAAAATATTTGCAGTGAGATTTATGAATACAGATTTATTATGCAAGTTTTTGCAAAATTGTAAAACTGCAAAATTTAAATTCAAATGAAATGGTAAATTAATCTTCTTAAAGGCTGTTTGAGATGGGTGAGTATATTTTTTCACTTTCATTTAGTTATCTCATGTGAACAGTCAAAGCTCCAAGCCTTAAGTTAGCAGCTTCCATTATACAAGAGGTGCAGAGTTGGAGCCTCCAAAATTAGTTATCTAGGTGGCACTATTTCTGTTTAAAAGACATAAAAGCTTCTGATGTGCGAAGGCTTAGTAATTTCAATAGAATTTTACAAGCAATAGAAGTCTTCTCAGTGTGATGAACGAGCTGAAAGAGAAATTAAGGTAACACACTTAAGTCCCAATGCTGCAAAGTTTTATGTATATACTGTGAAAAGATATATCCACCTCTGTGAGAATGAATACCCCATGACGTTACTATGTGTAGTGTTTTGTAGGTATGGTACTACAGATACACAGACACATTTTTTAGACGCTCATTTACAGTTCTAAACTTTCATTCCATTTAAAATAATTTTAATACTGATTATTGTGACTTTAATCCGGCTCAGTAGCAGTAACTTTTGTGTTTAATCAAATAAAAAATAATTCTAAAATTAATATAGATGTCATTAAGTGCCACTGTCCTCTGGTGTAAGTAGATCATGGTATTTTCAGAGTTACAACCTTTTCAGTATGAGAAAAGTCATAAATAAAATAATTACTTCATATAAGCACATGGATCGTGAATTAAGAAGAGACAGAACAACTTACAGGCATCTATTAAATCTGATAGACATGACAGAAGATGCTTGCTATTAAGCATTTACTGTGTATATTCTCACAGTAATTAATATTTGGAGTCTTTATTTTGGCACCATATCAAGAAATAAATTTTGCTACATGCAGGTAATTAACAGATTATATTCCTGCAAGAGGACCACTTTACTATACAAAATGGAAAGTACAAATCACTGTACACAGTAAGAAGTTGTCCAGCTATGCAATTATTAGATCAGGTTTTGTCTTCCACTGAAGTATAAATACAGCACAACTATTTAAGAGTGTGTGGGAGATGAGCTACCACAATGCAGAATGCCAGCAAGAAACCACAAATATTCTATGACATCCTGGTATTTGAAACAAACTAAGAAAAAGTCAGTGCTATAGATCTTCCCCAATTTACATACACATACATTAGTTTTCTTTCAGGTTTTCTCTTGACTGACATATATGGAAGAAAGCGTAATGTGTTTACACAGTAGCAGAGACGTTTTATAGGACAGACTTGGTCCATATTCTTCATGAAAATTCCCTGTAAGGAGCTGAAGCTATCAAAGGGTAACAATAATCTTTGGCCTGTTAAATTACCATATAACTGTCTAAAAAATCAGCCACTGCTGTTGGACAAAGGGCCATAATCTTTATGTGGCTATGTCACGGCTACCACATCCATGACTGGATTCTACATTCATGATCACTGGCTTCTTGACCATGCTTCTCCCATTCAATCTCACTAGAGTAAAACAGTGACACATCAAATTGTTTATGGTTTGAATAAGCAGATTATATTTGCGGGAGAGCTGAGCACGCACACGACCAATGTGATCAAGCAATGCCCGTTTATTACAACTAAGAAAGCCCTTTTATAATGTTCTCCTGCACACGTGAGTAACATGCAGTACAAGTCCTCAAGATTGGACAGTTGACTTAGCCCGCGCTTTAAACCTTCTTATGGTTGGATAAAAAGTGCCACATCAGCCTTGCCAGGCTTCCTGCCTTGTGTTAACTTCCTCTTCCATCCCATCCTCTTCTGGGGGTTGTTTGTCTCATCGAGTTTCTCCCCCCTCATTCAGGGTCACATCCTTATCGCATTCTTGCTTGGCTGAGGCTCTTATCAGTCTTGTTCTCACGCAGGATTGCTCACATGTCCATTCTCTCGCAGGAAGCCCTCTAGAATCCCAACATATACTCTTTCTCTATCATGTTACAAGTGTCATGACAGAGAAATAGAAGTGAACCTCTGCTTTAACACAATTCAATCACAGATTTGAGCATCGCTAACATAAATATGAAATTTCCCACTAACTTAAAATACATTCTGGTTCATGACCTTATGTCAAGAAAGAATGTAGTGAAAAGAACATTTTCTCACATGCCTGTAATAAACTCATCTATTAGAATAGGTTAAATTAAGGTCAAATTCTGAATTTGATAATCCATTACCTATGTATTAAGTCAGTTTGTAATACCTGAAACAGATGCCAACGGTCCAAATTTATCTTTTAAAGAAAACATCTTTATAAAACTGTATTCTATGGCTAATGTAACAAGTGCTTGCTTCCACATGTACTATAAGCAAGCCACAGAAAATTTTATATTTTCCCAACACTATATATTTTTCATGCCAATGACTAGCAATTGTTAAATGAGAAATGCACATTTTTTTCTTATGACTTCAAAGAAATGGAAATGATGAGAAAGTATCCCTGCAGTATGTTTTGAAAATTGGAAAAATATACAGAGATTCATGTTTTCAGGGATGAAATAAGGATATCTTAAATCTTCACGGACCTCCACTCTCTGCTGCATTTATCTAACAGCTGCATAATACAGCTGGGTGTCAGCATAGGCTAAGCAAAGAGAAGCAAAGAACTGAGCATTAAGAGAGTAGGCATGAAAATGATGTAAAAAACATGGGGGAATGGATATAGAGTAGAGTAGCACAAGGGTGGATATGATTTTAGAATAGGACTGGAGAGAAATCAGATAGCTATGCAATAGATACACCAAGGGATGATCAAAGGTTTTATGGTGGTGTAAGTAATGTCCTAAAAATAATAAAAAACCCCTTTTTGTCTTAGTATTGATTAGACATCATAAGATTGACATGTATGGGAAAGAAAAGGTTTGACCTTGGCTGGACACCAGATGCCTACCAAGCTGCACTATCACTCCCTGTCCTCAACTGGAAAATATTGTGAAAGGCTCATGGGTCTGTCCCAGACTTCTGAAACAGTTAGTACACGGAATTGCAGACACAGTAAAGTGTTCTTAATGAACCAAACACATCAGAAATCATATAATTTAAGAATATAATATTACTTAGAATTTGTTAATGCAACAGCTCAAATTAATAATGAGATTTCATGGTTTGAGCCCAGGGGGAAACTGAGCACCATGCAGTTGCTTGTTCACCCCTTCCCCCTCAGGAATGGGAAGGAGAAAATAAAACAAAAGACTTAGGAATTGGGACAAGGCCAGGGAGAGAAGAGTCAACCTTTATGGTCGTGGGCAAAAGACAGATTTGTTAGGGGAAGAAAAAGAACATCAATTTAATTCAGACACTAAAACCAACAGTTAACAGAGTAGGACAGTGAGAAGCATTACCGCATCTTAAAAACACCTTGCCCCCACCCATCCCTTCTTCCCATGCTCAGCTTTGCTTCTGTTTTCTCCACCTCCTTCCCCACAGAGGCACAGGGGGGCACGGAATGGGGTTATGGTCAGTTCATCACCCATTGCTTCTGCTACTCCTTCCTCCTCAGGGGGAGGACTCCTCAGATTCTTCCCTTGCTTCAGTGTGGGGTCCCTCTCAAGGGACACAGTGTTCCATGAATTTTCTCCAACATGAGTCCCTCCCACGGACTGCAGCTCTTCCTGAGATGCTCCAGCGTGGGTCCCTCCCACATGTTGAAGTCCGACTTGGAGCAGGGGGAGCTTTGAGTAGCTTCTCATAGGGGGCCATCACTGTAGCCCTCTACCCCACCACACACACAAACCCAACATGCAGGGGTTGTATTCAGCCACTATAGGTCTGTTAATCTGACCTCAGCCACATGAATGGCTTTAGAACAAATGATAATAAAAAATAAATAAGCTTACTAGCAGAACAGAAATATGTGCTGAAATTGATAATGAAAAAAATCAGGCTTTATTCAAGATCTAGTATATCATAAAGGAAAAACATGACCATTATGAAGGCTATAGAAATAAGATGATTCAAGTACTATGTGGTTAGGAATATTGGATACTTACTAGTGACCAAAACTTGTGATCTGATATTGGCTGAAAAGGACTTTGGAGATAAAAATATTCATATGAGGTTCCAAAGTATTAAGCTGTGAAAAATAGAATCTCAAAATATATCAGAAATGGTGTTTTTAGGAGATATAGGAAGATGTATGTGCCATCACACCTGTTGTTAGCAAAACCTTAACGGATGAAAGTTACATGAAAGCTTTTCTTAGAAAAAAGATCTTTTTCCTTTTTGAACAAAATGGGAAAGTCAAAACAATATGCTTTGATTTTTCATTTTTAAATTTCCATGTTACCATAAAATCTTTAAATTTATTCCTGAAAGAAATGGAATGTCTTCTGCTGATTTAATCTTCTTCATTAGCAAACTGGAAAGATATATTCACAAATCCAGTAGTAAATGAGACAAGGAATCAGAAAGAAATGGTCTAAGAGTATGATCAGCCAAACACACTGAAGAAAATGTAATTCCGTTTCTGTTTGTCAGTAATGCTGGAAAAATATATCAAACTTTTTAATATATATACAAAACGTAAATCAAATTTTTCACTGACACTCAGTAATGGCAGTGCCCTCATCCTTCTTTATACACATTCTGTGATACATGACAACTGCTAAAACCTCATTCCTGTAACTGAAATGAGTGGTGATATGAGTTATAAAACTATGAATACCCTGAATAATCAGACAGATCTAGTAATAAATGGTGGGGACACATGGGAATGGAAGCCCAATGCAGACTTTTGACAGTTTGCAATTTAGTCTCCGCAATTTAGTCTCCATTCTTTAATTTTCCGTCTGTAAATGGTGATGCCAAATCTGCATGCCTTCATGAGTCACATGAATAAGAAAATAATTGATTATCTCTATGATAGGATAATGACTCTCCTAATAAGGTGTATAAGTGTTGTGGTTTAGGCCCGGCTAGCAACTAAGCACCATGCAGCCCTGTACACACCCCCAGTGGAATGGAGAGAATTGAAAAAAAAAGTAAAACTCACAGGTTGAGATATTTTTTTAATAACTAAAAAAACCCCAAACAACTAAACAATAACAATAACAATGGCAATGAAAAGGATTATAGCAAAAAGAGACAGAAATAAAACAAAATTTTAAAAAAGAGATGCATGCACAATTTCTCACCACCTGCTGGCTGATGCCCAGCCAGTCCCTGAGCAGTGACTTGAACCCTCCTGGCCAACTCCACCAGTTTACACAGTGAGCATGATGCCCTATGGTATGGAATATCCCTTTGGTTAGTTCGGGTCAGCTGTCCCGGCCACACTCTCTCCCAGATTCTTGTGCACCTGCTTGCAGGCAGAGCACGGGAAACAGAAAAGTACTTAACTTAGGATAAGCTCTATTTAGCAACACTAAAACATCAGTGTGTTGTCAACATTATTCCCACATTAAATCCAAAATGCGCTGTACCAGCTACTAAAAGAAAATTAACTCCATCACAGCCAAAATGGGGACAATAAGGAAATGTATAATTTTTATTTGGTTCAGGGCTTAGAGGTTGTGCTGTAAACAGGGCAAGATTTTAATGAGGAAGACAAAAAAGGATTAGTTGTGACTCATGAAGAAAACAGCATCCATCCTATATATTGATGGAGGAAAGGGTCTAATATTAAAAACAACAAACCACAAAAGCTGTCAGTCATGTGATTAAAGATTGCATCATCAAACCTGTACACAAAGACAAAATTGTAGGTGGTTTTATTTTTTTTTTTTTAAATGTCATTTCAATCTAAATATTCATTGTCATGATTTTAAGGAAAAAAAATATGTAAGAATGTATTTGTCAAGACTCTTGCATTTTTGAATTTTTACTCTAGCATAGCAGAAATAATTCACTCATGGACATCCAAAGTCTGCAAAAAGCAAAGGCTGAAGATAGGTAGTGTTTCTGAAGAAGTTCAGACCATAAATCATTTGTTCTTCCCTTTATTTGAATCAGTAAATGAAATGCCAACTCTGGCACAAAGTCATGAGAGACACTGGTTTGTAACACAGAGTGAACACGATGAGAGGCTGGAAAGAGGCTTTGGCAGGTCATGTTTTGGGAAGTGGGGTGATTATGGAGGTGGCTTTCAGCTATGTTGTGTCTTCTTCAAAGACCAAACCCTGCCAGCTGGCACACACAGAGCACTGTAGCCTCTCTTACTCCATGACTCCATCTGCAGTGAAAGATGATAGTCGAAGTTTCAATTCACAGAGCAAGGTAAAAGCCACATTAACATTATAAGATAGCTATGAAAGAGTATGAGTTGAGGCCAATTGTGTATTCCACTCATGGTGTGGGATTCAGCAGGTTTCTTGTGCTCATGATAAGCTTTAGTGGCAAGAATCCAAAAGACATCCTTCAAGCTTGTGATGCTGAGCATTAGAAAGGCTGAGCTATGGAACTCAGCTCTGCCAAGAAAGTACACAGCAGTAACTGACATCTAAAGAGACTTAAATACAACACACAGAGGAGTTAGGCATCTACTAGATTAGAATTTAGCACTTCCACAACAGGGATTTTATTCTGAAAGCTGTGGGTGCCAAAGATGTCACAAACATAAGCAAATGATGCAGTATTTTTCTGAAAGATACTCTATCGTTTCACCTCAGCTAAATGGCAATTGGATGACAGATCCTCAAGGGATTTCATACACATACTGACAATAGGCAAAAACCATACAATTTCTTATTTTTCTTAGTAGAGTCATGTTTAGGAATAGTTCCTGTAATTTTAAAACCAGAAACAGTTAACACTGTATTTTCCAACCTTTGCCCTAAAGATTTTAAATGCAAAAAAACCCAACAGCACCCTATCTTGAAGGTAAGCATGCATTACTCTGCAGATACCTTGACCAGAGTTTAATTTGTGTTATCTGTAGTCTTATTGCGGTATCTATCTGCAGGCTGGTCCTGGAAACCTTTGTAATGTGCCTGCTCTTGGTCCAAATATATTCATTGATATTCTCAAGCATTATTTTAAAACATATTCCCAGGGAAATTATTTGTTTTTTTCACCTGGAGTTTCATTTCACAAGTTCATACTGAAGATGATGCTACATTTGTTAAAATATTACTGTGGTAGAAGAGGGCATTTATTATGATCCTTGGTTTCTACTTACTCACCCTCACAAGTCTGGCATAAAGGGGAGCTGCTGAGATGAACAGGACAGACTATACACAAATTTGGTTCATCTGCTTCTTGTAAATAGCAGACTAATGTGGATTCCTCTGCCAGCAGAGGATTATGATAGAAACTGGATATCAAAATCAGAAATAGTAATCTTGACCTTTCTTTTCAAGGGAACTGAAGAGTCAACTGGGGGCCCCACTATACATTATTAAAATTACTTGCACTAAAGCACTGAGCAGAAAAGATAAATAGGATTAATTTAAGTAGTATGAATAGTATATGTCTAACAAGGTACAGAATAATAAATGGTTAAACATCATATTCAGACCGTTTATCTTGGCAGCTAGAGCATTTATGTTCAAGAAAACTGTAAGCAGTTCAGACCACCTGCTCTTGAGATTTTCTAAACGTCAGCTCCTACATAACCAAGACAGAAGTAGTTGCAGTAATCAATTTAGACAGTGCAAACATTATTTCAATAATATTACACTTTAAAAAGAGGGAAAAAAAGACAAAAAAACCCCTAAGTCTGGACTGGAAGGAAAGCAAAGTAAATGTCTCTGTTTATGGAATTGCTCAGGGTTATTTTAGATGCAAGAGATTTATATTTGGAAAGAAACCTTTTAGTAGGACTGTAAAGGAAGGGTTAACACAAGATAATGTGTTTATTTAGTGATGTTATATTTGTAGCTGCAAGACTAGTTTCTTGGAAGGGTCACAGTTGGGGAAATCAGAAAAAGAAAACCTGTCTCTACTGAACTGCAGTTGTTGATTGCAGGTCAGCGCATTGGCCAGATAAACAGGGAAAGTTTAGAAGAATGGAAGGAAATAAATAGATTACAGACATGTTTATTGTTTTAAAAGCTTTTTAAAATTATTATTATTTGAAATTACCGTGAGTGTTTTCTTGAGTGCTTTCTTGAACACGCTTCTCCTGAGCCAGTTTAATGAACTAGCTGCAATGATGTTTTTCATGGTATCACAAGAAACCTGGCTTCAAACAGCTTTCCCACCATGTAGTTATGGGGATTTCAAAGAAATATAGAAGCAGCAGAGCCAGTTTCATTTATAGACAGGGAAGTAATACATCTTGCACTTCCTTCTGCACCTCATTGATATGCAGAATTTATTGCCTTACTCTATTTCCTTTTCAATTTCATCACTGCAAAATTAAACTCCAAGAAGAAAACCAACCTATGTTAGTATCACAGGACATTATGATTTTGATTAAGATGCCAGACAGGAGACAGGAGAAATAAAAAAATATCCTTACCTCACTCAGGTTTAGACATAAATAAGAAAGGACAGTGTCTTTTTATTCTTTCATAGATAGTAGGTTTAGGTTCACATATATCTTACGTACTCTTATGACACCAAACCATTTTTTTTTCCTTCAGTCTGAAATGGACATCTTAATCAAATGTTTTGATGTCACTACCCTTTACAGTGATTCATCTGATGATGCCTCTGCTCATAACAGATCTAACTTGTGATCCCCAGACAGCAGAAATGCTTATAGAAAAGCCGTTGTCTGGAAATCTTTCCTAAGAAAATAATTTTACGTAGGTTAGTTTTAAGTAATTATTTGTGGAAAAAATAATAATCTTTTAGGAAAAGCTGGGGAAAAGGCAAACAGCATTCAATATGAATCATTGGTACAGATCAAGAAAGATGAAGAGCATAGTAACACTCCTAATTGTATTTCAATTTATTTAAATGGGAATAAGCCACCTAACTTGCTTAGAATTTTTTGCTTGAAGCATTAGCCATTGATCTGTTTCTTTAGGCACCTGTATATATCCCTGAAAATCTGTTCTAAAATCTTGACATTTATTAATAGTGGTTTTTCACAACTGCTGAAGATGTGCAACTCCTTTTTACTACAGCAGTATTGACTAGCACTGAAAGTTAGAATAATTTTATCCTGGTTCAGCATTGAATGTTCTTTTATATATATTTGTTTCTATGATTACAGAATTCTGATCAGGGTTGTGTGGCTTTTTGTTTGGGTTACTCCTCTCATTTCGCTCTTGTTTTTGAAAATTATTGTATTTTATAATTATTTTATGCAGACAGGTAAATCCATTAGTCAGTGCTAAGCTCCTTTTTTCTTTTGTTCAAAGAAAAACAAAACCTGAAAACCATAATTTCAAACCATCTAAATCTTTTTTTTTGAGTGAGGAACTGGGAGTTAAACTGATAAAAGGCTATAGGTAGACCTACAGACGCTTAGCAAAAGAGTGGCACATACTGCATAGAGAAAGAGTGGCACATACAGCACTGCAAAAGACATCTAAATTCTCCCATTCAGTGCACTGGGAGAGCTGAGCATCACAGTATAATGTTGACAGTTACCAGCTTCTTGAATAGCAAACAGGCTAAATCCAATGATAGACTGTAGTGTGATCACAGATCCAAAACACAGCACCATATGAGTTACTATGAAGAAAATTAACTCTATTTCAGCCAAAACCAGCACCCCCTTGTGCAGGCAGAGCTGAGCATCTTATCTTCCTTCCATACATTTTCCACATAGATAGAGATAGCTCTGAAGATAGGTCCTTCAGAAATCTTACCAGAGAAAATGCAGGGTATTATGACATTTATGGGTGGTATATATCTAAACCCTGTTAGGAGTAGTGATAGCACCCTCATAAGAGCTCAGATGTGCCTGGCTTTCAATAAGACTTATGCTAATAAGACAGTTCTGCATTTCTGAATAGGCTTTCAAAATACCATGGCCCTTTCAAAAATCTTTGCTTTGCCCCTAAATCTACACCTCTCACTTAGATACTTGAACCTATTAAAGGATTATTTGCTTGAATATGAATTACAAGTTAGTTTCTACCCTCCATCTCACATGTAACCTCCACAAAACAATGTGTGCTGTTGCATTCATCCTTGTAAATCATCTGGTCCACAGTCGTGCCTTACATGGAGTACCAGGAAATCTAGCATGTCTAAAATGTCAGGAGATGCTGGTATAGGCAATCTAAGTACTTCTAAATTAGACTGGGTGAACAGTATCTGTTATTGAAAAAGTTCTACCTGTAAAGTATTTATCCATTTTAGGAAGCAATCCACATGCTGGGTGGCTGCCTCAGGTAACTGATTGGAACACTACAATATTTCCAGCTTAAACAAAGAGCAGATTTTATTTCTTTGCAGCACAAGCATCTTCATTGTGTCTGACAGCTGATGCAGTTATCTAATGCATTCCTTTTCAGCAGTAAAAGCAAAGATTCTGAAACTATTTATGCTATGAATGAAATGATGATCATATTGTTTTCTAAAAGTTATTTATTCATATATTCCAATTATTCTCCGGTTTGTTATGTACAGAAATTTCTGTTGCATAAAGCATAATGAACAGGCTACTAAGAGTCCTGTGTGTTAGAAAGCTGTGTGGTGAAAGAATTGGACAAGGGAGTTTGCATGCAACTTCCCATCTTTATGCATAGATCAGTCCAGCACATTCAGTTATTTAAAAATTATATAGAAAGGCTTGCATTGCCAAATTTTAATGTAAAATGACTAGCTGAAGTTATATAGATGTAAAACCAGGTGTGAAGAAGGCTCTCTTGAATTATAAAGCAGCTTTGCTTCATAGAGTGTTTCACTGGGACATGACTGGATAAATATAGTAAGTTTGAGAACTTCTAAAACATGGCTTTCCATCAGCAGGTTTTGCAGAGGCAAGACATCCAGATGGCACTCGAAAAACACAATGATGAATCAAGCCTTTAGAATGCAATATTCATCACATTATCAGATATAGCAAGTTTTGCCAACACCTGGTAATCAGCAAATTATTCTTGCAGTAGAGCCATTAAATAGACTAAATAGAAACTGTGGGATACCTGTTAACAAGGTCTTCAGCTGAGGAGAACGTCTGGTTTTCTCTTCTTCCAAGGTTTATAAATCACAGCATGCAAAACCATCAGAATATTATTTTTGAGAGAAAGTGCTTAAAAAGCATTATTTAATAGAACAATTTATGAAGAAAACATAAAATTTCAGGGGAAAAAAAGTGTTTATTACAAGAAAGTCAGGTGAATATTTCTGAACACACAAATAAAAAGTGTTCAGTTCTCACTGGTTTATGTATATGTTCCTTGAAAAAGTGTTCCTTTTGCCTGTAAAATTTCCTTATTCATTTTTCTATTGTAATCTATACCCACACAATAGTTCATGAGAATATTTCTATCAAATGCAAAACAGTAAAGAAGCTTTGGTACCAATACGAAAATGTTTTTTACAGTTCTGAACTCTCATGTTATATAAAATATTTTAAATTCATATTGCAATCTACTACCATTGTAATTTCTTTTCAAAAATTAACAATATTATTTAGACCTCTTTTTATGGAATGTTATTTGAAACATTGTGAAAGTTCTCCAGTTACTAAATATAAATAAGGAAAAAACCCTATGTTTAAAAAACACAGCATATTTTAGATTAGATTGATTAGTTTATTGTAGTCACGCAGTATATAGAAGAATACTTGTGGACAAAACTAATGGATGTTGTGGATTTTCTGTGTCTCATAATTGGATGTGAATTTCAGCTCTCAGAACTTTATCAAGATACCAGTTTTCCATTACAGAAAAACAACTGCTGCTGTTAAGTAATAAGTCGCACCTCAGTTTGTAGACACAGTACAGCCAGCAATCTGATTGCCATCATATGAGTCACCTACAGCCTATTTCAAGAGCCCATCAGAGCAGGGTGAACTCCCATCAAGATAGATACAGTTTAAAGCATCCAGTATGTAAGTGTTAGAAGGCAAGTGACTCCATGCAAGCTTCTCCATAGTGTCTTCGTCTAGTGTATCCTCTGAACAGAGCAAACATAGAAGAAATATAGTAAGAAGCAAATGAGGAATTGTAAGCAGTGTGTACAATGAGGTTATATTCTTGGGAAAGTACAAGTTCATTCATACCAATGACCCAAGCCAAATAATTTTGCACCCTTAAAAAAGATTTAAGGACTCAAACTACAACAGTTACAATTAACCACATAATTCAACACTTACTTACATGACGGAAGCATTTATAACCCTGTATTAAAGTTGCACCCCCCTCAGTGTGGTATTCAATTGTAGCCGCTAGTAGAACTTTTAGCCTTTGTTTTAGTTCCTAAAGGTATGTTTTATCACAGTTTTTCTCCTTGTAAGATTTCCCAGCAGGGATACACAAGTCCTAATTGATTTGCATTACTGGCATGGATGAAAAGCTATCAGAGTTTATCATAGCCACATTTCCTTCATATTTCACCTATGGAAACAAAAATAACAAAAATGAAGAAAAAGTCATGGTGACCTACAGACAAAATTTGTTTTATCTTTTTCCTTTGATTTTTATTAGACATTAGTCCATCCAGTTAAACACTGTTAATTCAACTTGCTGACAGATTTCTAGAATGATTGTTCTGCTCAAAAAACCCAAAAATATCTTTCTTTTAAATGATGTTTTTCAATTGTGGGATACCTTTTTCCACATTTATAGTCAGGATCTGTGAAAGTCAACATGCCCATCTGTACCAAACAATAATAGGAATCTAAATATTAGGAAGCCTATATCAGGACTATATTACAGCCAGGTTTTCTTTATAATTTGTGTAGAAAGATGAATTATTTCCAAAGAAAATTCAGAGAATCTGGATTACTGTAAACTTCTAAATCACTGTTTCCCTATAGTCATTCACTAGTCAGGGAAATATGTGAAACTGGCACCTAAACATGGACCTAAATCTTATTATATGGTTGCAGTCCCAGAGAAGTATTGTCTGAAAAGATGTCCAGCTGTTGAGTTTTAAACCCACAGGGCAACAGAGCACCACGTGGCCGCTCCCTAAATCCTTCCACCTCAGGGATGGGCAGGAGAAAATACAACAAAAGGCTTGAAGATGGAGACAAGGATAGAAAGGGGTGACTCATTATGGTCAAGGGCAGAAAACAGACTCAACTGGGGAAGAAAAAGAACATCAATTTAATTTAAACACCACTACCACCACCATTTAATTTAACAATTACTAATTGGCTTGGCCTTGGCCAGAGGTGAGTCTGACTTGGAGCTGGGGGAGCTTTGAGAAGCTCTTTGAGAAGCCACCGCTGTAGTCCCCTCTCCTGCTACCAAAACCCCTCCATACACAAACCCAACTATTTAAAATCACCACCACCACCGAAAAACCCCAGCTAGGCAATTCCAAGAAGATAAAAATGTGGTTGTGCTTTCCTTTCAGTGTCCTTCTGTTGTGGTTTATACCCAGCCAGCAGCCAAACACCTCACAGCCACTCACTCACTCACCCTCCCCAGGCAGGAATGGGAAAGGGTTAGAGGGGTGCAGGGAGACATGTACGTTGAGATAAAAACAGTTTCATAGGTGAAATAAAATAAAACAATAATAATACTAGAAAGTACAAATGGGTAATGCACAATGCAGTTGCCCACCACCCACGAACCGATACCCAGCCTGTTCCTAGCTAGTGATCCTGAAAGATCAAGATCCCGCAATTGTAATCCCAGAAGACAGAGACAACTGCCCTGCTTCTCAGCCACCCCTCCCTTATATACTGATCATGACGTCGTATGATATGGAATATTTAATTGGCTAATCTGGGTCTGATGCTCTGGATTTTCTCCCTCCCAGCTTCTTGTACACCTGTGCATGGGCAGGACATGGGGAGTTGGAAAGTCCTTTATCTCTTAGCAACAACTGTAAACATCAGTTTATTATCAGCATTCTTCTCATACCAAATCTCATATTGGATCCAAAACACAGCATAGTTTTTGCTACTAAAATGGAAAATTAACCCTATTCCTGTTGAAACCAGGTCATCTTCCAGCTTGCTAAGAGAAATGGAGCATGCATATTCTTTTACTAATGCAGCTTCTCACTTACTTGAAATTGATTTACTTGAAGATGAGAATCAACTTTTTTTTTTTAATTTTTCCTTGTTAATCCAGATTTAATTAACACTTCTAAATTCTGTTTCACTTATGTCCAGCCATCCTTCCCTCTTTCTTAACCACAGCTTTCTCAGTGGAGAGAAGACTACAGATCTTGTCAAAACTTTTGCAGCTAAGGCCTTTTGTGCAAACTGTGAGAGATGAATACACTGGAATCTTGAATCTGAAAGAAGGTAAATTTGGTCCACAGATAGAATAACTAAAGTAATCTGAATTGACATTTTACTGTGGCTTTTCATTCTGATTAGAGATTACAGTAAAAGGAATACTCTATTACACATAATACAAAGGTATGTTATTCCATACCTCACTGTTAATCTGAAGATTTCATTTGCTTTCTAAATTAAGATAATTGTTTTGAGGACTGTTTTGTTATCCATGAAATAAACATCCAGTCCCTTAATATGTGAGCAGCCATTATGTTTCTCTTCCTTTCAACTAACCATGCTGTAACTGAAATCAGCTGAAAATTCACACACTTAAATTTCATCCTATCTATAAGGTGGTTTAGTTTAAGACAGGTACCCTTTATAGGAAGTCAGTTCATTTTTATTTTTGAACAAAAGGAATCAACCTCTAAATGCCAGTTCTCTCAACTGATTATTAAAGGAATTTAGATAAAAAGCTAAGGAAAAATGTCTAAACTTCTGAGGTCTAACACTACATAAATTATATTCCACCTTAAATCTTTGGGATAGAGGTCGAGTTAAAAAAAAAAAAAATTAGCAATATACTAAGAAAGAATAATAATGAGATACTGTCAAATACTATCATCATAAGGAGCCCTCATATATCTTACTTCAGTTATTTAATTCAACCCTTTAAATTAAACTCAAGGTAGCATATTAGAATATATCTATGTGCTCTCAAGTACACTGTTACTATCATTAGAACATTAGGCATGCAGAATTTTTCTTTTTGACAGGAGACTTATACAGAAATAATTTAAATAATTTAGAAGAAACATTTCACTTTACAGAAGAGTAAGTGTTTAACCCGAACCACCCCCAGGTGGTGTAGCTGTGTGGAATTACTGGTCATCAAAGCCAGCTCAGATCAGGTCACTGCTACACTCTCACTGCTTCTTGTAAGGTTTGTCCTCCATTGGTTCAGGTGGTTCCTGCTATAGTAATTCCTGTATCATGCAACTCAAATCATGAGTTACAACAATTTAAAGGTATTTCCATTACAATCTCCACCCCAGTCCCTTTGGGCCAGACCATAGGGTTTAACATTGCAATGAACTCCTCCCCCTGCTCCTGCTGCAGCATGGAGTTATCCACAGCCACAGATGTTTGACATGTACCTTTTCCAGTGCAGACTTATCCTAGGGCCGCGATCCTTTCAGAGGTATACCTGCTGTGGCACAGACATAACTATGGCCACAGATGCTTCAAGGAGTACCTGCTCTGGTATGGATTTATCCATGGCCACAGATGCTTTGGGATGTCTTGCTCCCATGTGGTTTCATCCACAGGTCACAGTCCCTTCAATTTGAGTTCCAACCTGTCCAGCACAGCAGCACAGAAACAGCAGTGATGCCTTGGCCATCTGCCAGCCCAGGCACATGCTTTTATCAAAATGTTCCCAGGCACAGCAGAGTAGTAAGATGATATGCAGTACAGCAGTACAGCAAGCAGTGAAAGCAAAATGCAGCCACTAACAAGCACTAGACTCTAATTTACAGTAAAGTGAGCAAGCCCCATGACAAACACAGGAGCCTGCCAATTAATAGCTAAGCAGCAGTAACAGATATAAATTTTATCTGTTACATTCCAATCAAATCTGTCGTTATCTCACACCCTTGGAGCACCACATTGGGCACCAAAAAGGACTGTTGTGGTTTAATATCAGCCAGCAGCTAAGCCCCACACAGCCATCATTCAATCCCCTGCAGTGGGTTGATAGAGAGAATCAGGAAGTAAAGGTCAGAAACCTCGTAGGCTGAAATAAAGACAGTTTAATAGGTAAAGAAAAGCCATGCACAAGCAAAGCAAAACAAGGAATTAACTATTTCTAATTGGCAGGCAGGTGTTCAGCCATCTCCAGGAAAGCAGAACTCCATCACGCATAAGAGTTACTTAGGAAGACAAGCACCATCACTCCAAATGTCCCTCCCTTCCTTCTTCTTCCCCCAGCTTTATATGCTGAGCATGACATCATATGGTGTGGGATATCACTTTAGTCATTTGGGGTCAGCTGTCCCAGCTGTGTTCCCTCCAAACTTCTTGTGAATCCCCAGCTTACTAGCTGGTGGGGTGGAGTGAGAGCCAGAAAATGCCTTGATGCTGTCTAATCACTGCTCACCAATAATGAAAACATCTCTGAATTATCAACACTGTTTTCATCACAGATCCAAAACATAGCCCCATAGTAGCTACTGTGATGAAAATTAATTCTATCCCAGCCAAAACCAGCACAGTAAGAAAAGCTATAGTGGGTATAGACAACAGAGAGGAGACATAGAATTACAGCTAGGCGATTCTAGCTCTCTCCTGGTAATTGTAATAACAAAAAATGTAAACATATAGATAATTTAATCTGAATCAGATACAGTGACAAAAATTTTGCCACCAACTTCAAATGGGCTACATTACACATCTTGTAGGAATGAAATAATGTTTGATTTTATGTAGCTGCTCAGGAAATTTCAACAGATTACTAATTCTCAAGATGTTAACTAATAATTTTCAAGGTTAAGAATTCCCCACTTCCCTCATATTGTACTACTGCTCAACTGGAAGAATTTCAACTCCCTCTGCAGCTCCTAGTGCTAACTGTTGCTAGACAGAATATTGGACTGGTAGAGCATTGGTTTGTTCTGCTGTAGCCACCTATATATTTAGCTAACAGCTAAAATATACAAGTAATCAATTCATGAATATAGCTTAAGAAAAGGACTGCTGCATTTCTAACTGAAATGAACTTACTGTAAAAAGACAGCTTAAGTAAGTGTTTATATGCTCTATTGCCTTCTGGTCCCTAATCTGACTGAGAAGTGAGAAAGGCCCAATATATTATTTAAATAAAGAGAGCAGGTACAGTAACAAACAACACTGCAGCATGTTTAATTTGTTTCTGTGAATCTTTAAAATCACAATGTAGCACCTGGTGCTCATTTCAATCGAGACTGAAAATTCTCCAACTACCCTCTTTGCCATTTCAGTTATACAGTCCGCTGACTCTTAAATTTAGAAGATCAATCACTGAGGTATTGATTTAAAAGAGGTATAAAAATCAAAGCTGAATGAACACATCTGACTTGTTCATAATGCATGGTCAGCTTTGGGGAAGAGAAATTGTGAAATAACATGGTGGTGGAGAAACAGTTAGACTGTGACTTGAATAAAGCCGATTATGCTGGCAACAAATCAATGATAGAGCGGAGCGTTCCATTTCATGCCTTTTGCAATAGACAGATGCAGAAAGGTAGTGTGGATGATACAGTCCCATCAACATTTCATTTTCTAAGCTGGACAGGAGAATAAAAATGCATGAAGGCTCTGAAAGAAAATTGCTTGTTTAGATATGGAGCTGCAACAGTTTTCCATCTTCAAAACCAAGTTTTGCTTGGAATTGTACACTGCTGTCCACTGTATTTGATGAAGATGTATTTTTGCAGCAGGAAGACTGTACAAGTATTAAAATATTTTCCAGAATTAATTACCTACAGATAATAAGAAATTACCTGCTTCACTAGCAGGCTACATTTCTTTATTAAACTGGAAAAAAAGTCAGACTGATTTTTCTTTATTGTATTCCCTCTCTCTTTACTGCCACCCCTCTGCTTTAAAATTTTGTACAAAGATAAGCTTTGGGCAGGATTTTATGCAGAAAGTAAGAGATGAGTTGGAAATGAGGTAATAAAAGCTGAACATAACATCTTAGAACACATGATCCATTCCTGCCCTAAAGATAGCTTCATCTATTCCAGCTCCACAAGTGTGGTAAAATGAGAAAAAGAAGAAATTGTGTGTTCTGACAGAAAGAAGAAAAAGAAAAATGCTTGGTCTGATTTAAGTTTGTGGCTGTCCCTTTAAAACAACTGCATATGAAGTTAATAAAATTGTAGGGATATGATTAAGAGCACATCTGCTATAATAAATATAAATTTATTATTTAAAGCATAATAATCTGAATAGAGAGACAAGCAATTCTGTGTATGGATTTTTTTTTTTTTTTTTAATAGAACAAGCTTTCTTACATGGCCTAGTGTATTGCAGAGAAATTAGAAATAATTCATTGCTAACTAACATGTGCCAAATAGTTTGAGTAGTGCTCAATAGTTAGCTTTTTAAAGGGAAGAACTGACTTATTTGTTTTGCTTTTTTTACTTTGGTAAGTGAACAAAAGTCTCTATAAATTTTGTAAGGTAAAAAATATTTTTTATCTCGAACAAAGGAGTAAAACCATATCCTGAAATCCTGTGTACTCCAAGGCCTTAAAAAAGAGTATGGTTATATGGGAAGTCTTTACTACAGAAATTAATCTGAGATGAGTTTGCAGAATCTCTTCTAAAATATGCTTTAGAGACAAAGTGAAGAGTGACAAAAATATGCGAAGAATAAGCCATTCAAGAAAATTCCGGGTTTTTTTTATTGTTGGGTGTCTTTTTTTTTGAACGTGTGTGTTTGTGTGTGTCTTTTTTTCCCTCAAGCAAGAAAAAAGGAAGAAAAATTTCTCAATTAGTAGAAATAATAGGTGTGAATTGAGAGCTTGGCACACAGTCTAATTTTATTCTGACCCAAAGGCAGCAACATATGGAGAATATCTTTAGTATCAGAGACATTTCCTCTCAGAGACTTATAACCTTGGATATGAAAGTAAAAATCCTCAGTTGAGGCTACACTTCAGCTAAAATGATGGGAATTAGGCCTGTAACATTCATTGTCTGTTTTAAAAAGCTTGGTCATCAGTATTTCTCTCTGATTCTAGAAAACGTCACAGTGATTGTTTCTTTAGGAAAATACAAACCAAGAGTTTAAATCTGTTAGATTTTCTACTTGGTTTTGGCAATAACTTCTGATTTACAGTGTCTATAATAAGAATAGAATAAGAATTCCCACTAAATTATAGGCATAACATGGGGGAAAAAAAAGTTCCATTCTGAGCAATGTATATATCAAATACAATAACTTAAAATTCTTGCAGTTCAGGAATTTAAGTTCTACTTCTCTAAACTGAATTTTTTCTAAGGGAAAGCAAAAGTCTGTTCCTGTAAAATCAAGGTTTTTAATTCAAATTGAAGAGAAATCCCAAAATCAAAGTTCTTTTCTTGAGACTTTTCTATTGCAGTTCTGCTTTAGAGCATGAATAATCTCTGCTTCGAACATACCTACTATTACAAAGCAGTATTACACACTAAGAAAACCTCTCAAGGTAGTATTCATGGTTTTTAGAATAATCACACAGTCATGTAATTATTAAGAAGCATGCTTATCACTGCCCTGGTTATGTTGCTGATTATTTTTATTTTTTTAGCTATAATTTGTCAAATCTTTCAGGTTTTACATTCTTTAGCAGGGATGGGCGTTTCTCTTATAAAGCAGCTAATGTATTTCCAACGGTACATAAATTTAAAAAAAAAAAAAAAAAAAAAAGCACAAGCAAATTAAATAAGCATAACATTTGAGTTGCCAAAGTCAAACATTTTAAAAAAAAATTAGGAAATGGAAAACTTAAAATCCACTCCTTCCAGAAAGAAAAAATTAAAACCAAAAACCCGCAACCCCACCCAAAACCTCAACTGTATTCTGTTTGCAAGTAGTGAGAGGAGACATATAGGGAAACTGCAGTTCTCTACTAAAATCAACTGGCAAATGCATGTTTCCTGTCACATGATAGAGCATATCGGTGTTATTGCAAAGTACCATTCCCTTTCTTCTCAGTCCAAGACCTGAGATCACACATTCAGACTTTCATTCCCACACTTCCAAAATCTCTCTTCCTTGCAGATGGATGACACATCACTACTTTGGATGACAGAGGCAACAGCTACTTATTAAATATTTTTTTAAAAATCATAATTCAGAATTTTATAACCCAGATAAATTGTCTAGTTCAGAATTATTTGTTTCCTTAATGGCTTTTCCAGTTCTTCTTTCTTTGAAAACACCAGTATATGATTTTTTGCAGTACTTTCCTGAAGACCAGGATTCTCAGGGTACTTAAACTTTCTAGCACTTCATACACTCACAGCAGATGTCTCATCACTGCTACTTCCTGCTGAGAATTCACAGAACCTGTGCAAACTGTGTGGAAGTCTTGACTAGTGTGAGAACAGTTTCTGTTACTACACACTCCTGGATAAGTTTCAAGTGGCTATGTGCCAGGTACAGAAAGATACCTGTTTTTGTTGAAGCTTACAAAACAATAAATAAATAAATAAATAAGATAAATAAATAAAGTAGCTCGAGGCAGCTCATGTGCTTGAAGCTTAGCAAAACTATAAGCAACTGAAAACAGAGTTTTGTAATGGGAAAGTGTCAGACAAACATAACTGTTGGCATCACTACCTGTGTCACCTATAAGAATAAGAACTTAAATAATAAAAGCTGTTACTTTGATTTCCATCTAGAAATCATTCCCTAGTGAATAACATTATATAACACTGCTTTTTATTTTTTTCTTCACATGGAAACCAGTATTACAATCTGGCTGACATAATCTGTTTTATTAAATTTGACAGTTTGCAAGGGCAAATAAGTCCTGTGCTTGCTCACAGCTCCATACTGGAATCTGAAACAGGGCATAGGCAGCCTCAGCCTGAGCAGTGGGAGCTACACAGCAATGAAGCGCTTAATCATACTTTGATAGCATGTGGGAAAGTGTGCCATTCTTCAGGAAGTCTTTGTGGCTATAATGTCTTTTCTTCTCCCTCCTTCTGTAAATCATGACCTATATATTGTCATGTGAGAACTAGTTAAGGCAGAAGAAGCTCTAGACTTGCTTTTCCTGTGAACTGTGCAAACCAAGGTGACTACAGAAACAGAGGGGAAAATTCTCTGTTGGTCCTGTCAGATCTTCAGAAGTAAGAACACTGATATTGTGATAGAGGTGTTGAGTTAGTTTTACATTCAGATTATTGTAATGTTTTTTAATTATACATATGACCACTGTGGACTTCTGATGAGCTAATTAAATAAAAATGAACATTAGAAAATAGATAATAATGTTCTTGCAGCAGTTCTGAAATTCTCTTGATGGTTTCCATCTTGTTCCACCAGATAACTCTTTCCCTTGTCATTGCAACAATTTCCACCATACACACTGCACATCTTTTTTTACCCCAGGTATGTGCTAATATTATCACTTCTGTAGTTTAGATCCTATTCGTTGGTTATGTCTCCATAAAGTATATTCAAAAAAGAAGATATACTGCAACTATTTTTAAAAAAATATTTAGTATTTTTACTATTCATATAGCATTTGTCTTATTTCTTACATGTAGAAAATATTATATATTTAAATACCTTCAAGTGATATTTCAATGGAGTTAATTTAGAAAATTAACACAGAGATAGTCCTACACTCAGAAGGCTTGATTCAAAGATTAGTTTGCTCATTTACCTATTATTTCTTTAGTGGATTCTCTAACTTATATCTGATTGCATTTACTTTTACTGGTTTGAATTACTATCTGACATTCAGGGCAACACAGAAAAAGGGTAAATAAATGCTCTTCAGAAAGGCTTTAGCCATTAGCAAATGGTTTCCCCCTGCTTTTCTGGCTGAAAGGAGAAGTAGAAATGTGAACAGTAGGGAAAAGAGTGCTAAGAATAGAACTGAAGTCATTACAAGTTGTACTTTTCAAACATGTAAATGAAAAATGGATTGACTATACTGGAATTCAATGCAGTACCTAAATAACACATAAACACTTTGAATTTCAAGGGCATGAAGGTGGAAGCATTTATTACATGGACAGGAAGAGTTAATCTTTCAAAGAAAAAAAAATTCAGGAGTTCATATTTCTAAGTAAGATACACTAACCACTGTGTAAGTGAGAGAGAAGTGCAAAAGTCAGTGAAATGTATTTAGGAGGGAGGAGTAGGCTGAATGAGACCAAAGGAGAATTTAAAAATGAGACAGATTTGAGGAGGAGAAAAGATTTGACTGGTGAGACAGAAATAGTCAAGGTCTCAGATAAGAAAGGCCTTGTGCCGCAACACTTGGCAGCACATCTGTTGAACTCTCAAACTCCTATTTTCCACAGCTGAATCTGTCCAAACAAAAGATAGGGCAGTGAGTGATAGGTGTGCAAAAGACACAAAGAGTGGGGAGAAAATAAAAAAGTTAAGAAAACAGTATTTCTTAAAATCTCAACCCATTCTGGATTTGACGCCTTGAAGCTTATCCTGAAGACATGGGACTAAGTCCTTCCACAAGATAATCTTATCTTGTTATTTCTACCAAAAAAAAAAAACCAAAACAAGAGGTTATTATGCAAGACCATTCAGCCCCTACAGCCTTCACAACTAACTGCTCCATACAGTGCTGAACAATCCCACTGCTCTCTACTCTGTGCTGAAAAGACCTGAGCAGGAGAGGATTCTGTACAATGTCTATGCTGAATGGTTAGTGTCTGGAAACTCAGAACATGGGGAGTCTAGAAACCTGTGACTTCTGGCAGTAGAAGGGAGGCTCCTTTGTTGGATAATTTGCATCAGAGAAAGAGAGATACACACATCAGCACTGAGAGGAAGCAGTGGGTAGTGGGGGCTGGGACTCTCTTCTGCAGGAAGTGGAGACATGCATCTTCTTATCTGACTTGTCTTTTGAGGTTTATTGCTTACTATGACTCAGATCCTAGAAGGTGTGAAGGGACAGTTGAAGCCCATCTTGACCTCAGACTATGCACCTTTGCCCTTCATTCGCATGGGAACCAAAGATGCTGCTCTGAGTGCATCAAGAGTGACTACAGAGCTCTGGGGGCCAGACAAAGGGCATGAGACTCCACATATATTTTCCTCTAGTCTCTTGGAACAGAAGAAAGGCTCATGTAAGGGACTTCTTGAGAGTCCATATATGCCTGACATTGTAGACAGCACTTTGCCTTTTATGATACAAGACACTTTATGAGGATTTGGGAGTAGTGGGGAGAGATAGGATACACTCAAGTGAGGAAAGAACATCTGTGCCAACACACTTACTATCCTAAGTGTGAATGGCATCAGACTAGGTTCTGTGGGGGATGATGACCAGAGGCTGAAGCTGAGGCAGGGAAGGCAGTGAGAAAATGCGTGGAAGTGTGATAGACACAGCTCTCATATTTCCATTCTGAAAGCAGTGTGACTGGGCATCTAGCTCAAAAACCTCTACATAACGCATGCAGCATGGGAAGCAAACAGGAATTAGAAGTCTGTGCACAGTGACAGAGCTACAATTTTGCTGTATTTAGGGAGACATGTTGGAATAGCTGGCATGGCTGGAGTGTGGCAATAGACAGATAGAGGGAGGATGGGTCCTGGACAGCAAGGTCACAGCCCTTCTGTCTGTGCTACCACACTTGGCTCCTGGATCCCTGTCCCTTAGGGAGCAACGCCTATCTTGGTGGCTCTCTGACAGACATTGGCATGAAAAGGATGGAAATGTAAAGATGCAAAAAAGGGAAGAACAAGAAAGGGCAGTGATGATAATGTTGGTATGGAGAGAGAATAGGGAAAGAAGTTAAGAGTGAGAAGAGGAAAGTTGCAGAAAAAGACATACAAAAGGAGATAACGGAAGTTTTGATTAGTTGAATTAGCACATCTCTATGAATGTAAGAAGCTGTTCTGTTAACAAACTGCTGATCTGAGAATAGAGAAGCAAGGCTGGAAGCTGGATATGTGGCAGCTAGTGAATAGTTCACTTTAATCTCTAAAATTTGTGGCTGAATGGAAAAATCAGTTTTATGCACTCTTAAATATAATTTCTCATATAGATAAAAATAAGATTTGAATTTACATCTGTGTGTATTACTTTTAACATGCTCAAACTTCCTTTTTGGTATCAGCCGTGAACATATACTTTCTCATATGGGAGCAAGTTAGTAATTTCTCTCTTTTTTTTGGTATTGTATAGAGGATATGATTGAGTTAGATCTTGTCTAAATGAAAAGATGTTTTTAAAAGAACTCCATGGCTTTTATCTGTAAGATATATAAGCTAAACAGATATTCAGGATGTCAAATTATTATACACAGACTTGCAGCAATATTTGATTATGAATCTTTGTCACTACAAATCAAATTCCTCTACAGATAGCCATGTGTGTTGTTGCAAATTTATAGTCTGGCTTGACTTAATAATCACAGAGGCATTATTTCTTTATCCAGAATTTCAAGTTGTGTATATTTATTCTGAAAAGGCAAGAACTGTACAAGACATCTATCTTAGACTATTTGAAAGGTATCAACTGTTTAAATGACATTTTCACCTTCAGCAAATACATCTTTGCCTGCTAGAAATGGTGATGCTATCATGCTGCAGGCAATCTATGATACAGTCATGTCACAAATAGATGTCAGCTCTCATTACATTCTCAAGTATAAATTCCACTTATCAGTTCCCACATAGTTGCAGATGTTTTAACAATCCCATTTTACCATGATTGCACCAAGGCTCAACCTCAAATGCTTTATAATATATTTGTAGGAGCTACTGTAGATGCATCAGATTTGGAAGCATTATGTGTAGTTGGTAACCACATGGGAATTTTATTTCCAAAAAGTATTGAATATACTAGTAATTTATTGTCCAGCTCTACCTTGACAAACAAGAGAAGTAATTTGTAATTTTCCATTACTTCTTCCTCCACAGTCTGGTTTACAGCATTACAATGATATTATTTGCTATTTGAAACTCAGACCTAACTTTCTGTTTTCTGAAATATTTTTGCAAGAAAATATATCAGTCACCTCATGCTCTGATGATTAGCAAAGTTCTTGGGTTTTTGTATTAGCCAAAACCTGTAGGACTTATTAGAAATGGGTTTTTAAAACAAATCATTTGAAAATTAGTAATTATGACAGGGTTTTGTACATACAACTTTTAAAATCAGAACCACATTGCTATGAGAAAAGTCACCATTTGTTGAAGACATCCATGTTACCTTTCTGTTTCCATTACAGATTATTTCTGGTGCAAAGCTGTCTTCTATTTTTCTTAGCTAAGCGAATTTTGAGAACTCCTCCATGTGGTAATGCACTACTACATGATAATAAGCCAGACAGTGATGTACTACGGTGCTAAAATATCTCACTTTACTGCTATTTTATGCTTATTTTACAGTCAGGTACTATCTAACACCTGACAATTGTAAACCAGGTAGTAATATATAAAATACTGAAAATAAACATCATACGTAGTAGTTATCAAAGAAAATTTTAGAAAAATAAATGTCGCCTTTATTTAGTGGGATAGCATTCTGCTGACTGCTGCGTGTTTATACTGGTGTAACAGAGAGAATTTGAAGCAAATCTGAAAAAGAAAGACAGCCTTCTACCACGCAGGTCGTAGTTTGTTCTTCTTAACAGTAACAGTGCAGGGCAATTTCATTCCATGTTAACTTACCTGCAAAAAACTTTTTTAGCTCAGTAATTTATATATCTGTCTTTCTAGGCGTTGTGCATATATCTTGATGTCTTTCTAGTCTCTAAGCTTATTTTCTAGTTAGTAAAATACACTGAAAATTATGATATGCTCATTTTAGAACTTTATTACTAATTCAAATTTTAATAATCTAAAGTGGATGGGAGAGGTCAGAGGAAGTCTAACTTAAATGTCTACTTTCCCTAGAAAGTCAACAGAAAGAAAAATTAACTTCTGAATAGTGGAAGACTGTGCTTATGATAGCTGTGTATCTGTTCTATAGAGATGTAGAGAATCAATAGGAAGTGATAAATACCAGTCTTCCAATAGGATGCTACTTGCTTGACCCTCCCTTGAACAAATTCTACTGTAGTCATTATCTATCTCTTGCTTAATAATCTAATAATGGGGTCACACGAAATGTCCTAGGATTTTTTCAGTTTGAGGTGACTGAACGCACCTTTTCCACAGATCAGACAAATACCAAAAAAAAACAAACCAAAAACAAAGGTGAAACGGGTATCTTTTCTCAATGCATCCTTTTCTGAATCACAGTGTAACCACTCAAGCAAGAATCTTAGTCTGAAAAGGAAGCAGACAGAAACATTTTTTTTTTTTATTATTTTTTTTTTTTAGTTTTCTGGGGAGCAAACCTCTCATCTGGCTGATGCTGGAACTTCAGTTTAGCTCCAGCTAAATCTGTAGGCATTTCATATTTTATCTTGACTGTATAAAAAATAAAAATAGTATTTGTAATAGGTGCAGAACCTCTGTTTGACTGAAGGGACTACTCATCTGCTCAGATGTTTCCATTTTGCCTTTTTATTTTCCCTGCCTCAGCACATACATTGAGACACACAAAGCAGCCCCCAACAGCATTAATCCTTTTCACTATCTACAAGAACCAGAGGGGAAAAAAGGTCACTTTAACAGTATGATGCTTCATAGGTAGTAAAGTAGCTTGAGTGTAGTAAAAAGTGTGTGTTCTCTTTCAACTCAGTAAATGCCACCTCCAGGATGATTCCAGGTCATGGCTGTTTGAGGAGAGTGAGAAAGCATGAAGGATATTGCTGAACCAATATCTCTGCATCTTCTGCCATCAAACTAGAATAACCAAGAAATTACATTTCTGCAATATATCCAGATGCTGTCAGCACAACTCAGTGTTGCACAAAAAAAAAGATGAGCTCTAAACTTCCAATGTTGCAGCATGTTCTATAATGTACCATGATTATCATTAATACTTAATTATTGTAACACTGCATTTGTCACGTC
The DNA here is from genome assembly GCF_965140245.1 of Athene noctua. Lineage (NCBI taxonomy): Eukaryota > Metazoa > Chordata > Aves > Strigiformes > Strigidae > Athene > Athene noctua. The sequence goes on from NC_134039.1 coordinate 68,058,688, forward strand.
ACAGTGATTATTTTTCAGTTTTGTTTTTTCACTGTCCTTGAAAAAAATTACCTCACTCTCAATAAATTTAAAAGTACTCAACTTTCTGTGTTTGAAGAAAATATTGATGATTACCTGCATCTGAAGTGCTAAGGCTTGGACAACCGGCCCAAGCCAGAGTTGACCTATAGATGAATCCTGTATATTTTGTAACTGATAACCATTGTGCTAGTAGGTATTGTACTAAGTTATAACAAACCACCTGTTCTGATGTAAAAAGTGCTAAAGCACTGAAATACTGCAGCCTGAACAATGGGCCCCAAGCCAAAGCTGCTAACTTAGTATGTAATCATTAACAAAGTATGTAAGCTCACTAGTGAAAGATGCAGCTTAGACAGAATATAATCAGGAGTGAGGAGAGAATGTACCCAACTTCCCTTGTTTAGCCTTGTTCAAGGCTGAGAACCCAAGTATCTGGCCTTGTCAGAAACTCCCTTGGTTTCCCCCCCTGAGCCCTGGCCAGGCTTTGGGTGGAATCCAACAGGAGAATGAAACCAGAAATTCTCCACTCAAAACAAAGGTGCCAGCTATTCTGGCTTGTCAATCTCTGGTATATAAGGCTGGACCCGCTCACAGCGACTTTGTCAGCCTCACCTACGGGTGGAGGCACCGAGTAGGATTTCCCCCTTGCCGGGACAGGCTCTCCAAACCCTCGCTGTAACCGGGGCTGCCCAGCCACTGCGGGGCTGGATGATGGTAACGTGTGCAAGTGGTCATGTACTTTTCTTAATCTCCATTCTCTCTCTCGTGTAGTAATTATCTAATGCATTACCCTGTATTTTCCTGTTTGCTGCTTTAAGTGCACTATTCTTGTTTTTCTTACTGCATGTTTTCTGTATTACACTGTTACATTGGTTATCACCAGTAAAATACGCCTACTCTCTTCACTGTGGTGTCTGAGTTTAATTGGTATCCTTAATCAGCAAAACAGCATCTAAGTTTTACACATCATTATCTGATTAATAAGGTTAAATGTGATCAATGCAACTGGCACTAACAGATATCATTTGCTCATATAATAGATGGAAAAATTACTGTGTGTTAAATCAGATATTTGTAGTGATCAGACAAGTTAAACTTAGACTAGAACTCAGCATTCAAGTTTTATATAGACGTAGAGTTTGAGTAGCAGTGAAATCTCACACTGTCTCTAATTATTTTCACAAGATTTCATGCTGAAATAACTATAAGGGTCATAATTATTATCAGATAATGCTTATTCTTCCTTTTTTTTCCTCAGTGAGGAGACAAATTCCTGAAAGATCAGGGTGCATCTGCAGTGGAACAGAAAAAAAGTCCCTTATTACAAGGAAAAATATTAGTCCACATCTTAGATTAGTAACTCTAGTTCATTCTTCTAAAACCCAAATACCTTCATAAGACACAGTCTTGAAGTTCCATTGTATAGTTTTGCTAATCTTCATAATTCACATATTTTCTCATAACTCTATTTTCCTGCATTTAAATATTTTATTATAAAACTTGAAAAAAAAAGTGAAATATTGTTATAATAAGATGAAACAGAAAGAAAGCAATAAAATATTCAAGCTGTGATCCTTATTTGTTTTTTATTATTCAGAAATTTATTAGAAGTCTCTTGGTCCTATAAGGAGATGAGTTTAATGCACATGCAACTCTCAGAGAGAAAGTCCTTATCTCAGGTAGATTTCCTTAATAATGGAAGATATCAAGATGTGACGTGCTTCATGGTCTGCATCAATATATGTGAGGGGAAGGAAATGTTTCTTCACAGAGCCTGTGTAGAGGCAAGAGACCCAGACTTACATTGCGTAGGAGTGCAACAGGAAGATGAACTCTTACATAATAGGTACTGGAGGTTTATAATAGCCTCTGGAGGCTTGTGACTTCTGGCAACAGATTTCCCCACTTGCAGATGTTCATTTTTAGACAAGCTACAGACATGGCAACAGAAGATGTGAAAGAATCTGTTAGGGATTTTATCTACCTGGACCAATTGTGCTTAATCCACATTTGAAGCAGTGCCACAAAGTGAAAGCAATGGACAACGGTAGTCAGAGGTCCGCTTCTGCAGGGGAAGAAGGCTTCCAAAGCCTCCTCTTTTTCAGCCTGCCAAAGATTAACATAGAAATATGACGTGGACATATAGGGAAAACCAAAGCTTGATGGAAGTTGAAACTACAAAGGGTGTGAAGGTCAAAAAGAAGGACATTGAGAGGTACCTCAGCTGTAAACGGAAGTCCAAGAAAAAAATCTTGTCCTGCTGCCAAAAGAGTTGGTAACCTAGTGGGAAAGGATATAGAAAATGCAGAGGTGTTCAGTGCCCTTTTTACCACAGATTTAATTGCAAGGTCTTCTCAGGCTGTCAGGCAGCAGCAAGAGCTGCTCCATGAGGGAAGACCAGCTGGTAGCCAAAGGACATAGTCAAGACACTGCCTTCAGTGATGGGGTGCAGTTCAGCGTACCCAAGCAGGGATGGATTGGTGACTGAAAAGTTCTGGTGACAGGCTGATAATCATCAGACAAAACAAGGTGTCAGGACTGAAGGCACCTGCAGTATAGCTCAGACAAACGCTGGGGGTTCAGGACTGAGCCTAAATGGCCAAGGGTGCATGGCAGGTGAGACTGGTCAGAACAGTACCTATTTTTCACTCCAGGTTTGATACAGGCATTCCAGACCTCCATACTTTGGTAACAAAGTTTGGGGGAGAAAAATACAGCCCACCATAAAGAATGACCAGGTTAAGGTCTACTTGCTTATACTGGACATGCACACATCCATCAGACTGGACAGGATGTATCTCAATACAGTCTGGTTAACATCATTTTGATGCCACTTGCTCTAACCTTTGAGAAAAAGCTAACAGACTAAGAGCTAGACTTTTCTCAGGGGTGCACATTAAAAGGAAAATATGTGTGCAAGTTGCAGCAGGGGAAATTACAAACTGGATTTCATGAAAACAGAGTCTTCATAGATGGAGTGCCTAACTACGGAAGCAGGTTGCCCAGAGAAGTTATGAAATCTCCAACCTTGGGCAAGACCCTGAACAACTTGGTTTTACTTTGGAATTAACTCTGTTCTGACCCCGAGGCTAGACAAAATGACCCCTGGAAATCCTTTCCAAACTAATTGTCTATGATTCTGATACAGAAGGATTTTATTGACTTTCTGGCAAACATTTCCTTTATAAAATTATTTTCATAATCCTTATCCCAGCACAAAAACTGAGAACAGGAAGATAATACTTATGAAAGTTGTCTAGATGACTTCTTCATATACTCACTCAAAAGTGTAAACCAAATATTGATCCATAATATTAATTCTGTTGAGCATATCAGAATCTTATCAGGAGAGAGCAATATTGTAGCACAGACTAAGAAAATACTACTGCTCATTATCAAAAAACTGGAACTGGAACAAATATTTCAAAATTCAGGTAAAAACAGTGACAATATGGTTAAATGAAGAAAAATGCTTTGCATCTGTAGAGTCTCCACAGTTAGTCTCACTACTTTGGTCCTGAAGTTTAACTTCAAAAAAGATACTGTAAAATAAAAACCCATTCAAATTTAGTATCTGTAAGAATGTGGTGAACTAGGAATAGACCACTTTCCATGTAGAAAGATTAAACATCTTTTTTAGGCTCTTTTTTTTTTTTTTCTTTTTTTTTTTTTTTTAATTGATACAACTGGAATAAAACAGAAACAAACTCAGATACACACATTCTTCATCAAAATTATTAATCATTTAAACTCGTAGTGAAATGGTTCATAAACTGTTCTCCTATTTCTGCATGCTTAAACATAGATTAAGAACTTTAGTAGGCAGACAGTCTGACAACCTTAACTTTTTCCTACCAGTCTGTGTTTCCAGAAGCTTTATTTCTAATTTAATCTCCCAGATAATGTACTTTGAGATAGACACATTGACTATGAAATATGAATGTTTTAGCAAAAGTCTGTATTGATTTCTTGAAATTATAAGGAATATGGGATATTTGAAATGCCTGTTGTATGTGTCATTTATCAATACCTACATAAAACCTCTTTCTATGTAGATATTGATATCAGAACATTGACAGAACTAGAAGGTAGATGTGAAAAGAATAAATTCTTTTATAAGACATATTTCTTGTTGAAGAAGATGATGGATGGATGGATAAAATTAGTGGTTTTATCCCAATTATAGTGGGAAATTTATTTCCTTGACTTTGATCCACAGCTGATGGCAGGTTCTTTAATACTGCTCTTACAAACAGCTTTCAGAGATGTGGAGATTGTCAGAAGAGTATCTCTGTCTGCCTTACACACTGCTTCCAAAAGTAACTCTGAACTGAAAAGAGATTGAGAGGTTTCTTTGATAGGTTGGTTTGTTGCTTTTTTTTTTTTTTTTTGAGGCAGTCAAATGGCACTTGAGGAAAAACCAATAAGAAAGGAAAATTGTTTAAACATTAAATACTGTATAGAGAAGAATTACTGAATGTACTTATTAACTTTAACAGTATATACCCATAATTCATCCATGAACATAGGTAATCTTTTGCAGTCCATCACATTTGTATTTTGATTTTAATATGGCAAAATACTTAGCATATATAAAATCAACTGTATTATAAGTTAAAGAGTATCTTCAGTGTTTAGAAAGTAGGAAAATCTCATGAGAAAAATCTATACAGACATTCATACAAAAGGAAATATATATTATACAAGGTTATACTGAATTCATAGTGGCTGTTTTAGCATCATCCTTGCTGACTGAAAGGTAGTTACTCTAATCTCACAAACACATATGTAAAATTAATGTAAATATACAATATTACTGGAACAAAAATACTTTCTGCACAGCAAATAAACCTCAAAATAGTCAGATCAAGATAGACAGATCACTTATACTGGCTTGAAGTATATGGTGATAATTAACTCAGCAAATTTCCTAGAAAATTGTCATGTTCAGTCCTATTTAATTTAGATTCTTTAGCTGTTTGGGAGATATAGAAAATAGTGACAGTACTGTTTTATATGAAGATAGGGAAACTTACTAGAGTGGATTAGGTATGGACACATAAATAAGAGTTTTCTTAAAAAAAGTTCGGAATAAGCAACCTGTCTTATTATGTATTGCTGAGGCCAATATACAAACACTTTCAGCATGGGAATTTAGATACCATTAAACATTACAACTGTCTCCACTCTGTCATAACTGTACCAGCACCTGCTGCAAAACTACTTTGTGCTGATCTGCTATGAAAATGCAATATTACCAGGTCTCACATTGATTTATGTAGTTCACACCTGCAAAACTGGTAGTTGCACATTAAAGCACATCAAAGCCTATGTCAAGAAAAGAGGTTTAACACTTCTTATAGAATAATTTTTAACACTGCTTGCTGGGTAGAACGGTACTTTCTGTTAATGTGCAATATTTTGTATTGATTCTTAAGCTAATACAGAGGGACAGAAATTAATTTTCCTTTATACAAATCAGAAATGTGAGATGTATGAGCCTTTAGCTGATCCAGCATGCTGTAAGAATCAATCACAACAATGTCCATATAATCTCTCTTTTACTTTAAACATAGCTCCCGGCCAAATACACTTCTTCACTTCTCTCTTGCCTAGTCAGCAATGCTACTGAACATACCATTCTTACCATAGCCAGAATAAGGATAGTTTTACTTTTTAGAGAACATTTTCAGCTGTGTTATTGCCCGTTTTTTGAGTCCATTAGGCACCTTATGTTTGCTTTACAGTTCTAGAGTTGCTACCAATTCACTTCAGACTTCAGAGCTCCATGGTTAATTCATGCAAGCTTTTGGGTTCTTTTCTGTCAAGCCACTGTTACGGAGCAAAATTTTAAAATATCAGAAAGCAAGGAACAGTCAACATGACTCTTTGCTTGAACATTCATGTTGTACTAGACATTTTATTTTAAAACTGTCATTTAAAAATGAAAGTTTTGGGATTTGTGTGTTTTGGATTTAATATGAACCTAAAAGATTAGCACTACACAATTTTTAAATTATCTACACTTATTGAATTTCAAATTATGGCTTCTATCACTTTGTCTTCTGTAAATTTCTTGGATGAACTGGCTTTCAATCTTCTCACTTTGTTGGTTGCTCCATACTATTGATCAGAGTTTCTCAGAATGATTTTTTTGTTGTAGAGCTCCATCAGGATCAGTTTGAAAAATCCTAAGCAAGACAGAATTAACTTTTTTAAGTCCTCACTTTTTTTCCTTTCATTTTACCTCAAATTTCTCTTAGAAGTCTTCTCTTTTTTTCTCAGAATTCTAGTTCCTACGACCCTATAGACAAGGGCAAAGCAGACAAAACAGATCAGTTCAAAATCAGGTCTAACTTGCAAAACTGGTAGTTGCTTTCTCTAATGATCTTATATTAGCATGGACATTTTTCTTCCTCAAAATGGCAATTTTAATAGAAGTATTCCTCTTAAGGCTTCTTCTGGAGTCATTAATGAACATAGCTTTAATGCATGAGTCTAATTTCCTCTTTATTTTTTGCTCTTTTTTAAGCAACAAAGTTAAGGGTTTCCTACTTTCAGCATTTTGACTGAAACAATAGACTCCATTACATGAACACAAAAGGAACAAGCACAGACTACTTCTGTTGCTGTTACTAATCTTATTGCATATATATCAAATCTTTTGCTACTTGGGACATATCAAATTCTATGAGAAACCAAATGCAACTTTTGGTAATGTTTATATGAAATAAGGACAAGTGTCCATCTAATAAAGCATTCTGTGCTTACTGTGGCAAGTGGCAGATACTTAGACAAAGTATATAAAAATGGGTTATGTATAGAGTCAGGTTCCATACAGTATACTCTCAGCTTCAAATTTCTATTTATAACTTGGTGTTTAAAAGGTCTGGAAGGAGTTTTGAGCCATAGATATCTCTAATTGCATTCTGATTTATTTCATACTTTTGAATTTCATCCTGTGGCAATTGAATTCTGCAGTTTAACTGAGATTATAATAGTGGGATGGGCTTCAGCAAAATATTCCCTAAATTCCATTCTGAGATCTCCCTCAGCATGTTTCACTCACCTATAAAGAGATGGTTGATGCCCTGTGATACCATAATGAGCTTCCTTCTGCCAGTAGGTAGATCAGAAGCCTGACCTTTGAAGTTAACCTGTTTGTAGAAATTATTTTATGTATCAATATAATCAGGACTAGATGAAGGTAGCTTGGAAATAGAGCTGGTCATAATTTTTATGACAGAAATTTCATGGTAGGGGATTTTAACTCCAGAATGACATTGCTGGTTTTGGACAAAAAAGGGAGAGAGCACTTTAACAAAATATTGAGTGCTCACACTTGAGATAGGCATTACTGTCCGTAATACCTTGCTTCCAATCATGGTAAAGATTGAAGCAAAGTCTCATCCTAGGTGAGTATAATAACCATCAAGAAATTTCTCTTTAACCTATTTAATAACTTTTATTTTATAGACTCCCAAGTATCCTAGGTCAGTCCCTGGTTTGTTCTTTTAGAGATTAATAGGCAACCTTTCCATTCTAATGGTTTCATGAATTAGAATATTAAGCTCTATATTGATGATTTGCTAGTAAAAAATATAGACCGAAGATGTTAACTGCTAAAGACTTCTTAATTATTAAATTTTAATCCTTAAGGATAGTTTTTTTTTTTGTATTTACTGAAGAATCAGTGTTGAAGATTTAGTGCTGGAGATGGATTTTTTGAAATGGAAAACAGAAAATTAAAATTAAATAACTGCATGGAAATAATGCCATTCCAAATCATTCTTGCAAAAAACAGACATTTATTCTAGTAGCAAGACAGTGCATGAAACTTAATAATGAAACAGATTTTTTTAATAGTTTCAATATAATGGATTTAGTGACAAAATTAACCATTGGAGCACGCTGGTAAGTTTTGTGCAAAATCCCAGTAAATTTTCTTTTTCTTTACACAAACCCCACATTTCTTTGTGTTGTCCCTCTTCTATTTCACCTTAAAATAACTTCTCCAAAGTCAACTTCTATTCTCACTAGTTTTAAACTTTAAGTTCTGGTTTTTTTTCGGTGACTTATCAATCATTTTTAAGGAAAGAAGACAAGTTTAATGACAATTTTTACTTGATTGAAAAAGCTAATTTTTTCTGTCAGAAAAATAAAATTCAACAGAATATCACTTTATGCAGTAACTGCTTGTATAAAAGAAAAGCATAAGATAATTTATTTACAGCTTGGTTGTGCTGGATTCATAGATCGCGTATATTAGAAATGACTGGATATAGCTAGATTTATTTATTCACGTTTTCTAAAGCCTATCTGCATCCCAGTAACAATGACTTCTGCAATTCCTAGCACAGGGCTCTGCGGAGCACAGGGCTGGATGGAGCTGGGCTGAGCTGGTTTCAGGTCCTGCATTGGGGCCAAATACCTGCTGCTTCCCTTGCTTGAACCTGAGCAACACCAGTGCCTCCATGGGAAGGCTCTGGCAAACCCAGGGAGTCACTGCCAGAAAACAAGATCTCCTGGGGGAACAGAGCCTGGGGAGTCTGTGGGGACATGGTCACACTCATCTGGTGGTGTGTGGTTGTGTGTACCCAAGCAGACCCCAATATTGAGGATGAGGGGACCCCCAATATCAGCACTGACCTTCTGCCAGGAAGGGACTTGGGATGTCGATGACTCGCTGTGACAGCCCAACCCCACTTGTCTGGAAGAAGGATGCCTCCATTGGCCTTGTGAGCTGTAGGAACACTGGGAAGGTGAGCACAGCAACAACAAAAAGTTGTAAATATTAAAAAGGGTTTTTTTTTTGTATAACAATTCTAAGGGTATTAATATTATATAGTTCTTCCTATACTAATTTGTACTGATTGTTACTATCATTGTAATTGGACTGTTTGTTGCATTTCAGTTAGATTTTAAAGCTTTTAATGAGACTAACAATAAACTCTTGGCTCCATAAATGTGCTGTTTTCTTTCACCTGTAACACAGTTTTGAATGTAAATCAGCTCCCTAAAAAATCGGAGCAACAGGGGCAGTCATACAAAGTGCTCAGAAGTATGCCAGGATATATTAGCATAGATGCAGGCTCTGACATTAGATTCTTAATATATTTATTTAAAGTTAATTTTGTTATATTTTACCACATTTCTAATACTTCAGACCTCAAAATAATTGAATCTCAAGAAGGAAAGTGCTACTTTAAAATGAGGAAAAGGTCTCCAAACATGGAATTGCATATTACTGCCATTAATAATTTTTCTTTCTTATTCTCATTTCTTTGAGAAATTTACTGAAAAGTTACTTTTAAAAATATAAATAATTTAGACATGGAAAATGTTTGAAGGATATTAGGTTTTTTGGAGTGGATTTTACTGTGCTTTTAACTACCAGAAACTTTGAGATGAGCTCTATGCAAGGAAGGAACTTTCACTTATGGAAAATACAGGCATGAAATCTGATCAAATTTTATTTTTGTTTCACCATCTAGTGTCTATAATGACATAGCAAGAAGGGAAGTAAACACTGGAAAATATTTATCTTAAAAATAGTAATATGAAGAAGCATATCCTAATGGTAATGAAAACTGTGAAATATCTTTATCTGCTATAGCATTGCAGGATGTCAATAAGAAATGAATGCACTGCAGTTGCTGTTTAAAAAATATGAAATTTTGTAAACCCCATCACTGTGTGTGTTATCAGAAAAGGCATCTGCTGAGAACTACAGCATGGCTCTCACACTGGAAATGCTTTTTATTGTAATAGAAAACAATCCTGACCTGCCTACATAAATTTCTGACTGCCACATAAATAGCTGAATGGAAACCTGGAATATTTCCAGTTAGAATTTACTAGGCAGTGTGACACAGAATAAAATATAAGGGATTTATTCTGGTAATTAGTATAACTGTGGAGGTACTGATCAGGAAGAATGACATAGAATGACAACATTAATGAGCACATTAATTCTGTGAGCTGGTTTCCTTACAGATCATACAAATGTCAAAACTATGTAGAAAGTTAACCCTTCTAATTGTTATTTTAAAATTATTTTTAATTTCTATTCTACACAATAGTAAAATAGAAGTCTTAGATTTTAAGTTTCCTTTCCTTTGATCTTTTTCTGTTGAAACATTCTCCAGCCTTGCCCAAAGACACATCAGCGACATTCTAACAGATCTAGCCCATAGTTCAGTGCTAGTTAGATTGAATCTTAATGAAGGGTTTTAACACCTAAGCCCCTCTGCAATTCTACTTCATTTGGGTTCTGGGGACAGATTTTTCAAAGCACATGTCTCAAAGATTATTTGACAATTACAAACACAAAACTATTTAGGAGAACATAAATACATTCTGAGAGACTGAAATAGACATTTTTAACTTAAATATGCTAAAACTCTTCTACTTGCTAATGGTATTGAACAATGTGTGCGCTTTTTCCTCACAAAAGGTGACTGCATGAGAAAATGCTAGATAGAGCTCAGACTATTTTTTATTCTTAGATGATTTTTATTCTGCACCTTGTAAGTTGTGACCTCAAAGTTCAGAACTTTGAGAAAACGTTGTCCTGCATACAGGAAAGTCTCATGAAAAATTCCACTCTTCCAGGGAAAAGCAGTCAGGAATTCCATCTCTGTCCTAGGTCTCAGTCAATATGATGTGTTCCTGAAAAGGTACCTCACTGCTTTTTCCATTAATTGGTTGAACTACCTCCATAAGTACTAATAACTTTGTATATAGGTGTAGTCTACACAGTAAGAAATAGGGACTTACTCTTGCCCAAGATAATTTATACAGTAACTGGTGTCGCGAAGGGCATTTAGGAATAGTTTGATTATGAATTAGAAGGTGATGGAGATATAATTAAGAGAGATGAAGACCAGGACTGACTCTTCAGTCCTTAAAAAAATGTTGCCTTTTTCTCAGTGGCACAGAGAATCAGGCACCTTAATTCTAGGCCAGAAAAATACAGACTCCACACCTTCAGTTTTACTGTTGTGATGATTCTGGAAATAGATGAGGTTCACCTCACCAAATCCAGTGTTGTTATTTTAAAAAATGTTAAGAATCAGGACTGGTTCCCCTCATTATATTTAGTGCTTAATTTAGAGCATGCTGAGGTGTCTCTGCACCATGCTTTACTGAAAAGTACAAACATCTCCGTGTTCCCTAGGCTTTTCCTAAAATTTCCATTTGACTTTTTCACAAAAGGGAAAAAAAAAGGGGGGGGAAGAAAGAAAGTTAAAACCTGAGAAATTAAGGTAAATTGAACTAATATCATTCAGTTAATGTACACAGAAAAGTTTTAAATCCACCCATCTCATATAAGAAATTAATACACTAAACTTCACTGATTTTTCAAGCAGTTAATTCTAATCAAGCAAGAATTGAGATGTGAATTACACCTATAGTATCAAATTTTAGTTATTGTTCAGCCAGGTAGGTGTAATCTAAAAAGAAGTATTTAATGCATATATATATATATACACACATCTATACATACAGATACAACATTGGTGTGCACAGTCATACATACAGTCTCTGAATAATATTTAATGCCGTCTTTTAGGAAATCTAGACAATTATTCGTCTGCACTTCTTCTCTATCTCAAGCTTGTGAAAGCTGCCAAATCCCTGCAAAAAATGGGGACTAGTTTACCTTTTTTTATTCAATTACCTAGCTTAGCCAATTATTTAATGAATTCATGTATTATACTCTTGAGTTAAGGAATAATACTACTTCAGTAATTGCAGCACACTGCCCAAAAAAGAATGTTAGTTTCCTCCTTGAGGATCTAAATGGAACTGTGCTTGCAAACCATAAGTCAGCAGTGTCTGAGGAACACGGGGAAAGGTTCCTCAGAAGGCAGGATGCATGCCACATGCACACCATCCACTGTTCGTATAGGCTTTGGTTTAATTGGTTCTGAGCCAAGTAGCTGACATTCACAAGTCCATCAGAGTATAATTTCTGATTAATGTTTTTTCATAAGATCTCTTCAGGACTCCACTGCGAGTAAAATCTGATGTGAATAATACTTCAGAAACATGTATGTATAGAAAATAAATTCACATTTTCTCTACCTCAAATGCTAGCATATTTGCAAATAATTAAAGACTACAAAAAATATAGCTCAAAATTGCCATTTTAGTGCCAGTTCCTCCTGTGGTACACCAGCTCTCATATATAGAATATTTTCTCAAGAAAATAATTTTTCTCAAAAAGGAGTGATATCCTAGACTTACAAAACTATAACCACAACAGAAAGATCAGTGGGTATATTCTGAGAAATATACAGAGCCAGAAATATACTGTGAGGATTTACAATGTGTAATGAATAAATCACTTATCTTTTACCTGGGGGATGGTTTAGAAAAGAAATTCAAGTCTCGAGATAAATTAATTTTGGGTAGCTGACTCATCAGTTAATAATTTGTTCACTTGCAAAATGGACATAATCAGCAAGTCTAGATTTTGGTCACCAGAGATAAGATTAATTGATGTATTTTCCTATTAAATTAAGTAAAGCAAGTAAAAGAATATATAGAGTGTTATATGACAGCAGGAAAAAACCTCAAAAGACAGATCTGAGACAAGTCTGTATTATTCATGCTAACAGCACCTATACTGAATGTTCCCTAAAGGCTGTTTTTAACACAGTGTTTTTAAGTTTATTATTTCTAATTGTTCAGTCTAAAATTTCATACTATAAGTCAGTTTTAGAAAAAAAATGTTTTGCTATTTGCCAGTATTAAATTTTATTCTACAATATATTTTTAGATCCATCATTTTATTAAAAAAAATACATTTAATTTGTTAATTGGTTTGGTGATTTTTGAAACGTTTTTCACTAGGAAGATGTGGGGAAACAAAAGCATGAATATTTGGCTAAGTGACAAAAACTTAAGAAAAATCTGATTTTATACATCACATAATTATTCAAGACTTGCTAAATTTTAATAGGGAAATGATCTGCAGATTCCACCTGTCTCCTGCTGCCATTCCAGGTAAGAAGGTCTGAACACTATTTCTTGTGCAAGAGATGTTCTATCTGCTGTGGATCCCTACTGTACAATCCCTTATCTAATAGCAGAGGAGAATATCTCACCACTTCTCACATCAGTCTCTTAAGAGCATAACGTTGGTGAGATTTTTTTTTTTTAATATACGATTAATTATTGGTAATAAAAGTAGTATTTCATGCCTTGGAGATAGGAAAACATAGTACAAATGGAGTATGATAGATGAACAGCAAGAGCAAAGACAAAGATGCACAGAACAGTGTGTGCAAAATAGCAAAGTGATGGCTTGTGACTCTTAATATTGCTCATAGTTTTGCTTGTAGTGATCAAGGTTGGGGGGTTTCTTTTCAATTCTAGATATACGTTGGGGACAAGAAAGAATTGCACAAAAGGGCCATTTGGGTTCCTGTTCAGATAAATAAGGTAGGCCTACCTATACTTCCACAGGTAAACTGGAGTAAGTATTAGAGGTAAACTTCATGCAGCACTTAAAATCTCTTGTTTAGAGGATCTTGGCACTCTGTACACTTGAATGTGCAGCATAAGAATTTCCAAATGATTAAAGCACAGCACTTTGAAGGAAATAGTGCTAGAAAAACTGGTCGGGAGCAGGGAGAGAAAGACAAAAAGAATGGGAACATGCTATACAGATGGGAAAAATAATATATAAATATACTAAGAAGAAACTACTATGGTCTAGTTTAACCCTTTACAATATCAACTAAGACAAACAGAAATTTGTAGCTTTCTCCTTTCTATCTTCTGAATGTGAAGAGGGTTGTTTTTTTTTTAAAAAAAAAAAAAAAGATATTTTCTGCTTACCTAAGAAGTAGCCAATAAAGAATCACTGAATTAGACATTAGGAATCATTAGCAAGGTTCACTGTCTCAAGTCTGAAGTTGCTGTAAATAAACAAGCTGTTTTCAGGAACAATCCAAGGGTACCCTTAAAACCAGAGCAAAATTAATGATGTTACACAGAGGAGCAACAGGAATTATGTCCAGTGGCTCAGCATGATTACAGTTCCCCAGTGCCTTCACAGCTTTATGTAAGTTACTTAGCAACACTTAGCAGTGGAGAACAAATAGCAGCACATCTTAAAGGCCTGTTTAAAAATAATTAGCAACATTAATTCACATGCAGATTCTGAAAATTAGCTTTACTATATCTTGCAAAATACTAAAAGCTAGTTAATCTGATTTTTATCTGTTCTTCAGAATAGTCTTTTCAGTATAGTTCTAAAGAAAAAGAAGTTTATGCATTTTTGATACTCATACTACCTCCTAAAAGCTGAGGGAGTGTATTTAGGAATAGGTTTACACAGTGTAACATTAGGGAGTAGTACACCTTAGTGGTGGGCACTGAGATTCAGAAGTGAAATTTATTTCTTGGAATTGGACTCCAAAATCATTAGTCTGTCTGCTAACAACCCTCTTGGGTAGCACAAGTACTAAATAGCTTTAATTTTCAGTCTTCATAATCCTGCACTGTAAGTGTAATATCATCAGTGTTTCACCTTTGTCCCCATGGTTGCAACACTACATGCATGCAAGACTACTCCAAGAAGTCTTTCCTGTAAGACTTCTTGTCTAGGATAAATAGTCATATAAAAGATTCTTTAAATACTGTCTAAATATCTTAGACACAAAGATGCCAGAAAAAAGACTCAGAACTCTGTGACAGCATGCCTCAAGTTATCCTGGACTGAGGGTATATTTGCAAGAATTTAGCCTAGTCTTGAGGTAGTGGTTCAAAACCCCAGGCAGCTCCTCTCAGAAAAAAACAAAACATAACAGAATAAAACAAAACAAAATGCAAGTATTCTAAAAGCTGACTATGTTGAGGATTATGCAAAGAACCAATAGAGAGTGAGAGTGGTTAGGCACCATGACAGTGTGATGAGTACTGAATTAGGTGACGTGACCGTTGTTACACGTCAGTCTAAATTTGAGCGGTGAGGATTTAAGTCTCTTTGTGCAAGTTGGCTCAAGTCTATCTTTCTCACAAATGGGCAAAAAGACAAAATACTTTCTCCTTTTTTCACATAATGAAATTAGACTCAGAGCAATAACTCCTCACCTGAAGGTGGCTGCTTCCACTTCAGGGTTTGTGTGCCCAAAAGATTGACTATTTTCTCTGTCTCCTCCCAAAATACAGCTGGCTTTAAAAAGTGACACTTTTATATCTTTAGCTAAAACCAGCTTTGTATTGTATCCAGTGTTTTGCTCATTGCAAAATTCATAAATAGCACTAAGAGCAGAACCCGGAATTCCTTTCTTGCAGGTCAAACCCTGCATCAGTGTGTTAGAACACAGCAATATGTGCTTGCTTGGTTTTCCTTTCCAGTCTCACTAATTTCACACTTCTATCTGCACAGATGAAATAGTTAGCATGTGTAGTCAGATTAGTCTGTGGTTTTATGCTTAGAGTATTCTCCCAGAAAGAAGAAAAATAGGTTTGATTTATTTCTGGCTGAAAATGCCATAACATGTTTTTAAACAATTTTTACACTCTCTTGTGTATCTGAATAGCCCCATCTATTTCCTGTGCATTTCATGTCTGAAACAATTCTTTAATATGCCCAATCAATCAAGTCACAGATTTAGGAATGAATGGTAAGGGAAGGTTGTGCAGCAAGAACTCCTGAAAAGTAATTAACCAAGCATGTCCCCAGTCCCAGTTTAGATCATACTTAGATAGTTCCAACCTTCACTATACTTCTTATGAAGTGCAAAATGGGAAAAAGTTGTTGTATATTATTTATATATGAGATGCATCCACGGGTCCTGAGAGAACTGGCAGATGAAGTGACTAAGCCACTATCCATCATATTTGAAAAATCATGGCAGTCCGGTGAAGTTCCCACTGACTGGAAAAAGGGAACCATAACACCCAATTTTTAAAAAGGGAAAAAAAGAAGACCCAGGGGACTACAGGCCAGTCACTCTCACATCTGTGCCCAGCAAGATCAAGGAGAGGATCCTCCTGGAAATTATGCTAGGGCATATGGAAAATAAGGAGGTGGTTGGTGACAGCCAACATGGCCTCACTAAGGACAAATTGTGCCTGACAAATTTGGTGGCCTTCTACAACTGTGTTACCATGCCAGGGGATAAGGGAAGAGCAACTGACATCATCTACCTGGATTTGTGCAAAGCATTTGACACTGTCCAACACAACATCCTTGTCTCTAAACTGGAGAGACATCGGTTTGACGGATGGACCACTTGGTCAAAAAGGAATTGTCTGGATGGTCACACTCAAAGTGTTGAGGTCAACAGCTCGATGTCCAAGTGGAGACCAGTGACAAGTGGCATTCCTCAGGGACTGATATTGGGACCAGTGATGTTTAACGTCTTTGTTGGTGACAGGAAAAGTGGAATTGAATTAATTCTCACAAGTTTGCTGATGACACAAAGCTGTGTGATGTGGTTGACATGATGGGGCTAAGGGAGGCCATCCAGTAGGACTGTGACAGGCTGGAGAGGTGGGCCCATGCAAACCTCATGAATTTCAACAAGGCCAAGTGCAAGGTCCTGCGTGTGGGCCAAGACGATCTCAAGCACAAATACAGGCTGGGAGATGAGTGGATTGTGAGCAGCCCTGTGGAGAAGGACTCAGGGGTAGCAGTAGATGGAAAACTGACTATGAGCCAGCAATGTGCACTCACAGCCCAGAAAGCCAACGGTATCCTGGGCTGCATCAAGAGAAATGTGGCCAGCAGGTCGAGGGAGGTGATGCTCTGCCACTACTCTGCTCTCATGAGACCCCACCTGGAGCGCTGTGTTCAGCTCTGGGGCCCCCAACATAAGAAGGACACGGACATGCTTGAGCCACTCCAGAGGAGGCCACAAAGGTGATCAGGGGGCTGGAGTACCTCCCCTGTGAGGACAGGCTGAGAGAGTTGGGGTTGTTCAGGCTGGAGAAGAGAAGGCTTCAGGAAGACCTTATAGTGGCCTTCCAGTACTTGTAGGGGGCCTATAGGAAAGATGTGCATGGAGAGTCATGTTTTTAAACTGAAAGAAGGTAGATTTAGTTTTGCTATAAGGAAGAAATTATTTACTGTGAGGGTGGTGAGAAGTTGTGGCTGCCCCCTCCCTGGCAGTGTTCAAGGCCAGGTTGGTCGGGGCTTTGAGCAACCTGATCTAGTGGAAGGTGTCCCTGCCCATGGCAGGGGGGTGGGACTAGATGACCTTTAAAGGTCCCTTCCAACCCAAAGCATTCTATTATTTTATATTTAAGTTGAAGGTGATGTAACTCAAATTTAAATATAGCTCTTTGCCAAAATAAAAATACAATATATTTCATTAATATATATGTTGATTGTAATGTGAAAAAAATTACTAATTCACAGTCAACAAGGATGAGTTCCTAAAGGAAATCAATAGTTTTCAATCTGAAAGAGTAAACAAACATGCTCCTGTACTGCTGGGTGTAAACCTGAGGGGATACTAGAAATTAATTTACTGCAGAGCTTATTATATTAACAAATTAAATCTATGCATTTCCTTCACTGCACTAAGTTGTTTGACTCAAGATACAAGAGCTGTCACGACAGCTTTGTACCTTAAGTTTTTTGTTGGTTTTTTTTTTTTTTTTTTTATTGTGTTACTATCTTTAAAGTAAATTATTCCAACTCTCTACAGATATGCTAAGGCAAAGCATCATTGGTCCTAAGTAAGATTTAGATCCACATTCACATAATCTAAGCACACTATCAGTTACTTCATTCTGCAGTTCCATTCATTTTGCTATTTAGTACTAGAAACCAATAAAACACTTCCATGGATGGAAATTTAGGAACTTCAGAAAATACTTGGAGGTTAGTGCTTAGAGGCTGCAGAATGAAAGAACCAATGCAATGCTTCGTTTCTGTATATAATCAATTTTAATTTTTTTTTGTTTACCCGTGAGCTACAGTATTGTAATCAGAACCATAGTAGATTATGATTTGTCCTGGATTTGAGTGAGTGGCTGAGGTTTTTGATAGTGGGGGAAGGGGCCACATTGGTGGCCCCCTGTAAGAAGCTTCCCAAAAGCTCCCTGTGAGAGACGGAAATGTCAAATGGCTGTCTCAAAGCTTGCTTGTGTCTGTGAAAACCTCAAGGACAAGCTGTGGCCTTTGGATTACAGGAATGTCACCCAAGGAAGCAGGAGTATATCAAAGGATGCACCCCCCACTCCCTTGCAGTTACATTGTCAGACTCCTTAGATAACCCTCAAAGGGACTGAGTGAAACAAAATGTTTATCAAGTGGCTCCATCCTGTAGCCATTTGTGGCTCTACTGTGTACACCAGACACCATGCATGCAATGCTAATGAACAGATAAGAGGGGAGCATTTCTGCCCCAGAAGCCAGATGTAGCAAAAAATGTGGGACCAGAGAAAAAAACCCTAAAGGGGGGCAGATATGCTAATCAGCTGATACAATGAACTTAAAAAGGCAACAGAAAGCTTTGCTCAGTGTGCACCCACCGCCAAAGAACTGAAGACTGGGGACCAACGGGATGCCACTGGATCCATGGTGGTGACCATTCTTGCAACTCTATGCCACATGGTTGCTTGACTTCTCTTTTTTCCATCCATTCTGTCCTATCGCTGCCCCTCTCCACTTTTTAATAATAAAAAACTGGTTTGGGTGTATGGCATTTGACCTCGTTTATGTCTTAATCTCGCTCTTGGGATCATATTGAAACCTCCCCCGACACTGGATCGGAACACTCCCCCAGCTCCAAGTAGGACCCGCCTTTACACCATGGCTGGGCCAGTTATCTGTGCCTCTGCAATAACATATTTAAGAAGGGGAATCTGCCAGGAGCTGGAGTTGTGAGGAGTTGCGAGATGAACATTTGTGCAAACACTGAGGTCGGTGGAAGAAAGGAGAAGAGGGGGAGGTGCACTAGTGCAGAGTCCCCCTGTATCCTGTGGTGAGATGGCAGGGGTCTACGGTGAAGCAGATTCCAACCTGCAGCCTGTGGAAGACCCTACACTGGAGCAGGTGACTGCACCTGAAGAAGACTGGGACTCAGTGGGAAGAAGCTCCCAATGTTGTAGTTTGGCGCTGGGAGGACTGCAACACACGGGGGTGACCCATGCTGGAGCAGCTAGGGAAACTGCAGCCTGGGGGAGTAACTCATGTCAGAGTTGCTTTGTGAAGGACTGTCTCCTGTGAGAGGGGGACTGCAATGGAACAGGGGAAGAATGCCAGAAGTTCTCCCCATTCACCCCAGGTGGAAGAAGCGGCAGGACTGACAGCATCCCCCATTCCCTGCCCTCTGCACTGTAAGCAAGCACATGCTGTATGCAAGCACTTGCTGTAAGCAAGCAACACACAACAATTCCTAATACAAATATAGGAAAAACAAAACACATCTCCATGAGCTCATGACACTTTCAAAAGTCAAATGTTAAGAACCAGAAGTTTTTAAATAGTTCTGACAAAAAAAAAAAATAAAAATCCCAGTTTTCCGTTTTATCTCATCTATGTTTGGTATGACTAAAAATATTTCCTTGTTTTCCTCCTGTACTTCTCTAAGACTCTCTAGTCTCCCTGGTTTGGAATGCACTTAGAAGTAAAAGTGAAGTTATAATGAGGAAAGTTATCTTAATATGTTCTCATTTTCACATCAAAACAATTAATTTATTACATGTATATGTGTAAAGTAGTGTTTTCTTATTTTAAGACTCTGAACTTCATGCAATGTGCCATTTATTAGTCAAAATAGGCAGAAATATTTATGGATAAAACTTCCAAAGATGCTCAGTGGAAATCTGATTTTGAGAGCTTTTTTTTGAAACCAGTTAGCGGTATTTAATTTGTCATTATATATTCATGAAGTAATAGACTTTGCTTTGCCAAACTAATTTCTTCAATCAGACAAGAGCAATTCACAAGAAAGGCATATTATAGGTAGCTCAACAGCTGCTGCTCAATGTATATTATTCCTTAGAGATCTTCCAGAGATATATAGGAATGTTATTTCATTTTAAAGCTACCAAACTGTTTTGCTAACAACAAAATAAAACAAGCATTATACAGTTTCCTTTTCCATTTGCTGACTGCATGAAAGAGAAATGTATTATAGCAAAACCACCTTATGTGCATGTGCATACAGTTCTAACATCTGGTCTTGATCTATTGTGCATCTCTCACAAACGTACAGGTGAATAGACATTCCAGTAAGGATCTATTTTTACTGGGGTTTCAGATCTTAGAGAATTTTTAACTGTGGCTCTGTTTGCTAAGATTTACACTTCTTAGAAAGTAATGTCTTCAAAATTATATAGTCACAAAAATTTCTATGAACAAAATCACAATAAAGTCCAATCTTTCCACACAAATGGAAAACCATACAAATAAAACATATGTGGAGAGGAATGTGACTTTACATTTTAAATAGAAAGACTTAAAACTTCAGAAAGACCACAGTTCTTCTAACATTTATATGATGAAATGTATATATAAAAATCCCCCAAAGATAAATTAATCTAAAATACATCGTTACATTGTTTTCTGTACATATTTCTCAAGAAGAAGCATTTTCATTTACATTGTTCTCATGGATTTTCTCTGAAAACTCTCAGATTTTTGATCAGCTTTCCCTAAGTTGCACATCTGAGCTGAACATAGATTTCCATACGTCAGATAAAAGGGTAAACCATTCTTTTGATAATTCCATTTTGTTCACTGAAAGCCTGCATCAGCTCCTAGAAAATAATATTACCTGCTTTTGGAGCTACACTGCAGTTATCAAACCATTATATCTTTCCTTACAATATTTCCCAGGATCCCAGTAAGATTCCAGTCCTACAGAAATGAATGCCATCTCAGCTTCATACTTTTCAGTTTGCTTGTATTGAATATGCATAGTTTTGTCCAGTTCATGAAATGATTTTCTGCTTATATAGCATTATTTTTCAGTCTATTTTTATATCATTTGTGAATTTCATAACTGTCCAGGTTTTGTTTTGTTTTCAGAACCTTTTTTTTAATGCACAGAGGAAAAAAAAAACAAAACCAAAACACAACTCAGCAAGACTTTGCAAGTAACACAAGGTAAGTGTTTCTCATTCTGAGACCTCTTGGAAATCAAGCCTTAATCTATTTAAGTTGAATTGCATTTACTATGGATCCTTCCAGTTAGTTAAAGCCTTCAGATATACAAAACTATTATAAAATTGATCAAGTTCCTGGCACAGAATGATAGAGGATTTTACAAAATTAACCATGAATAAAAATTCAAGTCATTAGAACTTCAGCTACATGCATAGAGAAAGCACACATGTGCACGTGCACACACACACAGAGGACTGAGTTTCATTTCCTGCATTGTGGGTTTTAGTGGGGGGTTTTTGTTTCTTCCTTCCCCCCCCCCCCCTTTTTTTTTTTTTTCCTTAATTACTTGGAATTACTTAGCCACTATGCTGAAATTCACAGTTGTGAATATCTATAGATGCTTTCTTTTTAGTGTGGATATCTCCAAGTAAATGCACAACAGAGAAAAATTAACTGTTACATAGTTTGTATTATTTAAATATTTTTTTCATTTATTCCAGAAAATTTTACAGGAAATTTTATAGGAAATTATATATTTGGATTTTCAAAATGATGCCATTCTACCTGTGGGTACAGAGACATGTTACATAATCAACACTCAGGAAATCCAAGGAACAGCAAACCCTTCAAACCACACACAGTAACAATTAAAAATTCTATCAGCTTTCTTTCTAATTAGTTTCAACTATTTCAGTCAAGTGGGCTTACCTGAAAATACCTTTAAAGAAATGTCACCAGTTAAAACATACCTTATGCCATATTTTACCATAAAATGGCAGTTCAGCAAAAGATTTCATTTTGTTATACAAAGTTTCATTTTATCTTTTATTATTAGCTTTACTAGCTATAGCAACCTACAATGATTCACTTTTTCTTTCACAACATCATTCGCAGATACATCAAGAGGACCAAAACTGTCTCTGCCTATGGTTATGGTTGTGAATGGGTTCTGATTTCCCTCTCTTGCTTTTCATAGGATACTCCTCCTCTGTAACAAAAATCATATGTAGGTATCTCTTACTCTTCTGTATGTCCAAACAAGGCTGAGTGCAGTAGATTCTATTTCTAGTGTACATCTGTGCCAATCCAACAGACTTATTAGAAATATTTACAAGTCCAGGTAAACTATCAATCAAATCCAAAGTCTCCAAACACTACAAAATAGATCCTAGTTACCTTGGCTTTTAGCATTCTGTTTCAAAATAACCAGTCAGAGACTCTTTGCTTAGTTTGTTGGTTTTGGTGAATTCTCTTGCTCAGTTACTTATCAGGTGCGTAATTTCATTTACATTAATTCAATTTACTGATATTTATAACTACAGTATTATATTTGGGTTTCTTTAAATGAGGAAAAATATTAGATTTACATTAAATACATGTAAATCCAACTATATTGCAAATAATAAAATTATATGACTTGTCCATCCATTCTTTAGCATTTTGACGCCAGAGATAAGAATTATTCTTCATTTGTATTTTTGCATAAATTGTTACATGAATAACACATAAAGTTTTGAAAGCATATAATGTAAAAAGTCTTTTATAAATGAAGACTCCATACTCCAGGATATATTGCTGCACTCTATACAACACAATAAACTACTTAACAGAAAATGAAGTTCAGAAGAAATTTTTTGAAAATGCATGGTTTATATATTATCAGAGGTTTTTTTCTATTTTTTTTAAATTAAATTCTCCATGAGAGATATGCTTTCTTTTGTACATTTATTTTGTTTTCAAAAAGAAATATAACTTGCTGTAATTTTTATTTATTTTTAATATATTCTTTTAAAATATGCAGTGAACCTGATCTCAAATATATTATTATAAAATAATTCTGTTAGATTTTACTTGTTTTACTTAAGTGAGAATAACATAGTATTCTATACAACAGACACCTGTGAGCTTTGTGTGAACTTTTTCCAAGACATATAATTTGTATAAAATATTTTTTTTCCTTTCAAGGACAGTAATTACTTGAATACATTATGTTGGAAAAATAAGTTCTAAAAGAAGAAAGAAAAAAGTACCCTAAATAAGACAGTTGAATATATTAGGAGTTCCCACCCAGAATCTAGATGTATGAAGTTGCCAGAGCTGAATGATCTCAGCTGCTGCTCCAAGATGCATTAAGATCTGATAATAAGTTTAGGAGTAGAGTGATTTAGTTACAGATAGACACTTGGCAAACAGAGGAGCAGCTCAGGTTTATAAAATAATGAAGACAGTAAATAAGACGAATAATGTACTAACAATGTCACAACACTAAAGCTTGCAGGGGACTTTTTGAAACTATTAGGAGGTAAGAAAAATATAATATTCTTTGTTATATAAAAGGCCGTGAATTTCGATGATTTGTTGCCTTTGGAGTTTGTGAAGGCAAATTGAATACCCTGGTTCAAAAAAAGATTAGTCAAATTAATGGATAACAGGTCCTTAAACACACTAAAGTGATTAGGCAGGGATGTTCTCCTGTGTACTATTGATGATGCAGGAAAAATCCTAGAGGAATGGATTGCAGAAAGTGGCCGACCTTGTTTGTTTTTCATGTGTATTATCTTTGTTATTGTGTGAGGCAAACAACGGTTTAACCGAGTAGAGCAATTTTCCATCCTTATGAGCAAAAAGTTAAGGAAAAAAAAACCAAAACAGAGATGACCCAGTGAGTTGCAAGTGCTTCTATACTACAGATCAGTTGCAAAGTCAGTACACAGCTGGACCTTTTTCTAATCACAATCTTCTGATCAACCAGTGCTGCCCACAACAGTTGCAACAGGCAGTGTTAAATCAGTATTTACCAGAACAGACTATGAGAGATAGCATATTATTGCGAATGAAAGAGATGCACTTTCATATTTTAAAACTACCAGGATTTGGAGAGATTAAATATATACTTTTTTTTTTTTTTTTTTTTTTACAAGACACTGATTACATGAATATGCTATATTCCATTTTTTTTACCTTTTCAGTATTTACCACTAAAAAATGTTATTTGTAATTTGCTAAGTATATTTAACTGCTGCTTGATTGCACCTTAAAGGAATTTGATTTCCAATTTTTTTGTAAACTGTTAAACTCAGCTTGCCACCAAATCTCAAATAAAAAACAATAATATATTACCATCAAACTACACAAATATGATAAATAATATACACATTCAAATGAAGGAGGCTGCAACGTGTTACAAATATGCTTGCCCCCTTATAAATAAAACATTACAGTTTAAGAAGAGAACAGCACAAATAACAGATCATCCATGCAATTTTCATTGTGGCTCAGTTTCTGAAACCCGGCCACCTAAAGTTAGTTGTAATTAGCTGGTGTCCTATATCAAACACTCAAACAAACCAACCAGTCAGTGTTCATAGGTGCTAAATAGTTTCAACTTCTTTTTAATTCATAACAACAGCGTAAGTTTGGCACCATTAACATTTGGTTTACAGCCATGTAACTAGTTTCCTTGGAAATCTTATTTTGTTAAGTGTGACATGGAGAACACAGTTCTGTCTACAGTGCTGGAAGCAAGCCTCCAAGACTTTCACTAAGATCATGCTCATAACAGACAAAAATAAACCTGGATACTGAAGAACATAATACTTGTTGTCTCTTGTTTATTTTTCCATTTTCAAAATAACTGTCAGAAGGCTCTGTCTCCAAAGAATTAATCAAAGTGTGTTTCAAATTCCAAATTCATTTGAAATCTGCTTAGCCTTATAAAAAGTCAGGGTTTTGTTGGATGCATTTACATTAAGACATCAGATGGGAGTTCATCATTTTCCTAAGATCTTTGAAATTAGTCTCATTCTGTATACACATCATTCAGCTAGGAAATTTTCTTCAGGAAAATTGCTTTAGAATGATATTTATCATTTTTTACACATAGGCATACTGTCACCTATCAACATGTCTTTTTTAATCAAAAAGTGTTAATCAAATCCCTCATGATGACTAACTTAGTCTTATGATGCAGAGTATCATCCTCATCTACAAAACTTAAAAATATTTTTACTGTGAACTGCTTGGCAAAAAAGTAACACTCTTTTCATGTTATGTTTCTGCTCATGTGTCTCTTCAACTTAATTTATTTTGTTTTGCTTGTGGAAAAAACCAGCCTTTGCAGAAAAAAAAAAAAAAAAGAAAGAAAGAAAGAAAGAAAAGCTTCTAGAAATAACCTTTTAATTTTTAACAGGGCAAAACTTAATTTGCATGAATGTTAAAACTTTATTCTTTAAGGAATCTTTGAGATACCAAAGTAATTCCGTTGCAAACATATATATTATTCCTCTTCACTCTCTTTTTATTCAAAAGATTCCAAAACTACTGTTGATTCAGAACTTCTGCACATAAATAAAAAACCAGAAATAGTTCAGACTGATTGAAGTATTTTAATATCAACAGACCCTTGACATCAGCTGCTTATAGAACTGCCTGTGCCATAACACACACATGAAGATGACTGAAGTAGACCAGACAAAGTAGACTTTTCCCACACAGTTATATTCCAAGTCGTTGTTTAACAACTCTTTTTTCTTCATGCTGAAGCAGTTCAGTCCCATGACATCTCATGCTAAAACCAAAACCAAACACCTAAGGGCTTGTTATTTGCAGCTCTGTAACCTTTCCCTGCTGAGGCAGTGTGTTCCAGAGACTCTCTAGCAGTATTTTCTCTTGCTGTTGTGATTGTGATGTCATTCTCACGGCCTAGTAGATGCAAATACCTGATAGTGCCATTTTGGTGGGTTCTCATGAGAGTTATACCCGTGGCAGGAGATTTATACATCTTACCCACTTCTCTTTAGCTCTTGCTTTGTAGTTTTTAGTTTATATTAGAGAAAATCAAAGATAGGGCACAACAAAATAAGTCACAAATATTTGACAGGTACTGTTAAAATGTTTATGTGCAGAGATGCTCAACAACCAATGGGTAACATTTGCCCCCATTTGCATACTCCAGTTGGCACCAACAACATGAGAAACAGGCACAACCAAGGACAGGGGAGAGAGTGGGGGCAGTCCTGATAAAAAGCACACAGTACAAGCAGAAATCATGATGACAAAGCATTATGACTTATTGCACTGAAGAAAGCCCCGTCACTGTTCTTTCCAGATGACCACAGGATAGTTTTCTCTTTCCTTTTATCTTTTTCTCTTTCCTTTTTTTTTGATTTTTTTTTTTTCCCAAAAGGAACCAGCAGTGTTGAAGTTTATATATGCTATAAGCTACAGAACCCAGCAATAAATCTTTGTGCATTTAAACTCACCCCAGTAACCTTCATGAAACTTTAGCATTCAGAAAGTCCCTCATAAGTGACTGGCTTATCATGTTCAGAGGTGATGTCAGCAAGCACTGTTCTTCTTGACACCAATCTGGGACACTGGAATAATGTGTCTTGAAGAGCAATCATATTTATTATGTATCCTCATCAGAACATAAAGGAAGTGACCAAGTTAAGAGACATGACTGCATGCCCAAAAGAAAAGAAACAAAAACAAAACCAAAAAAGGTTATGCGGAAGAAAAGTTTCTAAATATGTTCAATATGTTGTCAGATTTTAAAAACTATAGGGCAAATATGCAGCTAATAGTTCTAAATCTGGTGAGATCTTTGTTCACTGAATACAGATTATAACATGATATTGCATAATGTGGTAACAATCTTGAAAATGCTTTAAACTGCATGACTGACACCAACTTTAAAAGAACATAATAATGAAGGAAAAGGATAGAAATATAAATTCAGAGAAACCCAGAAGGATCACAGATAAATTCAGTCACTGGGTGTGAGCAAGTAGAGAGTAAAAATGAAGCAGATACTCAGCTGGAAAGATCAGAAAAGATAAAAACCCACCAAAATTATCACAAACCTACTTTATACAGATTCTAAATCTGAATTTCTTTAAGAAAAAGAACCAGGGAAGAAAGTAAGAATAAAGGCAGAGGAAAGGGGAGGAGGAGCTGTACCACACAAAGAAAGAGGATGTGTTATGAAAACCTTTGGATTAAGGCAGAAGAAAACGGGAAGAAATGGGAGCTTTCGGAGAGAGATGAAAGACAGAATCAGCGAAAGATTGTTTAACGTGGAAGTTCTTTCTTGGAACTGAATTTTAAATTTTCCTTTTGTAATTGTATTTCTGAATTTTTAATCAAGACCTTATCATTTAATTTTATTCATATTGAACTGTTTTTATTTTAAGCTTGTCCAGTGTATAACAGGAATTTCTGAGTCAGGCAGGCATAAGTGATGTTCAGTGAAAGAAATTAGTCAATTTAAATTAGTTGAATAAAGAGAGATACTAGCATGAGTAAATTCAAGAGAAATATAAGAATCCCAGAGGTTGTCAAATATTTAACACTTATGTACAGAAAGGCCAGAAAAGTCAATAAAATATTTTTCACCATTACTGAGGTAGAAGTGTAAGAGACTCGAGTTTTTGCCTTTTCCTTTTACAAAAAATGAAGGAAGTAAAAGGTTTTCTAGGAAACATAGAGAGACCATCCGCAACAGGCCAATGTCAATCAGTGGCCTAATTGTGGGAATGGTATGAAATTTTACTTTCTTAACTTAGACCACTGTGTCTTATTTCATATTTCTGACTGCACCCAGTGCTAATAATAATATTGGATGCCAATATTCAGGATGGCTGTGCAACCACAATGTGTAAGTACTATTCAAATCAAAATCCAATTCTGAATATAAACTGGAAGAACAGACATAAGCATGTGTAGTATTCATGTAAATCACATCCTGGTTAAAGAGTGGGAAAATTATGGAGTTTCATTCCAGTGTCTTACTGATGGAACTGTACATCTCAATTACCAATGTGAAGTGCAAAGCAAGGGACAGGGCAGTCTGTGTTACATGTGGACAGAGAGATAAAAGAGTTCCCAGCTGAACCAAGATGTGCAACTTGGCTTCTGGAAAACAGCAGATGAGAGTTCAGTTTCCTGGAGCCAGTCCAGAAAATGACCACTATTTTATCAGATAATTCTGCCCAACTAGACTGAATTCCCCTCAGCACAGACATCTGTGAGAGGAGAACGGGAAGAGACTTCTACATGAGGACAGACCCACAAACAGGGAGATACTGCAATACATCCAGTAAGAGCTCATATAATAAACTAGATCTTTTGTGAGTGGTGCTTTGTGCATTTCTAATGGAGTTGATTTGACCGTAGAAATTTACATCAGTTGGATTTCTGAATCATTGCCCATAACTGCCTCAAATTCAGTCAGGAAATGGTAACCTTTTACTGTTAATGTTTCATCTATGCTTATGTATGTGTTGTCTCAGATTCATTTGGTATTTCTTGAAAAGTTGGGGGTTTTTTTTACGTCTTGTCCAGTGCTGAGCACAACTGTCTCAGATTAAATAAATAACATTAAGTATTCTCTAATATTAAAGAGTGAAAAATTACAAATTTGTAGCCATGATGTATTTGTAGATTAAGATATTGAAAATTTTTACATCACCATGAAATTGGGATGCCACATTAGTAGAAGAAAACTTGACATGTATTTGCCTATATTTTCAAAAACCAGCACTGTGTCAGTAGAGACTATCAAGCTTTCATGACTCTGGTAAATATCACTGTGGGGATAGCTTTGGTATAGCAAGTTGGAGAGAGACTGTTGTGATAAAGTATCATAGCTGGAATTAAAGAGGCCAACACAGAAAAAAGTTAATATGAATACTATATGAAACACTTTAAGGAGACAGAAAAGGAGTGCATGCAGTGCTATAATATCAAGGACAATATTACCTAACTATTCAGAAACTTCCACTCCCAAATGCTGTGCCTTGCAGCAAAAGGAAGTATTAAAATATCCAGGTACATCAAAAGGAAGTGAGATAAGGGATAGAAATGAGATTGCCACTGTCTGAAACATCAAATATTTCCACTGAACAAAGTCAAAGAAGATCTTTGAGCTCAAGGCACATGAAAAGTTGCAAAATATTGCAAGAGAAGTTGCAAGAGAAAAATATTAAAATATTTTGGCCCTTCCAGCTTAAAGGCAGATAATAATAAGGAAACATAAAATTAGGACTGTGTATGTGTGAAGTTATTAAAGATCCATCATTATCAAAAGTAGCAATACATAAAGCTAAAATTAAATGATCCAACCATCATCACAGTAGACCCTATGATCTAGAGCCGACATGATCCACAGCTTCATTCTGATTGAAGCTACTAGCTGTTAAAAAAAAAGAAAAGAAAAAAAAGAAAAGGTAAAACCAAACAACTCTCCCACCACTTTTACTCATTTCATAGAGAAAATTTTTCACTTTTCTGTGCAACCCAAATGGCATTTCAGCATAACTTTCCTCTTTATCCATTCAGCCTTTTATGCCCAGTGGCAGGGCCCTGCGTGTACCCCCCTCACTCCTGGGAGTTTGGCTGCTGGGACCCAAGCACCAAGTAAGCACATCTGGTGATGTGAGAAGAGGCTCACAGATGCCATGGGGTGGCCATGGCCAAGGCTGACACCTGGCCCAGGGGAGTCACTTTCAGCTGAGGCTCTTGCCATGGTACCACCAGAGCTCCTACTGTCCTGCAGCTGAGTGCCTGGCCATGGGTGCTGCTAAGCCAGGCCCAGATGCAGGCCTACATCCCAACCTGGTCTTAGCCCATACCCAGGGAGGTCTCAGCTCTGCCTCAGCACCATGGACTGGCCAAGTTACCTGAGCTCTCAGCTGACCCTGGTGGCTATCCCCAGACCTTTCCTGTTTTCTCTTTCAGAGGCTGTTGGATGGGGTCTGACTGGTGAGGTCACTGATCTCTGACACCCCAGTTGCTTTAGTGAAATCTGTTTAATTCTTCAGCCTTGATTATTCTCAAAGTGCTCATGACATCTCACTTCTGCAGCACCTTTTTTCTCCCCTGAGGAAAAAAATGCCTTCCATGGGATCCTATGGCTGCTAAACCTAACTGTACATTCCTATAGTAATATTCTTCCCTTTCTTCAATTGTGGTTTTTTTGGGGGTTTTTTTGTTGGTTTTTTTTTTTTTTATATATATGCTAATCATGCTGTGTAGGTTTAATTCCTGCCGGGATCTGAGAGCACGTTGTCGTTGCCCCTCCCCTACCCGCGGCCGGTCGGGCTGGAAGTTAGGCACAGACCCGGGCTAAAGTAACAAGGAATTTAATACAACAGAGTGATAGAACAATCTGAACAACAACAGTATCAATGATAATAACAATAAACAGCAATAACAGTGAGCAAGATAAAAGATATACAGAGAAATACCGGTAGATGGTTTACGGACAAAGGATTCCTGCCACCGAGCCCGCCAAAGAGCAAGGTGAAAAAGGCTCCGCCCCTGGACCTGACGCCAGCATGGTATGAATAACCCGGCTGGAGATCCCTTCCCCCTCTCTCTCTGTTGGGAAGCTTAACCCTATCCTAGCTGAACGAGGACACATGCCTAATAGATCTAGTAAGAAGCTTGCAAACATGTATGAAAGGAATGGCATTTGGGAATACAGACTAACTTTGGATGTGCAGTACTTGGCCATCTGAACTATTAGCGCAAGATGAATTGCCTGAGGGGTATGCTCACTTCCCTTCCATGACTACATGGAATTCAGTATGACTATCTGTGGTGATCTGAGCTCAGAGGGAAACTGAGCACCATGCAGCTGCTTGTTCACCCCTTCCCCCTCAGGAATGGGAAGGAGAAAACAAAGCAAAAGTCTCAGGAATCACGATAAGGACAGGGAGGAATGACTCACCCATTATGGTCAGGAGTAAAAGACAGAATTCCTTAGGGGAAGAAGAACTTCAGTTAAATTCAAGCACTAACAACAACACTTAACAAACATAGTAAGACAGTGAGAAGCATTACCACATTTGAAAATTCCCCCCACCCGTCCCTTCTTCCTGGGTACAGCTTTGCTCTCTATTTCCCTACTTCTCCTCCCTAATGGGACAGGGAGGCAGAGGATGGGGGTGTGTGGTCAGTCCCACTGGTCCTTCCTCTCAGGGGGAGGACTCCTCACATTCTTCCCCTGTTCCACCATGGAGCCCCCACTCATGGGACACAGTCCTCCATGAACTTTCTCCAGTGTGACTCCTGCCCACAGGCTGCAACCCTCCCCAAGCTGCTCCGGCATGGATCCCCCTGCATGCTGCAGTCCTCCCAGCACTGAACTGCAACAGCAGGGGCTTTCCACAGAGTCCCGGCCGTCTTCAAGTGCAGCCACCTGCTCTGGCGTGGGGTCCTCCACAGGCTGCAGGTCGGCATCTGCTCCACCGTGGACCTCCATGGGCTGCAGGGCACAGCCTGCCCTCCCACCACGGCCTGCAGGGGAGTCTCTGCTCTGGAGCTCCTCCTCGTCCTCGTCCTCGTCCTCCTCGTCCCCATCCTCATCCTCGTCCTCGTCCTCGTCCTCGTCCTCCTCGTCCTCCTCCTCGTCCTCCTCGTCCTCCTCGTCCTCCTCGTCCTCGTCCTCCTCCTCCTCCTCGTCCTCCTCCTCCGTGGCGTAGAGTTGGGTCCCACTCGGAGCCTGGGGAGCCTCAGGAAGCTTCTCACAGGGAGCCACCACCATAGGCCCCGCCCCTGCTACCAAAAACCCAGCACACACACAAACCCAGCACACAGTCCTAGACACAAATATCTGGAGTTGGGCAAGAGAAATGTCTTTTCTTTTTTTCCTCAGTGCAGCCAGTGATTTTGGTTTTAGTGTAAGTCTTAAAAAGTACATAAAGTATTTGCTTTTAAAAAAAAATTTTAAAAAAAGGTCACACCTGTCATTGTAATCAAGTGTTTTTTTTCCTGAACTGAGACTCTGTTGCCTACAGATTAAATGGTCAGAGAACACTGACAATGTCTTTACATAGCCAGGACCTCCTGATAAAAACTGCCATAAGTAAGGAGATATACAGGTCTGCAACTAAACTTAATGTCCAGTGTAGCAGTCATGCTCACAATACACCGTATAGTAGTAAGACAAATATGGCTGCTGTGCCCTGTCTGTCCATCAGCTGAAGGACACATATACATAACTGCTATCCTTTGCATGGCTGCAGACATTTAAAGTGGAGTGCTATAAATGAGCAAGCATAACAACAGGCTTCCAGGAGAGCCATAAAACTTTCACAAAAGTTAACAGTGATATTCAGGAATGTGGCCAGCACACATAAATCATAATTCTGATCATAGTTTGAAATCTAGTAGGTAAGTAAGCATATGTTGTTGCAGAGTCCAGCTTTCTTCCATTTTTTCCTCACTTTTCATGAGAAAAAAATGAGTGGAAGAGATAAAAACATTCTTCTAGCTATGACTGAAATGTTTTTTGTGAGTTTCTTGTCATTAGATAATTGCTTGATTAAGGGAATATAGATTAGGTACAAAAACAAATATTGTGATGTTGAAAGACTGAAAGAAAACAACAAGTGGTGATTAAACATTTATGTCAATTGCAATCTCAGAAATTTGTGTGTGGTTATACCATAAAATGTGTATCTCATATCTTCCTTTCAGATCTTGTGTATGAATTAGGAAGGAAAAAGGGGCCATTATGAATTATGTTATCCTATAGAATATTCAGACAACCCAGATGTAAAATGTCTCCCTCTCCTTTTTCCTGTGGAGCAAAGCTACATGTAGAATAAAACCCTTTCTTCTGCATGTAGTGAAACAGAACCTGAAGGGAAGACTGTATTCAAGACAGGAAAAAGAATATTGTTATGAAAAAATATGGGGCACGTAAACTGAAGCTGGGTTACACATACCTGATGTGGTTATATGATGAAATGAAACCAATAATATAAAGGTAAAACTTATCAGTACAACAAATGTGTACACCGTGGAAGTATTTTAGTATTCCTGTTTTGAATAATGATCAGTAGAGGTTACTTGTGAAAAAAAGAAGTAAGACTCAAGTTTAAATATATGAAGCTAACTACAAGGCTTAAATACCCATTCTTTCTGGAGGGAATTTGCTATTAAAAAGTAGAGTGTGGCCTATAAATCTTTGTCAAGACATAATATTTGTTGTCTCACTGAGAAAACTTTTGTTCACAAAAGGTAAATATTGCCTGCATGTGTTTTGGAATACCACAACTGGAAGTCTTTCATTAACACAACAGCAACTCTAATCCATCCTATATAACAGATTTGTGATCATCTTCTTTGCTTTGACACTATCCAGAAACTAATTTCTAGATACCAATTGATTTTAATTAATATTATTAACTAGTAGTTTAATTCAGTCATATTTTAACAAGAATACCTTTTCAACATACGTAACAAAAAGATTATTATCAAAAGCAACTTATCCCCAAGATAATTAGAATAATTTTGCCTTTTTTAATCAAATGGTGTTATTTTTGATTGTTGGTTTGGTTGTTTTTTTGTGTTTTTTTTTTTTTTTTTTTCCCCCTAATTGCTTTTCTATTTTTTTTCTAATTGGTTGTATTTCTCAATTTCAGCAATAACTGACACTGTAATTTTCTATAAGCCTAAAAATGAAAAAAATATCACTAAACATACACAAACTCTTCAAATGGCTGTTCAGTGTTATAAATCCATTTAACTTTATACTACTGTAAACTGCCTAAGCTTGCTGATCATCACATACAGCAAGTGCCATGAAAATCTCAGTCTGTTTATGAATCCATCTGGCAATCAGAACACTCAGATAAACAGGACAAAAACAATAAGCAAATATCTCTCCAAAATTTCTTCCTTTCTCCCCCCTCCTACAATCATCTTTATTTTCTTCCTAGAGAGATGATTAACTGTCTCCATACATATACTGTAGACAATAGTCATTTGACATCTTCACACCTTAAAGTCTAATCAGCTTTGGGTTATTATAACCCCTGATGTTTTCTGCACAATAGATAAAATATTCTAAAAATGCAAACTCAAAACCATTTTGCTGTGTAATTACAACATCTGTAATGAATGAAGACAAATGATAGGAAAAATAGAAACAGGATCTCATTCACAAGAAGATGGTTCCTAGGGAATATTAGTAATTTAAGAAGAAAAGAATGCACTTGAAATCTTATCCACTGAGCACAATTATGCATTCTATTTACTCAGTATGATTTCCTTTGTCTAAAAGACTGCCTAGAATTGATTATACAGGATTTCTCTGAAGACTAACAACAGAAAGCACAGCCAAAACATAGCATTTTAGCAAAGCCCATACTGTCAATCATGCTATGAACTGAAAAAATATTAAAGCAACCACAAACAAAATATTATCAACATCCTTATTATTGGGAAAGTAAATAAGAATACATCCTTTAAAGATATACATAAAAAAAACCCAAAACCAGTATAAATTGTGTAAGGTTTAGAAGAAAATATAAACTTGAATAATCCCATCTTTAACATATTTTCATTCAGGTTGGCTAGAAAATAAATCCCACTACATGAAAGAAATTTGAAATTTTTCAATTTTTTAAATTTTTGTACATGATTGGTGGGTTATGCTCAACTGCCTTCAGGAAATTGAGAACAAAAACCATTTCTCTATTTGGCTGACAATAAAATTGATTGTTTCAGGAGGAAATACCCTACTTTGTAGAAATAAGAGTGAAACAGAGTTAGTCTCTACAAACCATTGATTAGGGACTGACTTAATGTAGGTTAGTGATTATGCACACTGCCTGGGAAGTAGAAGGCCATATACAACCCCATCCTTTCAATAGCACTAGCCTTGAATGCAGTTTTCATACAGTATAAGTAAAAATCCTAAATTTCTGGATTTCACATTTTTTCTTAGTTTTTTAGTTTTTTCCCATGAAGAGAATATACTGGGATGTGTCCTTAGAAAAGTGAAAGAAGGTCAGAAAAGTCTTTACCTCTTTGCCTTAATTCCATGTCTCAGAAATCTCCTTCAGCTAGAAACCCTGTATTCAGCTGCAACTGCTGAAAGTACTCTGTTACTATGCTGGCCCATAAATAGTTGCCAGTGGCATACAATGCTGGAAATTAGCAGCAATCCATTTTTATATCAGTTGGCAAAATGTGTCAACCATGTGGTCCTACAAAATAATATAGCCCCCACATTACTCCTACATTAGACATTTCAGAGAAAAACTGGGTCTCTGAGGTTTAATCTTTAAAAATCTTAGTTAGGAGCAGTTTTTGCACTGTTCGCTTGCTGTAAAGGAGTGTACATAAACTGTACACACTAGAACATTTTAGAGAAAACAAAAATAGACTCAAGACTGTAGTAAAATCTTTAAAAGAGACGGTTTTATTTCCTGGTAACTCTACAATAACGATAATTACTAATTTCAACCAAAAAAATCTGTTAAAAAAATTACATTCACCACATAGAAAAATGGTTCATATATGTAATTCATGAAATAATTATTCTTTTTCACAAAGGAGAAGCAGTAGAAATAAATATGTGTGCATATAACAATTTAACATGCATGATCCTTTCTCTGAAACATTTAGATCTGGACTAATAGTAATTATATTGTTATCATTTCAATTATACTAACAATAATTTATTGAGTTTGCACATCTATGTATCTATACAGCTTTTTATACATATTATTTGCTTTACAAGTCTATATAGATGTTTCTATCTATCCATATGGTATGCTTTCTTTTTGCCCATAAACAAGATTTTGACTATAAAAAATAAACAAGTTAATTTGCAATTAGATATTGCTGAAGTATAATTAAAAATGTGTGCCAGCTGGAGGCATTGAGTTGCTTTGATTTTTAATAGTGTCTGGTAACAAAGAACTTTCTTATTTGCTCTAGCTTTGTTATCTGTGTAGTCCACACTTTGTTTATAGCTAAGTAACTGTGGCTATTGAGGACTACTTTTAATTATTTTTGTTCTGTAACACTGAAGAGTTGTAAACATGGATTTGGGACCTGTTGAATACATTCAATGTAAAGACATAAGAAAATTTTTCTTCCCAAGAGAATTTACAAAATAAGTCAGGAGATAGATGCAGGGATACAGGCAGTCAAGAGAGTACCAGACTAACAATGGCAATAATGGTCACTAAGACAGAAAATGATCATAGGGATACTTAAGAGAATATCCAAGTGATACGTTAGGAGACTGTTATTTGATGTAGTATTCTGGTGAGCTGCATTAGGGATACAACCTTTTTTTCTGGTTTAGGGAAAATGTTTCGTAATTCCAACTATAAACTGCTTGAGAGCCTGGATGCTACTCTGTGCAAGTTTATATGCCAAAACTACAGAAAAAGAGAGGCAATATTTAGACAAAGTTTCAGTAATGAAAGATCCAATGTGAAGACGGTGCTTTGGTTATTGACTGGACTTTTAGATAGATTACTGTTTTTGTCCACACTGACCAAGAAAAAAGAGAGGAGGATGGGTTTCATGATGGAGGGAAGAAATTATTTCTAAATATATTGGTCTTTGGTTACATGTTAGTAGCAAACTGAGTGTTTGCATTATAGTTCTTCTCTTCACACTTATTCATTACAGGGATTCATCACAGAATGCTGATATCTGTTCTGTTGTAGCACAATGGGAGTGAGACAACTTGACTACTGGATTTTACATGTATCTGAATGTTTTTTACAGTATGTTGCCAAGTCCTTGTTTTGTTTGCAATGTTTAGGAAGCATCAAATACTCTTTTCAATTAAAAAATGAAATCTGTAAACACTTTGACCTTTGTTTTTTTCTTTTTTTTCTTTCATAAAAAGGAATGTGGACATGAAATATTACAGAACAAATACTCTCTCAACAATTTCTCTAACAAGCAAACAGACCCCAAAGTATCCATAAGCACTTCAAACTTCTCAGAACCCATAATATGATAATTTATAATAGGATAGCTATTGCATAATTTTTTATTCTAAATTGGAAAGAATAAAATGAAAGAGTAGATCCTTCTTGTTTCATATAACTGTAAACTTGAAGGTAAAGGACTGATTTGGGATTCAGTTTATGTTAAAGTATATTTATATGAGATATATCTAGAAATTAATCTATTTCCCTGGAAAAAATTAGTTACAACAACACAGATTATGGCTGGTGTCATATAACCTATCTATTCAGTTCTGCAGGCTAACACTTGAATAAAAAATCCAGTTAAAAATTAAGCTTTCTAATTTATATTAAGGTCTGTTCTAGGTACCATAAGAGTTAATTTCTTTCCTCTTAAAGATGTTAAACAGGATCTCTCACAGTAGTTACACAACACCACAGATAAACTGACAAGAAAGAGAAAATTTTGAAGAGGATCCTTCAAAGCTGTGCGATGTGGTCAACATGCAGAGGGGAAGGGATGGGACCTGGACAGGCTGGAGAGGTGGGCCTGTGCAACCCTCATGAATTTCAAAAAGGCCAAGTGCAAGGTCCCACACAGGGCAATCCCAAGCACAAATACAGGCTGGGTGATGAGTGGATTGAGAGCAGCCCTGCAGAGAAGGACTTGGGGGTATTAGTGGATGGAAAACTGACTATGAGCCAGCAATGTGCAGCCCAGAAAGCCAACAATAACCTGGGCTGCATCAAGAGAAGCGTGGCCAGCAGGTCGAGGGAGGTGATTCTCTGCCTCTACTCTGCTCTCATGAGACCCCACCTGGAGAGCTGTGTCCAGCTCTGGGGCCCCCAACAGAAGAAGGACATGGACGTGCTTGAGCAGCTCCAGAGGGGGGCCACAAAGGTGATCAGGGGTCTGGAGCACCTCCCTTATGAGGACAGGCTGAGACAGTTGGGCTTGTTCAGCCAAGGGAAGAGAAGGCTCCAGGGAGACCTTATAGTGGCTTTCCAGTACTTGAAGGGGCTACAGGAAAGATGGGGAGGGACTCTTTATCAGGGAGTGCAGTGACAGGATAATGGGTAACAGTTTTCAACTGAAACAGGATAGATTCAGATAAGATATAAGGAAGAAATTCTTTATTGTGAGGGTGGTGAGACACTGGCACAGGTTGCCCAGAGAAGCTGTGGCTGCCCCCTCCCTGGCAGTGTTCAAGGCCAGGTTGGACGAGGCTGTGAGCAACCTGATCTACTGGAAGGTGTCCCTGCCCATGGCAGGGGGGGTGGAACTAGATAACCTTTAAAGGTCCCTTCCAACCAAACTGTTCTATGATTCTATGGTTTTTATATGAGGTGGACTTACACTGCAGAATTCATCTCTGCAAAAACTGAAAGTGACGGTGAACACTGTTCCATTGGAAAGAAGTACAACACTCATGTATTTGATTTAATTTTTCTAACAGTTTCTTTCAGTCAAATGCATACAACTTTGGAACTGATCCACTCACTCAGATGCGAAATCCCAAATAGTATAAACTGGTTCTACTATTTTTCATAGGCTAGAAAAGAATGAGAGATAGGAGAGTGAAGGACAGAATAACACTACCATATGCTTCAGGCTTTTCACAGAATACACCACCAGATATATATAAGCTTTAAACAGGCAAAATTCTTGCTAAGAAGGATTGCCAGCTTGCCCTGCACAGCACACTTTTTTTTCCTAATTCTGTATTTCTAGAATGTATAATTATACTGTAGCATCAAAAATTGATGAAGAGTACAGCTTTGTGTGCTTTAAAGTCTAAGTTTTATCTTTTACTTTTTGTGGCTTATTTCCAGGAGGAAACCTACTCTACTTAAAATCACCTTCATCAAAACTAGCTGTCAGCTCTTCACACAGTATTTTATATTGGAATGAAAATTTAGTGAATGATGAAAATGCAGCATTTCTTTTATACAAGCTCTGAAGCTGATCTAGCAAATACTCTCATAATCTATGTCACAACCATTTCCAAACAGCAGCTGAGACATGAAGGATAACAACAAACAGAAAGAAAGGCCAGGAGAGCTGGAAGAATAAAAACCAGGACTACAAAGAAAATGAAGAAAGTCCAGACAGAATTCAGTTCCGCAGAAAGAATTTATTTCAGTTGCTTTAGTGTTCTAATAGTACATTCAAGTCATTTAAAAGGGAGATAAAAGAAGGATTTTGTAGAGGGAGACTTACAGAATTAAAAAAAACTTAATACTTGGGAATTTCCTCTCAGTAGATCAGGATTAAACCTGAAAGGTAGAATTAGAGATGGAAAGCAGAAAAATGCAAAAGAAAACAGAGGCTGTGAAAGTTAACAGCAGAACAGATATACCAATAACCTGTTGGGTAAAACAAGAGATAAACACGACTGAGAAAAAAAAAAAAAAAAAAAAAAAAGGCAGCAGTGTGCCTGCAGGTACATCAAGAATTAACACAATGTTCCTTTAGTATTATATCACAATTTTTAAAGTAGACAAAATTGAATCATGCTCACAAGAACTTAATGAAGCTGTGGAAGGTGCAGGACTCCACAGGCAGAACTCTATAACACAAATTTCTTTAATCCCAGAACTGTCTGATAGACCTGTGTCTACTGACACTCTTATCCAATACTACCTAGTTCCGTTTCACCTTGAAACCTTTACCTGTGAGGCAATTAGTCGTAAGAAATCTTAGGGGTATTACATCATTGAGAGAAGAAAAAAAAACAACAAAAACCCAAGCTAGAAAGAAACCTAAAACAATGAAGACACAGACATTTACTAAGCTTTGGTGTCAAAACCAAGCAGCATGCTACTATTAAGACTCAACATATTTGACTGGTCCTGAACACTTATTAAAATGCCTTTTTTTTTAAATCAAGTGGGCAAGTAAAGAGGAAATGAGCAGAAAACACTGATAACAACTTGAAAAGAAGGTGGTTTTGTTTTTTCTTTTTTTTTCCTACAGGATTCATCACTATTCAATACAACTTAGACAACCACTGCCAGCTGGAAGCTAATTATATTCAGCTGAACCTAATTATTTGAAACCCCTTAAGAGGGGAAGCTATTGCTATTAAAGACAGACAAGTGTATTGAGCTGAAAAGAGGATATTTTAAAGCCATATAGGTGTTGACCTACATTTGTTATGTATTGTTACTATTTTTTTCTCCTTCTGAATGTGCTATTAAAACCATGCTATGTTCATTATTTCCATATTAAAAAAAAAAAAGAGTTATAGGATTTCCTTATAGACTTAAATTTAGCCATGATTTAAGTAGTGATTTGAAATAGGGATGTTAAAAGCAGCTTCCTCCTCCTGTCCATGTGCTGGAGCCCAGCCTGGGGACCTAGGGTCTCTACCTAGGCTGAGGGATACAACTGCTGCTTTCCTGTTTGCAGGTACAACTAGTAGCAAATCTCAGTACATATTGCGGAGACACACAGAGATGTGCATGTGGGTTGCTGCCGCAGCCAGTCACACAGACTGCTGGAGACAAGGCACTGCCTTCAACAGCACCTGCATAGAGGACTCACAGACACAGAGGGACAAATCTCCCCTCCTCCTGGGCTGGCAGAGGCAGGAGATCACTAGTGCAGTTGCACACATGACACTCTTCAGGTTCACAAGCAGGTGCACTTTTGTGGATTCCCTGAGGCACCTATGTCTGCTCAGCACCCCTGCCTATGACCCCTAGTCACACCTTGATCCAGGTTGGTGTTTGCTGCACACACACAGCATTTACACACTGCCCTCATCCCACAGATACCTGGACCCCATGCCTGCCTGATACTCTGGCCTGGACCAATGTCCCCCCACTCTCCAGCTGGTCCAGCTAAAGGTTTGTGAGTGACTCCCACACGTGCACCCTCTGCATACCTGATCTGGGGATGATACAAGCACTTGGCACATGGGCTGTGTCCCATGATCCTGATTCAGCTACCAGTGTTGATGAGCCCCTCACTGGCTCACACAGTCCCCTTAGTAGTTGATTTTTGGGACAGGAACTGTTCCCGCCTCATGGCTGGAGGTTAAAGACCCCCATTGGCTACAGTATTCACTTGCTCTGAACCTCATAGTCACTACTCTGAACCTCATGAGCACATCATCCTTGCTATTATACTGGGTTTATGTTTGGTAGTGGCAGGGTTGCAAGGCCAGCCTCTGTGAGGAGAGGCCGGGGCTGCTTCGTGAAAAAGACAGAGCTGGTTCCAGCCTGTTCCCAGGGCACAGCTGAGACTCTCAGCCATGATGGAAGCTCCTCTGGGAAAATGTATTTTTAAAAGGGCAGACTGCTGCACAGCAGTGAAGAGTGAGAAGAAAAAAATGTGAGAAAAAAACTCTGCAAACACCAAGGTCAGAAAAAAGGGGGTGGAGGAGGTGCTCCAGGCACCAGAACAGGGATTGCCCTGCAGCCCATGGAAGAGTCCACAGTGGAGCAGGTATTTCATGGAAGTCTGTGGAAGAAAATCCACCAAGAGCAGGTGTATATTCCCTGAAGTATCTGTGCCCATTAAAACCCCATGCTGGAGCAGGGTTATCTTGCAGGACTGCAGCTCATGGGGGGGACCCACTGTGGAGTAGGGGAAAAGTGTGAGGAGGAAGGAGCAGCAGAGAGGAACTGTTATGGACTGACTACATCCCCTATTCTCCATCCACCTGCAGCACTTGGGGGTGGAGGTGAGGATTTGGGAATAAAGGAAGGAAATTGAGCTTGTAAAAAAGGGGGGAGTGGGAGAAAACACTGTTAATTGTTTCTTTGTTTCTCACTAGACAAATCTATTTTAACGGACAATAAACTAATTTTCCCAAAGTTGAGTCTATTTTGCCTATGAAGGTAATTGGTAATCAAACCCTCAGTCCTTATTTTTACCTATGAGCTGTTTCCATCTTGTTTTCTCCCTGTCTTGTTGAGGAAGAGGAGTGAGGGAGTAGCTGGGTGGACATATGGCAGCCAGCCAAGGTAACCCACCACAGTCATTAGGACGCTCCAGCACTGAAATGGAGTTTATGTATGCTCTGTCCATCCTTGGAGTTTTTTGAGACCAAACAGGATAAAGTCCTGTGCAACCTGGCCTGACCTCATGGATGATATTTAAGCAGGAAGTTGGACAAGGGGCCTCCCTTCAGTCCATAATTCTATGATAACTCAGATGATTCCTGTTCAAAGCAAGCATCTGGTCAGGAAACTTTAAAAATAAGAACAGAGATCACCCATAGTTTAAGGAAAGTTCAGTCATCCGTGCCTGAAAAGCAAAAAGTATCTATAAAATTTGGCCGGAGATACAATTTTGTAAGAGAAATGTTTAAATCTTCGAATTTAATTTAAATCTGAGCTACAGGTTGTCTACCTACTATTACAAAAAGGTGTCAAAAATACATCTATAGTAGGAAAATGTGACTGCAGTGGCTCATCATGCCAGCCTACCAGGTTTATGACTAGAGTAGGTATTATCTAGAAGGAAGAACACAACGACAATTACAGACTATGCCGAGTTAGTGTGGTGGAGTTTTTGGTAGCGGGGATGGGGGCTATAGCAGTGGCCCCCTGTGAGAAGCTTCTCAAAAAGCTCTTCCGGCTCCAAGTCAGACCTACCTCTGGCCAAGGCAAAGCCAATTAGGGATGATGGCTGCGCCTCTGTGATAACATATTTAAGAAGGAAAACAGGAGAGGGGGGGTTGGGACTTTGAGGATGATTTATGAGGAGGACACCTATGAGGGCACTGTGATCAGTGGAAGGAATGAGTGGTGGAGTGTGTGTGCTGAACCAGACTCACCCATATCCCATGGTGGGAGGGCAGGGCTGCCCCCCTGCCAACCATGGAGCTCACAGAACGAGCGGAGTTTCATCCAGCCCGTGGAGGACCCCCAGGACTCTGCGAGATGAATCCTGGCTTGTATCAGAAAGAGCGTGGCCAGCAGGGACAGGGAAGGGATCTTACCCCTGGACTCGGCACTGCTGAGGCCGCCCCTCGATTCCTGTGTTCAGTTTTGGGCCCCTCACTACAAAAAGGACATTGAATGACTCGAGCGTGTCCAGAGAAGGGCAACGGAGCTGGTGCAGGGTCTGGAGCACGGGTCGTACGAGGAGCGGCTGAGGGAACTGGGGGTGTTTAGTCTGGAGAAGAGGAGGCTGAGGGGAGACCTCATGGCCCTCTACAGCTCCCTGAAAGGAGGGTGCAGAGAGCTGGGGATGAGTCTCTTTAACCAAGTAATAAGCAATAGGACAAGAGGTAATGGTCTCAAGTTGTGCCAGGGAAAGTTCAGACTAGATATTAGGAAGCATTTCTTTACAGAAGGGGTTGTTAGGTGTTGGAATGGGCTGCCCAGGGAGGTGGTGGATTCCCCATCCCTGGAGGTGTTTAAGAGTTGGGTTGGCATAGCGCTGAGGGATCTGGTGTAGTTGGGAACTGTCAGTGTTAGGTTAATCGTTGGACTGGATGATCTTGAAGGTCTTTTCCAACCTAGATGATTCTGTGATTCTGTGTGATTCTGTGTTGTAGCACAGCGCTAGGACTGCAACACGTGGAGGAGGCCTATGCCAGATCATCTTGAGAAGAATGCATCCTGTGGGGAGGACTCACGATGGAGAAAGTTTGTGGAGGACTGTATCCCATAAGAGGGATGCCATGTAGAGCAGAGGGAAGAATGTAGAAGAGTGTTTTTTCCATCCTTGGTGGGAAGAAGTGGCAGACTGACTGCATCCGCCATCCCCTCCCCTGTGCTGGGAAAAAAAACTGAGCCCAAGAAGAAGGAAGGAGTGCAGATGGTGTTTTTAAGATATGGTAATGCTTCTCACCTTCCCATTCTATCTGTTAGTGTTGTTAGTGTTCTGAATTAAAGTGATGTCTTTTTTTTCTTCCTTTATGAGCCTGTCTTTTGCCTGTGACCATAATGGGTGAGATACCCATTTCTGCCCTTATCTCCATTCCTGA
Organism: Athene noctua; assembly: GCF_965140245.1. Lineage (NCBI taxonomy): Eukaryota > Metazoa > Chordata > Aves > Strigiformes > Strigidae > Athene > Athene noctua. The sequence goes on from NC_134039.1 coordinate 68,102,472, forward strand.
GCCTTTTGTTTAATTTTTCTCCTTCCCAGTGCTGGTGGCGGGGAAGGGGTGAGTCAATGGCTGTGTGGTACTCAGTGGCCCTCTGGTGTAAAACCACAACACAAACCCAAACATAACATAAGCCACAGAAAATCTGCACACCCTCTAACAAAAGTAAGACCACTGATGTCATTGGGATCACTGCATGGATGTTTGCAGAGGACTGTCAGCTTCCAAAGCCCTTTTGTAAAACATAGTTGTCATAAATGGGGAAACCGACTAAACAAATACATCACAACAATCTACAGATCTTTGCTAGTCTGATATGTGAAAAAAATGCTTCTTGATCCTAGATCTGAGGATCTTGGAAGTGTTTAAACAGTTAATCCTCTATTCAATGCAGTTTCACACAGTTTTTAAACAGTTACATACAACAATTTTCTTCAGTGGCCTTTCCCAAGTGCTATGTAAAAGCTCTGCTGTACCATGTTTTGAAGCCTTTCTGCCATCAGCTGTGTGGTGTGTTCTGTACTGCTTCATCTTGTATCATATTAGTGTTCCTATATTTTTCTGATGCCAAGCAGTAGAAGTCTGTATTTTTCAATCATTTTATGTAAGAGAGCACTGCTCTACATGAATGTAGGTTCAGGACAGGGCTATGTTCAAAGTAATATAAGGAGATCCAAGAAAGGTGATCTGATGCCTGACCTTATCTAGGCCTCATAATTATTTTTCATGTCTGGAAACTGTATCTTACTTGAAATGGTAATGCTGATTTCATAGTTTAGTAAAAAAGGATATGCAAATTCTTGTAATAAAAGTTGCAGTAGAAAATTGCCACATCCTCCTAGGGTGTTAAAATCTTCTGGAATAGCATGGGAGGCATAAGTCAATGCAAGATGCACAAAGAATGGAAGGTTTATCTTAAATTGGTCTGAAAAAGTAATGATTAACCTCAATAGTCATCTATGAGACCTCAGTAGAAATTCATAAAAGAAGAAAAGGGAATTGTATTGTTAGTTCAGTTATATGTTCTTCAGGTTGAAATTAATTTTCTGAATAATGTTAAAGAAAACTAAAGTTAAGCCTGCACTGAGACTCCTCTGAATTGTCAAGAATGCAAGTAATTGACTTCGTCAGCAGCCAGCTATGTCCAGACCACACAGCCTTTTTACAGAGCTAAGTGACTTGACTCAAAGAAGCAGAGTCAAGCGTAGGAAAAGCAGTCTTAAAATGAATTAAGCTGTAAATTTTTTACTCCATCACCATAAACTCTGAATATATACAGTAATGTTAACAAAATTCAGAGACTGCTTACTTGAGGGAGGGCAGTGGAGCTGCTTTCAGCATTACCTTGAAGATTTGTCATCACCATAGCAGTCAAGAGCTATATGTGGTCCATTACATTCTTTCCTTGGATAGATTGTGAATGTCCATGCTACTTTCTTCCTCTGAAAAATTAAAATGTGGGAGCTTAAACATGTTCAACTTAATATAGACAATTATGTATTATGTCAGATAAGGTATGGAAAATTTCTGTCAGATATGTTCATCGGGATATCTAAATGGAAATTATCAAAGTTGTATTAAGAAAAAAAATGGGAGGCACAATAAATATAGTCTTCTCTGCAAGAATTTTTACATGGATGATATTGTGGCCTTATAAAAGAAAATATATCTTTCTTATCTCCTTTCTCGATATAAAAACAATTTTAAGATTCCTTATCTTCTTTCACAAGTATCCTTGAGAATATGCAAAACAAAATGCATGGTACTTGCTATCAGAGAGTCATTCATGTGTGTTATCAATCAACTGTTTCAGTGCCTTGCAGTGTGGCAGTTAATAACAGTCCATAAATGTAGAGTCAGTAAATATAGGAATGAAATATGAAACTGCCTATAAATATGTAAATTGTCTCAAAAATTTAAAATTGTTTGGCACCAAGGATTTTTCAGTATGATGTTTCTGTTATTGCCCCTTCATTTTAAAAGATCTAGTTTTTATCAAGGTTGTCAGACAGTAATATGGTTTTGTTAAATCTGTAAAATTACCAATAGCTGAAGTTAGGCATCTGAAATCTTAAACACTGAAAACAAATTGTAGAATACACAAAACTTTACAGAGTCTCCAAAATTAACAACATATTTCTTAAATAAGAATTGGGTAATTTTGTATTAAAAAGTAAAATGCAGAAGATTTTAAAATACTGATAAGTAGCAAGCATCATGCTGATTCTCTGTACATCTCAACATGACATTGTCCTTCAGACACTGCAAGAAATCCTACTAGCTCTTGTGGTTTTGTTCTTATTCATCTGGATTTACTGTGAAGATATCACCTGCATGACTGAAAACAAAGCCACAAAATTTTCTAATGGGAGGGATACAATTTCTGATATTTGAATATTCACAATAATTTCAATATAAATCTATGCTGAAAAGGTTGTACTTTGTGCTCTAGGTAGTAAAAGACAATGTCTCTTCCTTCATTGAAATTTTGTGATAGTCCACTGAGAGATTCATACTAGAAAGTGGAATTCAATGAAGAGTCAGGTATATGACACTACCTTTCTCCCAAGTATACATCCACACTACTACATTAGGTTATTGTTTGGGCAATAGACAGATGTTTTTAATAATGATTCAAATCTGCATGTTTACAAAAAGAAAGAATTCTTGAGTCTTTTCCCACCTTCAGATCACCCACATTGATGGGGACCTCATTATTCCTTCCATTTCATTTAAATTTACCCTCTAGTCTTAATACCCATATCAATTACAAGAAGTGCCTGTGATGTTTTCAAGACCATTTAAGGCCCTTCTTTGGTAGAGTGGTGACATTCAACTGCTATGGGAAGCTGCTGCTTCTAAGGTCTGCCTTTTCTTGGTTGATATAAAAGGGCAGCAGAGGACTTGCTATTTAAAATTGTTTAAACAATCAGCAATGATAACTATAACATAGATATATATAATAGATATAGAAAACAGAGAAAAAGACCTCAGATTGGAGGGAAAAAAGACCTGAGATTGGTCATATACTTTTATACAATTATTAATAAGTGTGAAGATTATTGGGAAAATCAAAAATCTTTTTTTACGACATAAAAAAATCTTTTATACAGGAGGGAAGTGTCCAAACATGAGGTGCTCAATACATGCTGGTGAGATAAGTTTGCTATCCCATTCCATTCTATTTTAGAGGAGAGTTTAGCATGGAGTTTCTTAAAGAAAACAACCAGAAAGATAGGAAAACAAGCAACATCAGAATGAGAAATCTCTCTTATCCTGATCTGAATTATTCATTGTCTGCCGTTTGCTATTCTCCTTTAAAAATATTTCAGTCACTTTACTCTCACAGCCAGAAACAGCATCATATCTGAGTGACTGGAGAGAACCACAGATTTTAATAATGGATTATGCAAACTAACTAGTTCTTATCTATTAGCATAAGAATAATTCCTCTCAATGTCCAACTGTATTTCTTAAAAAAATAGAAAAATCAATGAGAAAAATGTTAACTTGAAAATCCATTATTTTAAATAAATGTTTCATGTGACAAACAGCTAAAATAGAGAGAAAATACAAGATAAAAGAGATTCAGGCTACTTGATCCAGGGTTCTGTAAAATACTGCATGGGGTGACTCTATATAGCACAGTTGCTTCATAGGTTTTGCTGAATCAGTTTACTGGAGCAGACATCTGCCTTCTCAGTTCTTCAACTGTATAGTAACAATTCTCCTAGAAACAATCCCTTAAGCTGCTCCAGATCTGATTGTCTTCATAAAGATTTCCTTTGCAATGTATCATTTTTTACATGTTGCCGACTTCATGAGTGTGCATATGTGAGTGATTGCATACACAGAATAACAGTTTTCAGCCAAATATGAACAGTATCCTTCATATTCTGTATAGCATTATTATATCTAATTCACTTTTGAATTAAAACTATCTGGAGTAAAACCAGAGATGAACGTCATGTAGAACTACTTTGGTAAGAAAATATTTTTTCAAAAAGTATTTAATATTCTATGGTCATACTATCACCTATGGAAAACACATTATTTCAGTAACCTCCAGGCTAAATAAAGTTTACTCAAGGTCACAGCCTTTAATGAGTTCCCTGAATGGATATCCTTATTGAATATATTGAAATGTGTGCCTTACTGACTGTTCTGCTGATTAAGGGTACCAATTAAACTGAGATACCAAAGTGAAGAGAGTAGGCATATTTTACTCGTGATAGCCAATGTGTAACAGTGTAATACAGAAAACATGCAGTAAGAAAAACAAGAATAGTGCACTTAAAGCAGGAAACAGGAAAAAACAGGGTAATGCATTAAATCATTTCTACACAAGAGAGAGAATGAAGATAAAGAAAGATACATCACCACTTTCATACGTTACCACCATCCAGCCCCGCAGTGGCTGGGCAGCCCCGGTTACAGCGAGGGTTTGGAGAGCCTGTCCCGGCAAGGGGGAAATCCTACGCGGTGTGTCCCCCATAGGTGAGGCTGACAAAATGCTGTGAGCGGGTCCAGCCTTATATACCAGAGATCGACAGGCCAGAGTAGCTGGCACCTTTGTTTTGAGCGGAAAATTTCTGGTTTCATTCTCCTGTTGGATTCCATGCAAAGTTTTTAACAAGGCCAAATACTTGGGTTCTCAGCCTTGAACAAGGCTGAGAAAGGAAAGTTGGGTACATTCTCTCCTCACTCCTGATTATATTCTGTCTAAGCTGCGCCTTTCACTAGCGAGTTTACATACTTTGTTAATGATTACATACTAAGTTAGCAGCTTCGGCTTGGGGCCTGTTGTTCAGGCTTCAGTATTTCAGTGCTTTAGCACTTTTTACATCAGCATAAGTGGGTTGTTACAACTTTGTACAATACCTACTAGCACAATGGTTGTCAATTATAAAATATACAGAATTCATCTATAGGTCAACTCTGGCTTGGGCTGGTTGTCCAAGCCTTAGTACTTCACTGACGAATATAAATACTTTGTTATAAAGGGGAATTCCTCTTCTTAAATGATAAGGAAGGAAATTTAAGATCATCTTACAATTTTTATAGTACAGCATTCAGTTTTTTAGATTCTACCGTCTTCTGTCTGATATTAAAGATCAAAATCAGAACAGTGCACTTGGGAATACAAATAATCTTTTCTAATGAAGGGGCGATGCCCGAGGTGAAAAAATCAATCTCTACATTAAAACAGGAATTTTAACTTTTACTTTCATAAATATTTGACAGAAGAAATCTTTTGCTATAAAGCAAAATACTGTTCAGTGGAATATTTAAATCTTTAAAATGCATCATGAAATGTAGCAGTAGTCTCATAGCTTATACTTCATAAATATTTTGTTGAATTCTTGAAATGTGGAAACATTAATTAAAATTAATGTCTAGAACTAAACACCTTGATATTTAAGCGCTTTCTGGAAAAGTTATTTCTGTTGCCAACTCTCCAGAAGTCTCAGGAAAAATCATAGATGTGATTTCTAGCTGTTAGAAATTAAGCAGACAGTAAATTTATAATTGTAAGAGTTGATTTTTTGCCTATTAATGTTTCCCATGTTAAAGTTTTGAATATTAGCCAATACAATGGAGATGATCAAATGGAAATTAGATTACTAAATATGTAGAAATGACTTATTAGTAATGTAAAAAATAATGATCAGTGTGGTCACATCTGACCTCTGTAGCAATTATATTGAACCAAAGACTACATCAGTGTTGCAACGCTTAATATTATAGGCAGCCTCTTTTTTTTTTCCTCCAGGAAAATAAAAGGTTTTTTCTCCTCATATTTAGTATTTATTTTTTGGTATCTTATGATGTTATAATCTTTTGCTACTAATATTAACAATAATCCAAATCTAACTTGTTAAACATGCACTGTAAAATGTTATATTCTACTTTGTTGTCAAATGCCCCAAACAGAATATTTCAGCCCATAACTATAAAATATCTAATGTTTCCAAATATGGTTATTTTCTGCTACCAGCACGTACAGTAGAAATTATCATCATCATTTCTTCCTTCAGGGCTGCTGAATCTGTCCTAAAAATCAAACTTCCTAACATTGATATATATCTCTGGGATATTGCATTAAAATCAACAATGGATAATTTTTCCTTTAGTTTAGCGAGCTATAAAGATGTATTTAAAATCATGCCTATATTCTTAGGTTTTATAAATGACAGAATTAGAAATGGTCACCATCCAGTTATTTATTGTATATCCTTTCCAGTGGGTTGCAGACTGTTTATAAGGTTTTTCAATCACTTGCTGGCTGAGGAGGTAATGCTCATTCCCTCTTGTGTGATAAATATAACTAAAACTGAGAGAAAGACAAAAGAAATGCTCTTAAAGGATCAGGAAAATAAAGGGAACTTTGTTTCTAAATGTCTGCTTCTGCAGACAATAGATGTTGGGAATGTGAGGATTATAAGCCCCAGAAGCATTACACTTTTTTATTTTGGTCTTTTAATTTCCATTAAATTTTGTTCTATCATGCAGAAAGAAGAGTGGAAAACTTGGAGAGATGTGTATTAGGGTGATGTCCGTGGGGGATTCTTATCTTGTATCAATAAGTTAAAAATTCTAATTCAGTACCGTTATTAGACTTGTCTTTAAGAAACCCAAAACAAACCAAAACAAAAAAAAAGTCAGGGTTTTCCTTCTGCTAGGAAGTACCAGAAGCAAAGTTCTTCCCTTTCCTGAATCCACTGCAAAGAACTTTCCAGCCATTTGCTTTCAAATTTACCAGCACTATAGCTGGTTTTAGGTTGGAGAGAACTCATATATGGCATCTCTCAAATAACATGAACAGCAGATTGTGAAAATCTTTGTTTAGTATTCTATAGCATTTCCTGATTTGTCTAAAAGTCTTCTGAAAAGAAAATGAAGATAGGAACCACAAATACTCTATGTATTTTTTATTGCAATTTTCTATGAGACACACTTTTTTGAAATCAGTTTCCAAACCAGATAAAGTTCAGAGTTCAAATTTCTCTGACACCTAGACTGTTAGGTTTTGTTTTGGATTTTTCTTTTCCTTTTTTTTTTTTTTTTAATAAGCCTTCAGAGGCAAAGTTGATTCCCTAAATAAATACTTGTTTAGCTCTACTTCTTGGAAAAATATTTAGAATTCTTCATAAGATTATCAATTCTCTTATTTATTATTTATTTTTTAGCAGCATTCCTAATGAAGTATGTTTTATAAACTTTCAGAACTTGGTCCTACATCAGTAAGCTGACATGTTAATAAGAACAAAAAATGCTCTCTGTAAATGTGAAGATTCTTTCTTTCTTTCTTTCTTTCTTTCTTTCTTTCTTTCTTTCTTTCTTTCTTTCTTTCTTTCTTTCTTTCTCTCTGTCTTTCTTTCTTCCTTCCTTCCTTCCTTTCTTCCTGCCTTCCTGCCATCCTGCCTTCCTTTCTGCCTTTCTGCCTTTCTGCCTTTCTTGCCTTTCTTGCCTTTCTTGCCTTTCTTTCTCTTTCTCCAAACCAACACCACATTTAGCAATTACATATACTCAGCTGTGTCTGCCTTACTTGAAATTATTTTTTTTTATTATGTCTGCCAGGTTCTTCACAGTTACAGGAGAGTTGATGGAAAGCCAATGCATAAACAGTCTGCATATGACTATCATATTATTTCCGTAAAAGCCAGCAGAGGAACACTCTAAGACTGGAGTTTTAGAAAGTAGGCATTCTTTATTGCAGCACTGGGCACACATGCAAATAGCTTTGCAAAGGTGAGCGTGCCCCAAATCTATAAGTGGCATCTAATATACACTGAGATTATGTATATTCATAACTTTTCCAAGAAATGAGTTACATATGCATTAGACTTCCTGGAACTAATTACAATATCTGCATCCTAATTACGCATGCACTTTCTTGCTGGGTGGTGGTCTCGAGGGGTCCCTGGTGATCATTAGTAGTCTTCTTCCTCACCATGTCTGCTGGTTGACCTCAGTGCTCATGCATGCTCACAAAGGTCTGTTGTGCAGTTGTGTTGTGTCTTGAGCTGGTTTGTTTTAATTTGTCCTGTCCTTGTTCCTGTGATCTTCAAGAATAGGTCCCAACTGTTTTATTTATTATTGTCTTATCTTCAAACCCCTTTCTTCTTTACAAAAGCACCAACCTTCATCTGTGTCTGCTCATACAAGAAGCTACATTGACACTGACCTAATTTATTCTCAGTGAAAATGTTTAGCAAGATGAAAAAGCAAGATGAAAAAAAAATGTTAGCAAGATGTTCTGGCTTACAGTATTAGGTGTGCTAAGAGAGGAGGGAAGCTGCACTGGCAAGCAGTGCCATGTGCTGACATGAAATTACATTCCTGTATTTGCACCACCACCTGGAAGGAATGTAAACCTTGGCATACTGCTTGTGGTGACACAACAAAGGATTACTGAGGAAGAGACTGAGTTTCAGGTACCCTTGCAAGGTGAATGTGTCTTCAACAACTTCTGCACTTCTTCCCACGAAGGGTCCTGCAAGAGTTCTGTTAAGATGCTCTCATTTTCCTCTTTTTCTTGCTTATGAGTAGCCTGCATTGATCAGTCTCTTAGTTATACTATCAGACTTGGCAGGGTTAATAGATTTCCGTTGTGTTTGGGGTTTCAATGCAGGTTATTCTATGTCAAAATTTGATTCAATTTTGTGCATGGAAACCTACAGCTTCTAGTATCAATCTAATATCGGTCATATGCTTCGACACAAGCCTACGGAGGGAAGAAAGTAATATAAGGACATGTCTAGAAAAGTCAGGGATAAGGTCTAAAATGAAACTGAAAATTAAAGTATCTATTATATCTAAAGGTATACAACATATTTACTTCTTTGGAACAGCACTTAGACATAAGACAACTTCACAATCATCAGTGAAACTTCATTGGTTCCTGAAGATGGAATTTAAGAATACTTATTTGATGCTTTATTAAATTACTGTGAGATAAATATTTCAAAATACCTGTTTCTTGAGTTTGAGTGAAGCAAAAAGCCTTCATAAGCAGCCTTTTCCATTTATCAGTTTCCTGACTGTGGAAAAAAAACCCAAACAACCCACCATCAGATTTGAGAGTATAACCAAAACAGTTTCAGACTGAACTGGAGTATTAGCAATTCATTCATCAATTTTTATATAAGAAACATTCTGGTACTCATTCAGCCAATAGTTTTAATGATTTTAATGACTACAATGAGAAATTTGCAATTTGAGATAAGCTTTTGAATTATTATCAAGTGTTATCAATGTCTTTCAGCTAGTTCTATTTCAATAGGCTATGTCAACCAGTTGGTATACCAGCTGAAGATATTTGACTCACTGAAGATCTAGGTTATTGATGGCCAGAGCAAATACATCTATCTTCTTCTGATGTAGGTTGACTAGAAGACAATTTTGAAATTCCAGACAAAACAAACTATCTTAAATTTGGAAAAATGCACGTGCACGCGCACACACACACACACACACAAACACACACACAAAACCCCAACTTCACTTCCAGCCCCCAATTCTTATATTTAAAGGGGAGGGGACAGAAATAAACATGCCATAACAATTTCTTGATGCTTCCAGTTAATTCGTTGTCCAGAAGTTGGGTCTTGAATTGAATCACAATGGGAGTCATCACAGTAAAAATGAAAACAGGAAGGTGAAATATATGATTGTAAGATATCCTCCTGATGGACAATTTTTCCTCCTTTGTGAGAACATATAAAAGATAAGGAAAAACAGAATGTTTGGTTTCCTGGAATTTCCTAAGGAATGGCCCACTTAGGAAAATGCTGATAGGAGCTATGTCTCTGTCTATTCACAGAATAGGTTTCAGATATGGCCTTTCAAAGTTGTAGATGACTGAAATTGTTGGTTAAATGCATTCCTTGTTATTATTAATAAAGTGTTATTTAGAGCTCCATGAATAGATGAGAACAAGAGAAAAAAGCCCCAAGGACAGGTTCTAGGCACATGTAAATTAGTATATTTCCATTGTCCTTAATGAGATTAGACCAATTTACCCAGCTGAGGATCTGTTCAATATTACATTAACATTAACTGACGATGCATTTACAAGTTTGGTAAGTTTAATACTGCTTCAGAGTTCAATATTCTTCTTGTAAGAGAGAATAATTTTTATTTTTTTCCAGACTTCTTCAATCCCACAGCATTTCTGACTATAGATGTATCTATTTTTAGTATGATATTGAAGCTGAGGGGCTTAACTTCATTACATGATCATGTGCTAGGTCATTGTCCTTTTCCTTTAGGGTAATTGTATTTTCATAACTAATTTACACTAGCAACTGTGTAGCTGCATACATGTTAAGGATTGAGTGTTTTGTAAGTGAATTTATTAATATCTAAGCTTAATATCTAAGAGAAAGACAAAAAGCTGTTAGAGTATAAATCATTAAATTTGTTGACTTCTTTGTGTCTAGAGGGGCAAGTTAATCTCTTTTCAATTGCCTTACAGATCACCATGGGAGGACATCTTATGCCTTGGACAGTAGAATAGTGCACAAGAGATTTTTGATATTGTTATAGAAGAAAAGCAAAGCAAATGGATGTATTTTAAAAATGGTCAGACATAGAAAGAATAGATAATATCACTCTAAATATAGATAACAGTCTTGCCTGTACATTTAAAAACATAAAGAAAGACTACCAATTTTATGTAGATTCCCAGATTTAAAATGTCCTGCCAAACCTATTTCCTAAGTGAGCCAGGGGTCACTTAGGTAATTTTAGCATGTGAACAGCACTGCGAGGTGGTCTGTGAAAAGCTATATTTATTTTATACTCTGAGATTACCAAAGAGTTCCAATGTTTACAGCATGTTGTGTAAATTATTGTTTCTTGCCTGTGGCTTTCAATCTTTCTAATGGTTTAGAGAACAATTGAAGCATAATCTATTTTTGAAAACGTTAGTAACAGAGTTAAGATTCAGAATATATATCTCATATTCAACCAACTATACTGAATGAGAAATAATGTCTTATAAACATTTTGTCAGTGTAAATAAAAAAATGTTTAATCAAAAGCAATTGCTGTGTTGTGCAGTTAAAAACATCACATAAGCTTTTCTCAAGTTGTATTGTATATCCATATATAAAAACCTGACAAATTTAAATTTGTGACACACTTTAAATTCCTAAGCAACTTCTCTTTCAAAACCTTTGTTGAAACTGCATGCTGTGCAATTCCTCCAATATTTCTGTACTCTCTGAGGAATGAACAGGATAAATACATAGATCAAAAAGGGGGCACACTGCTCTCCAGAGAGCAATTAGTGATCATTTGCATAGTCTCTACAGTTCAAATGTGAAATAAAAGCCATGTGTCCCAACTGATGGTTGAATTCTGCTCTATCATTTCACAGAGGAAATAATAGCAAAACACAATTTCCCAGAAGAAGAGAAAGCCTTACTTTGAACAGCTTCACATTTGAGCATATTACTTCTAATATTCTATTCATACCTGCATCTCAGGGATATCGTAGTTTTCAACACTTTATTAATGACAACAGACAAGTTTCCACTTGCATCTGTTTTTACCTTTCCATTCCCTTGCAGGGCAGTCTGGCTCCTGTTGCTTTCTAACAGTGAAATTATTCATAGTTTAAACAAAAAAAAAAAAGATTTTATATCTTAAGATTCCAGTTTAAAAAGCATCAATAGTAGATAGGGAGTTGGAACATTTTTAGAAGATAAGCAAATGAGTTTTACATTTCAGGCAAATTTATAGGATTGTGTGTTGTGGTATTTGCCTATTTTGTGATGAAGAAAAGACTGAATACAAATCATGCTATGCAGGCAGCAATTTTTATATATTTGCTTGAAACTGAGCTCCTGTGTAAACTCAACATTAAAATAGTGTCTGCCTCATGAAGTGACACACTGAACATGTAGTTTTCATAAGAAGATGAATTATTTTTTACCATTCCCTAGGAAACTTTAAATTATAACATCTGATCTGCCATCTAGATCAGGTATTTGAGATATATTTAAAAGAATCTGCATTTCAAATAGAAAGGTACACCTTAAATCTGATTTACTTTTAATTTACTGCAGAAGATACTAATCCACTCTATTGCATGACTTCATTTTTACTAATACAAGATTTTTATGTGTGCTGATTTTGGCTAGGATATAATTAATTTTTCTTTATAGTGGCTAGTATAGGGCTTTGGTTTGGATTTGTGATGAAAACACTGTTGACAATACAGAGATGTTTTCATTATTGGTGACCAGTGATTAGACAGCATCAAGGCATTTTCTGCTTCTCACCCCACCCCACCAGCACGTAGGCTGGGGGTGCACAAGAAATTTGGAGGGGACACAGCTAGGACAGCTGACCCCAACTGACCAAAGGAATATTCCTTACCACATGACGTCATGCTCAGCATATAAAGCTGGGGGAAGAAGGACATGTTCCAAGCGCTGGTGTTTTGTCTTCTCAAGTGACCATTATGCATGATGGAGCCCTGCTTTCTTGGAGATGGCTGAACACCTGCCTGGTTATGGGAATTAGTGAATTAATGCCTTGTTTTTCTTTGCTTGCATGTGTGGCTTTTGCTTTATCTATTAAACTGTCTTTATCTCAACTCATGACTTTTCTTACTTTTTCTCTACCAATTCTCTCCTCCAATCCACTGTGGGGGAGTGAGCAAGTGGCTGTGTGGGGTTTCGTTGCCACTGGGGGTTAAACCACAGCATATGTAAGTGAGGTATATGTTATAAGGCTAAAACTCAATGTCAAGAAGCACGGTTTCTAGATTAGTCTATTCTGATAAAAGAAAAATAATTTTCAAATTCAGGGTTTGTTTGGAAGAAACTTCCAGTTTTATTTCAGGAGTCCAGTTCACTGACAATTATATAACTAGTGCCTTGACCACAGATGCTTGGTGTTTATATTTCCTGAACAAGATCCAATTAAAAGCTTACCATCTGCCATAAATCTTTGTCTCCATACAGCTTTCAATGCAAGTGACATGCATTAGCATTCAGCCTTAGCGTATCTTTTATTTCCTGTTGTCAAGTTTTCCAGACATTCTTTTACTAGGAATTTTTCAAATACTCCAAGAATTTGTTTGTCTCTTTGGTTGGTTAGTTTGGTTGGTTGGGTTTTTTGCTATAGACAGAGGTTTTGGAATATAACTCGATTATTATCAAGAAACATTTATAATGCCACTGTAGACTTAGAAGCTTTGGGGGCCAGTGAGAAATTCACAGGAAAATATTGATTGGAGAGGATTTTGGAAAAGAAACATAAACAAAAATTTTTCAAATATGGAAGTGTGGCAGATGGTTTGTAAATAATTTTAATACTCAGGGAACACTTAGTGTTGTAGGAAAGTTTGACATTTATTTTCTTTCTATCTGTTTGACATCTTTTTCTATCTGTTTGACATTTCAGATATGGAAGTGTGGAAGATGTTTTGTAAATAATTTTAATACTCAGGGAATGCTTAGTGATGTAGAAAAGTTTGACATAAATTCCAAAAGCTGGAGCATTCATTTTCTACTTTTTTTTTTTTTTTAATCAGGGTATGAATTTATATTTGGTCTCTGGAGGAAACTAGATTCTTTTGGTTAAGTTAAACACATCAGAGTTTCTAGTGTCATCCTATGGTGTCTGTAGGACTGACAGAGGATCTACAAGAGTTCAAAACCCTTCTTGGAAGGCAGCTGGAATGAAACAGCTTCCCTTTTGACATCCATGTAGCACCAGATGCCCACCCACAGAAAATGGAATAATTTTGTGGATGATACTTCAGGGTGATCACAAACCCTAAGGTAGAGCTGACTATGTTGTCTCCATTGACTGTAATGGGTATTACGCTGTGATTTCTGCTCAGATTGGAGATTCATAAATTGTAACCTCTAGAATGAGTAGACACTTTCAGGTATTTTCTTTGGTAAACTTGAATAAAATGTATTGGGTTTTTTTCTATGTTGGCCAACAAATTGTAATATTCTTCACATTCTAACATTTTTTTCCTGTAAATGGTGGGAAGGCATGAATTATTTTTTTCTTGGGAAATGGTTTGTAATTTCCTTCTTCCATACCCCCATGTGATTCGTCTCAAAGAAGAGATGGATAATGTAGTACAAACCAAAGCCATGACTGCTTAATTGTTAAGTCAACTCTTAAGAATAATGTGTGTTCCTAGGATAGTACTTAATTACTGCAATTTAAATTTAAAAGAAACAAGACCATCATGAATGAAATGAGTAAGAAATACAGATCCACTCTGGATCTGAATGTGTGTCCATTTATTAATATTACTAAGCATGCCAAGTCATCTTAGATGTTTCAGAAGAAAATATCTTAATACAGAGGTATGGCTGGATGCAAAAAACTACTTTGAAAGTTCAAGGGCTCAAGTCTACAAAACACATTATTTAGGTTCCTGGATCATGGAGTAGAATTCCAAATCTGTTATCAGCAGTGTTCACAGAATCATCTAGGTCGGAAAGGACCCTGGAGATCATCTAGTCCAACCGTTCGCCTAGCACAGTTCCCACCTAAAGCATATCCTTAAGCTCTAAATCGACCCTACTCTTGAACACCTCCAGGGATGGGGACTCCACCACCTCCCTGGGCAGCCCATTCCAACGCCTAACAACCCGTTCTGTAAAGAAATGCTTCCTAATATCCAGTCTGAACTTTCCCTGGTGCAACTTGTCCTGTCGCTTTTTACTAGGCTAAAGAGACTCATCCCCAGCTCTCTGCACCCTCCTCTCAGGTAGCTGTAGAGGGCGATGAGGTCTCCCCTCAGCCTCCTCTTCTCCAGACTAAACACCCCCAGTTCCCTCAGCCGCTCCTCCTACGACCTGTGCTCCAGACCCTGCACCAGCTCCGTTGCCCTTCTCTGGACACGCTCGAGTCATTCAATGTCCTTTTTGTAGTGAGGGGCCCAAAACTGAACACAGGAATCGAGGGGCGGCCTCACCAGTGCCGAGTACAGGGGTAAGATCCCTTCCCTGTCCCTGCTGGCCACGCTATTGCTGACACAAGCCAGGATGCCATTGGCCTTCTTGGCCCCCTGGGCACACTGCTGGCTCATATTCAGCCGGCTGTCAATCAATACCCCCAGGTCCCAATCAATACCCTCAGGTCCCAATGTTATTTCTAAAAAGACAAAATTAGTATTAGACATTCCAAAGAAGATCTCAAATAATATCCTGAGAGAGGGTTGACTGCAGGGCCTTTTCTTCCTTAACACCTTGAGGATAAGGCTGTGGCCTGCCCGGAATAGTCCTTCACTACTCATGAACATTGGTTATGGAACTTTGATTATCCTTCACTGGTCAGTTCTGCTGGCCTGACAAAAAACAGTCCCAACTAGGCAAAGGCTCTGGTCCTAAAACTATTATCACATATAAATGTACTATAAAGAATCATGTCCTGTGGCAGAAAGGTACAGAGTAGATGACCCAGCAAATATTTCCTGTCCCTAATTTCCTTACTTCTACAATACAGATAGTGAGCACTGTGTGAAAAATATTGTTTAGCTGTAAGAAATCACTGAGAAGAAAAATGTGAAGGTATAGCTCCACAAACACTTTTATTCACTTATGGTTCTTCTGACATGCTGAGAAAAGAAACATTGATAGATATGTGTGCACAAATATATACACTCTCATCCCTTAGTATTTGATTTCCATAAAAGTGCAATGAGGCTGAATATTTCTGAGAGGAATTCACCTGATTGGCATCTGAAATTCTGGGAACCTTACTGTCTTAGAAATGTAAGGCACCTGGCTTAGAAAGTAGAGGCAATAAGACTTTTTAAAGTGCATTTAGTAAAGACTGCTAGTGTAAAATAGGCTAGAAGGTTATTCTTCATGATTAGCTATTCAGCACACAAGGTCTTGCTTCATATGTCCTGAAGGTAGCATGCACAGTGCAGCTCCCTTTGTTTTTAATAAATCCAAATTATAATTTTATAATTATTCACACTGAGATCAAATCTTGGGATGGAGCAATTTCTCTCTGTGTTGTTTACTAAATTTGATGGCTAAGGTTTTTTGCCTTTCTCAAATCTCAAATATTACTCTAACTGACATATGTTTTCATTCAGTGCTTTGCCTGTAGCAGAAATATATATAGCATCGCCCTGGCCTTGGCAATTTAATTGTCAGAAATCTATTTTCTTAATCTGTGTTGCTGTAGTTTTATTTCCCATAAATACAAACTTTTATCTGGAGTAATGTATGTAACTTCTTTAGTATGCTGTTAGGATACCCTATTAGTATAATTCATAATAGCTGTAAGCAAGTTTAATTCTCAAGGTAATCTCCAATGCTGTTTGACTTACATGACACACTAAATCACTAATTTATTTCTATACTGTTATTTATATATATTTTAAAGTGCATCTGCTTATATATTTTAGAAATTTTATATTCAGTTGGAATAATTTTACCCCTGATCTATAGAAACTAAACACTAAAATGTGACTAAATTGACCTAAATTACTCTTTGAATTGTAAGCAGAAAGCTTTAATGCTCTGACAAAAATGTTTAATATAAAAATGTTTTACTTGTTAATTCAAACAGCAATAATCTTGAACTAAGTACATTCAAATTGCCTGATTTTTTGTTCACATGGTATTCTTCTGTCCAGTTTAAACCTTATATTTAGTTCTACTTTTTAGTGAGTAAAATGGAAAGGACTCTGCGCAAGACAATTGCTAGATAAGAATACACTGCTGAGAGTGTAATAGAGAAATAAAAAATTGCTATATTTTCAGTACATATGGTTTTTCTTAGAATTAAGGGCTAGAGTGGCATAAGGGATCTTTAATGACTAAATTTTACAAAGAATTCCCTAGCTGCCAAAGAGCAGACAACTGTTGCCTTCTGGGTCTCCCCTGTAATAAGTTAGTCTTTTCCACTGAAATACTGCACCACACAACAGTACAAAATGTTTTATTGAACTCTCAGTTTCTGATCCTTCCTCCTCAAAAGTCCATCTACTTTGTTTAGCTGTTTACCTCTATTTAAACATGGCCCATTACAAATATAAAATATTTGCATATACAAATATGTAAAATATATAAATATATGTGTGTGCATAACATACATAAATGGTACTAGGAGCTAGACATCACGTCTACTCTTCATCCATCTATATGCCTAACCATTGGGCTATGAAGTTAGACCTCCATGAACTGAAATAACCTTATTAAATTATTTTCATGTACATAGCATTATTTTTTGGGTCACACTTAGCTTTCATATTTGAGAATATTGACTTTGTGATTATAATTTCCTAATCTGTATATTTATCTTTGTTTACAATGCTTTTTTTCTGTTTTTTCCAGTTACGTTTTTTCCTGCTATATAGGTGAAATTTCTTGCATAATTTCAATCAGCAGTTTTTTTGAATTACTATAGATAGGTAATATGTTACATTGAATTTTACTGAAAACTGGAGATGTGCAGTTTTGGTTATTGCATGCTGATTTTACAATAAGGAAGGAGGTGAAGTTGGAAAAGTCAAAAAATCACACAATGCCTTAGTAAGGAAAATACTATAATGACTTTTACATTATTTGCTATAATGCAGATTATATCAAACATCTCCAAGGTACAATCTCCTCTCTAGCTACTTTTTTTTGAATAGTCAATTTAAAAAAAAAAAAATTTATAGACATGCTTTTAATGACATACAGTCGAAATGTATAAAACGTGCTTTCCAAGAGTCTTCATTTTCATCTATTCCTTCTCAAGTGATCTGTAGTCATTGTGATCATATTTATACAATCACCATAACTCACCCAATCTATGTCTTTTCTGTTATACTTTATTTATTTAATCCGCAATTTTTTTCTTACTTTCTCATTATTTCTGTTTTATGACTTTTTTAACAGCTGATATATGAATACTTGTGCAATTGTATGCAGATTGGTAGTCTACTGATTCATCTGAATGAGGAGAGTATTGATGAGAATTAAGTATGGGTGTTTGCAACTCTTTAAGATTTCCCAAAACATGTGACAAATACAGGTTCTGGAATTATTCTGTCCAGGATGACAATTTCTGCACTGAAAAGTCATCTTCATTGCTATTTCATATTGCAGATGAGGACCACAAAGTCTGTAGAAAGGCATCATCTAACAGTTCTCTTTGGAAGAAGACATTTTATTTAGTCTTGGGTTTTGCTTTTTTTTTGCTTGATGTTTTCTCCTCCCTCTTCCAGACAGGGTTTTGCAGAAAGAAAGAAAAAAAATGTATAGTAAAAAATGAGCTGTAGTGAAAAAAGAAACAAACAATAGCTTTCAATGAAAGGACAAAAATTCCAGACAGGGAAAACAAGCTCATTTAAAAGTATGGCTATATAGGATGTGTATTCCTATATACCCTAGTGATGAAAACTTCATAGTTCTAGAGATTAAATAAAAAACAATTTAGATTAAGAAGTAGGTTAAATACAGAGACAGGTAGGAAATAAAAGAAGGAAGGCATCTTTAAATTAGAATTTTAAAAATACTTCAGATGCACAAACTTTAAGTGTTTTATCGTAAATTTCTTTCACTGCATTTATTTCTTTTGGTAAAAGTCTAACACCAGGAAATTTTATTGCATCAATTTATCCTTTAATGCCATGCCACATCCATCTCATACATACAGATGATTTATATTCTACCTAATCTGAGACTGTAAAGGCTCACAGACTTCTGTAGTAACTTCTAACCAGCCATTTCTATTCTTAGATTTTAGATCTTTTTCTTATGCACAGTCACAAACATCAAATGCAAGGAAGTTTTAAATTTAAAAAAGTTTTCAGGGTCATGTGACACTTTAAGACATAACTAGATTAAAAAACAAACAAACAAACAAAAAACAAACAAACACCTCCGTACTTTTCCCCGAGAAGAATCAAGGGATAGCAAAGATATTTCAACCTATGCCTGTATCAGCATCTGTCATCACTGGCAAATTGGCACATGGGCTAAATACTCAAATGAAGCTTTATCTCAATTGCAGATGGCACTTTCATATACAGTGGAACACATGTAACTTAATTCCAACGGTCTCAGAGAATTAAACTGAATGGAGCACAATGTTGTCACCTTGTTAGTTATTATTTGCTCTTCAACACTGAACATTTGATGAAGATGTAGACACAGCAAGTGTTCTTGGCTAATAGGTGTATCTTCAGATCTCTTAACAGATGCAATGAAATATTTAGTTTCTGCCTGAACATTCTGAGACAAAAAGAAAGGATGCTGGAAAAGTTCTCCAAAACATAAAACTCCAGTGACTTTCTGGCCTACAGTGAATCTTATGATCTGGCCTATATGGACATTCATCTGCATGTACTACCTCTCTTTTTGTCACACAGCTTTATATCATATTATTCTGTTTCACTCTGTCAATTTGTAGAAAGGGTTTGCAGGAAGAAAGGCTTTCTTATGTATTTTTCCTATAGCCATCTTGATGTTGGCATTTTTTCAATCGGTTTTGAAACACAGCTAATGACAGTCAATATATTTTGATTTTACAGAGGTAATATTTTATACTTAACCTCCTCTGTTTAATGATTGCATGCACTAAAATTGAAAAGTACACCTAGTGTCTCTGTCAGCAGTGGGAAGTACATGTACCAGGAAAATAGAGACATTAATGAAAAAAATCACAACATCTTAGGAAAGAAGAATGACTTGGACACTACAGAAAAATACATAGCTCATCATTGTTCTGCAATTGGACTGAATTAATTTTCTAATTAGAAGTCAAAAACATTGTTCGAAGCAAATACTCTAGGAAGTACCGTTGCATAATTATGATTAGACACTTAGAAGTACTTAAGTTGAATTTTGTGACACTTGATGACTAACACCTTTGAAAATTCACTTTATCCATGAGATGGGAAAGCAGTGACCATGAGACATTGTCATGTACCTAGAATACCTTGAAAACACAGAAGACTATTATTTCCCTAATCTGCACAAATTATTGGGTGGAATCTCTAGGAAAGCAAGGGGATTATCCATGAAGAAACAGTTTATGAGTTTTTCTCTAGAATATGCACATATGAAGTACAAGTTAAACATTCTCTTCATGTATGAAAGCAGTAATTTGGGTTATTTGTATCAATGACGGAAGTCCTTAACTGATATAATTCCAAAGACAATGGCAGATGTTCCATTTTATTTACACTTTGACCTTTTCATGCCATGTTGACACTACTGTAGGGGCTTCTGACCTTTGCATATATCCCTAATTTTTAAAATAATTACTATTTACTATCTCTAACTCTTAAAGAAAAAAGTAAATAAGTAATTTTACTTTTACACCTAATTTAAATAAAATTTTATTGATCCACCTAGTTTAATAATGTAAACTATAGGTAAATTTCAATCAAAAGAGCACTTAATCACAAATGCTAAAAGTGGAGATGACATTATAGCCATTAATAAATTACTCAAATACTTCACATCAACATAAATATGCTAAAATTTTGAGCAAAAATTAGACATGAGAATGCAATTTATGACAAGGCTACGTGAAGTTAAAAAGTTTTCATTCCAACCAGACGTATTCTCTTGTATTCTAAATCCAAAATGTCACTATAAATTAGTTACTGTTGCAACATAAAATAGAAGATTCTAGCTTCAGGTGAGCCATTAAATATGCATCTTCAACTTTAAAAAAGACATTTGAAAATGAAAAGGTGTTGGCTCCAACTTTTTCAATTTTTATGTTGTATCAGGTGCCAGAAATGTCTTTGAAAATGATAGCCTCTGGGTAAAGCAGAATGTATACAAACTGCTTCATTTTACATCTCAGTAGACTAAGTTGACTGCATTAATCGACTGGAGGCAGTCATCATGTAGTCAAATAGACACCTTCTAGATGACCTTGCATATTTTTGTTACTAATAGACTTAAGGTTTTCTGAAATTATGTTAATCCTTAAGAGTGATGCAGGTCATACTATACAGCATTTCAAGTCTGCATCCCAGGTTGCAAAGTCAGGGGAAAAAGGAAAATAGTATCTCAAATTAAACATCTCTAGGTTTTACTGTAGGCAGAAGACGTTTCATTGGTATTCTTTGTCTCATCAGTCCTAGAATCAGCGCACATTTCAAGTTTATTTCTACTCCCTCTCAGAAAACAACACCTGTAGCAAAGTAAGGAAATATGCACTGCTTTTCCACCTGTCAGGATAAATAAATGACATAAAGTTAATATTTCAAGAGGCATTCAGTGGCTTGCCCAATGCATATTTATATTGTGTTTCCCATTGTTGATATGAATAAACAATTTCCCCCTTCATTCTTGTTTCTTGCCAAATACATGCTTTAAGCACCTGAGCTCCCTAAATTTTGGGGGGCTGCCTTAAATTTGTTTTTTTTCCAGGCTTTATTTTTGCATATATCCATAACTATGCCATCCATGAAACACCTAATTTGATTGTTTCCTTTCTTTCTGTATTTCTTTGTGTTTGCACTGCCTTTTTATATTTCTTGCTTTTTTTCTTGTGCTATCTTTCTCTATTTCTAGTCTGACTTTATCTGGTTTTGTAATTCTCTTTCTATACATTCTTTACTATCAGCTGTTCTTCCTCTTGTTTCTATTCTTAAATTTTTATTTTTTATTTCTTTTGTTGTTATATATCCTGCTGTATTCTTTTTTCTCTATATACCTTTCTTTGTCTCCGTTTTTAGTATTTTTTTTTTTACTTTACATATGGTGCTATTCTAACAACAATAAATCATTGGCATACTTTATTTCATATAAATTAAAAAAAAATAGAAAATGCATTGCTTTCAGAAGAAGAATGCTGGGATCATTGGCAATATTATGCAATTTTTCAGAGAGTTACTGGTCAAGAAAAATGATTAGAAAAATCTAAGATACTGTGTGCTTTAGTACATTTTGTATCTCTTCACTGCCATTGCTGCCAGAAAAACAAATTAAAACCAATAAAATCTAAATGTTACTATATACTCATAGTTTAGCTAGTGAATTTAAGAGCTGTCCAGAAAACTTGGATAACACTAAAATGTTTAAAGGTGGAAAATGAACCAGATTCTACTGTCCTTGACAGTCTGGAGCTGAACTGTCATGACTTACGTTAAGATTCAGCTATATTAATAATGATATTTGTTGTCTGTTTTGACAGGTCTTCGGAAGGACTATAATTTCTTTTTCTTATTAATAGAATGTGATACTTTCATTATGAAACCAATTTTCAAAAAGATTATCAAACTTCTGCTTCTTTCTGTAACTTCTATCAACTGTTTCATTTTTGTTAATTAGACCCAAAGAGAAACTAGTTGTAGTAATATTCACTATTTTATTTTTGGTTATCTGTGATGTTCTTCACAAAATGCTAACTCATGTGTAGGTATCTTCTTTATCTGTGAAATCTTTGCTCTGCTGACATCAACTTGACCTCAAAGAAGCCAGAATTATACTCATGTATTTTGAAGAATATCACTCATACACTACTGCTGGCAACACTTTCTAATGTATGCTTTCCATGTATCGGTATTGTTTTCTTATTATATCCTCTAAGAGAAAATTCTAAAACATCATCAGTTCAACAAAAATAATCTGGTTTGGGTTGAGAAATAAGATTCAAACTTTGTGAGTGTATCTATATTGTTTTGAGATTTTAATGTATAAATTTTGCTTATATTACAGTCAAGTACCATAGAGTTTATGATTTTTTGCCCACTTCTTGACGTGCAGCTGTTGACCTTATGCATGCCCTTGATTTCTTACAAATACAAAGTAAACCAGGGTATTTTAAATGGCAAACAGTGTGCTAAATCATGCTAAAGCACCATGTTTCATTTCACATTGGCAATAATCAAAGTGTGTTCACATGGTTAGCTACCATCACTAAGACTGTGTTAATTTATTTTGCCACAGAAAACTGTTAGAATTCACGCAGGATTTTTTTTACATTTAAAAACTTCAAGTCTACCAAGAAAGACTTTTTCTTGTGGATAAGCAAAAAAATTACAAATCAGAAAAAAAATTAGCCAAAATTCTAATTGAGTATTGGTTCATCATGTACAACACATTGTACACTCATTTCCTTGTGCAAACATACTCCACAATAATTTATTAACAGATTCATAGTCACAGAGAGGAAAGACAAAAAATGCTTATTTTTGAATCATGTGAGCTGTTCTACAGAATGCATTGAAGAAACAGATAATGAAAGTAAACATATGCTTATTGCTTGTCAAGTTTAGATCCTGGTCATGATATGACGGGAGATTTCCTAGTGCAGTTCTGTGTTCCAGTTAAATATCACATATATACTTTGTATATGTCTAAACTTGCTGTTTAAGAAAATGTCCAAATATTTTGATTTATCCAAGATAGCTTTATTTAATCCCTTCATGAATATATGAATAGTGAATGAATAATTATCAGAGCTGAGACTCAACCTAAGAGTATTTAATCCACAAATTCATCTCCCTGTGGAAAGAAATTACCTTATGCAGCACCTAGGGTAATTTCTTTGCCATGGTACATCAGTTCTGACCTTTTCCCTATATTCACTCCCAAAGTACATGAGATGATCCTCAGCATGTATGGCTCCTTTAGGACACACCATAATTTTCTCAGTTAGCTATGAATTCTGTGGGTTCCAGTGTGTGTTTGAACTCTGAAGAATTAAATTTCTGCCTTCAAACCTTTCAAGCATTTTGAATTCTATGAAGAGAAACTCACTTCATAAGATCAAGTGAAATACAACAGGCAAGTAAAGAATAGTACCATTTTCCATTTGAAATATGGAAACAGCAGATAATATCAGTATAAAATACATTATAATTTTGTATAAACAAGAGTCTGGATCTAACATACCTGTTTACATACAAAGAAACCAAGGTCTCCAGTGCTTTCTGTGGGGTACAGTGTTTCATTTGTTTCACCTATCCAGTTTCATCACTACAGCTCATGCCTGCCTTTTCCCAACCTTTATACTGTGGTTTATGAATCCCTTCAACCTATAGGCTTTTGTACTCTTCCACTATATCTACCGCACCTGAACTCACAACTCCCGTTCCTCAAGAAATTGACTCAGCACTGAAGATATGAGCTATCATCAGGCCTGGAGAAAGGCTGGAAAAAGGGAGCACTCTATCTCTCTTAGGAAAATACTGTTCAGCAAGAGATTCAATATTCCAGCAAGCCAGATTCTGTCATTTCACAGCATGTAAAAATTCCTCTGTGAAGGAAGGCAATGCCAAGCATTTTCTTTTAAATTCTTTTTACTTTGTTTCCAGTGTCCACTTAGCATGACATTCACATGAGTTTTAGGAGCAGAACCCAACAGTCTCTTGCCCTGCCTGACCTGCAAGAGTACAGTCTCTCTTCCCGTTGGCTGACACCCATTAATCCTTTTTGTTCAGCAGCACAACAGGATAGTCCTGCCAGACTGGGACTTTCTGAGCAGAGGGAAGGGAGGGGAAGCTGGTTAACTAGCACTTCAATTAATTTACTTAAAAATTTAGTCTGAAGTACAGAAGCTTGTGACAATAGCTGTATTAGCAAAGCCCTCTAGTGGAAATACAGTTTAAACTGGTAGCATCTTTTTTCCCCCCTGATCACTTAATGTTACCAAACAGCATCAGAAAGATTCATCAACTTTAATTGTGTCAGCATGGATAGGATTTTTTTTTCTTCCAAATTTCTAACTATCCATCTGTAACAGCAAATTTTGACAGCGAACACTTAACACTTAATAAGGAACTTGGGGTGTAGAAAGAATTGATAAATCTTTATGATCATAAGTGGAAGGAAGATAACAAAGTGAGAAGCTGGGGGAAGAAAGCTTGTCTGCTCAAATAAACAGAAGAGCTTACATTTTTATTCCACTACAAAATGACCTACAAAAAAGAGCTTTTCACTATCAGAGCTCTCAAATTCACATATTAAATATAAAAGAGGGCCTAAGCCTGAAGCAGCTACTTTCAACACGGTTCCTAAAGATCTGTCAGATGCTTGTATATCTTTGCCCAGTTTATTCACTTGTGATCCAGGAGCCTAAATACTGTTTTTCATTCTTGAAATTGCTGCCTCTAGGAAGGTGTTTTTTTTTTTTTTTTTTTCAATTTACAAATAACCTTTGCATAATAAACTACTGAACATGTGTACTAAACATAAATATATTATATTATTGCATTGCAACATAATATATTAATTTAAGAACAAGTATTCCAAATGTTAATTCTATTAGAAGATAAACAGCAGTTTTGGACCAGATAGTTTTGTGTTTGATGCTAGCTGTTTTCATTTGAAACCTTATTGGGGAACTCTGGGAATGCAACAGGGCACTTCTCCATGTACTTGCCAACACCAGTGCCTTAAGGCACAACTGGTTTCAGTTGTCAGGTGTCAGAAGATGTTTTTCTGCATCATCTCATAGTTGCTTTCTGGCTTCAGGTCTAGCAATGTTTCACATTAACATCCACAATTTGTAATTTCTGTTATTATTAAGGGTTTTCCCTCCCCTCTCCTCAAGTTCAGTGTAGAGCTGAATGAGTAAACATTTAACTGAGAATGAAGAAAATATTTACTGTCCAAAAATATACTTTAAAAATATAGCCATATTTTTCCTCAGAGAAAAATACCAGGTCACTTCTATTAAAAGAATACCACATTATGCATCCATGCAGTGTATTCAAAGATTAGGCTGGTAACATGGATTTCCTGTAGTAAAGATTAGTCCTTATGTGCAACCACCTTCCACATATCAGAAACAGTGACGGACTCTGGTAATAGGTACCTTTTAGAGTATCATGTATAGAGTCTTACCTTAGACATCGCACTTCCTTATGGGGTGTCACAGAGCACGTTACTTCAGGGAGTAGCAAGGGCAGGCTGCACTGCAAGGGAAGAGAAGCCAGGAGTGACAAGGCTGGCAGGGCAGTGACTCCACCAACAAGGGACACCATCCCACAGTAAGTATACAAGAATAGCAGAGGTTTTGGTGGCAGCGACCAGCCAACAGCCCTGTGATTGCCAGTCATGTCCATGCAGGTCTGAGAACAGGCCAGGAAGCCAAGTCGGTGAGGCCAGGTCAGTGACAGCAAGGTGCAGTGCTAGGCAGAGGTACAGCTGCAACAGAGCTCACACAAGGACCTAGAGCAAGGGTCTGAGCTTAAATGCAGCTCCCAAGCCAACAGGAAAAGACCCCACAGCTCCTTCCCACAGCTCACCTGTTTTCACAGCAGTCTGATCCCAGGTTACACAAGCTAAGCCAAACCAGATCTGACATCGAACATAGGCAGCCAAGCATCCATGGAGTGGAGGAAGATGTTACAAAGCCTCTTGGTCCATTCAGGGCCCTGACATGGTCCCCTAATTGCACAATCTGTTTAGTGATTTAGATTATTGTTTTGGAAAAATATCTAGGTAGTTTTAGTAACAGGAAGAGTGTTGGCAGAGTGAGTTTACCAAGTCACGTGTTGAAAATCAGAGTTGAAGGTTTGGAAGACAGCAAAAAACATCAGAGCTGGTAGCTGATTAGCTACAGAGAGAAGGAAATTGTTGTTTTAAGTTCTGATCTGTGGGAAAATTATAAATAGAAAGAAATGAACTTAATGAAAACAAATAACAAATATATTTCAGAGAATT
Source organism: Athene noctua (assembly GCF_965140245.1). Lineage (NCBI taxonomy): Eukaryota > Metazoa > Chordata > Aves > Strigiformes > Strigidae > Athene > Athene noctua. The sequence goes on from NC_134039.1 coordinate 68,129,087, forward strand.
AGATGCTCAAAATATGGTTTCTGTGTAACAATCTTTCCAGGAGAGGTAATTTCTAAAGAAGATATGATTGCCAAAAGCAAGTAAAATATTTGTGTTTCAGTACAGATTTGTCTTCATCTCTGTCATCATTGAGTCCCCAAAAGACGAACATGTTCCTCCTGACAGCACTCTGGTACAAAATGTTATTCTATCCATTATGAACAGATACCATAAACATGGGAAGGCTTACTTGCTCAGTGATGGAAAAGAAATCAGGGGCAGAGTAAGACACAGTCTAGTCCCCTAAGTCTTAGGCACTATGAGCACTGCAGGACTCCCTGGATTTAACAGCACTGTCAGTTAACTACCGCACTTTTGTCAGAAAATACCATCTATTATTATGAGATTATTACATAAAAAATAGTGTAGGGAAAGAAATATTTTATTTGTTTCACCAGTTTACTCCCTTCCTGAATTCCCACATTCCCAGTGTAGGGGAAATTAGACAGGGATTTATCTGATCAGACATACAGAGCTGCAGTAAAGTTAGTCACTTAGACAAAACCAAGCATCCTCACTAGCGCTATTTGCAACAAGCTATTGGTAATGCCCCAAACAGGTCAGGTGATCACACCCTTACTATGCCTATTCCTCTCTATTGACTTCAAAGGGTCTAGTGTGGGTGTAGATCTCTTAACATTAGCAGGTAAATGTCATGGTGAATATCCACATTTATTTCTGTTCCTCTCAGAAACTCAGGGCAGAAAACATGTTTGTACAACCATAAAACCTGGAATTAGTTTCAAGAGCTGTACTTTTAAAACAGTTCACAAAAATTAGCGACCAGATTGTGTGAGGTACTTGACAAGCTGGGTGCTTGGGCATTATGAAAATCCAGACTCTTTTTAATTGCTGAAGCAAAAGATAATTTCTTCTGAAAATCTGGTCTGTAGTCTATGTGCATATTGATAGAGTAATTTAAACCTTGATGTACAAACTTAAGCAGTGGCAATGATAGGATAAAATTCTATATAAACATTCTCACTATTTTCACAGATTTCAGGGCCAGGGAGGACAATTTATGATGTGCCAACTTTTTCTTCGTACATAATGTCAAGAAATTCATCCACTAATTTTTATATTGATCCCATAAATTCTATTTCAGCTATAGCATATATTTTAGTTATACTTTACCAGCATTACCAGTGATCCCAATATAAGGGCAAGACAGACAATACTTGAACGTGAATCACAGTGACTTAGGAGCTTGAGATACTGTCATATCATAGAACAGGTAGAGTTCAAAAGACTGTTTTATGTCAAAGGAAGAAGACCCAACCGATTTAAGGAAAACTGCAACAATTTCTTGACCGAGTATGAAGAGAAAGAATCTTTTATTATTGGTCTAGAGGTTATTAACATTATGAAGAGAGAGCACACACATTTCTCTTACAGGAGTGTTACATTTGTGAACAGAATATGACTGCTGTGCAAATGACCAAAATGATGCTGTTTTTCCTTTTCATGCAATAGGGGCCTGATCCTGGCACATAAAGTGAATGGCATTTTGCTACTGTCTTCTGAAACACCTAGGGCTAGGGCAGATCTTAATTAAAAATTCATATAAGCACATATTATTGTAATGGAAAAGTACATTCATTAATCTGAAAATATTATAACTTCTTCAAGAGTACCAGGTTGGATGAGCTGTCAGAGGGTTACAAAGGTTATTATAACACAAATGCCACCTTCTGTAACATCTTTAGATTTGCAATGAAACTGCTAGTTAAACTAGCTGCAAAAGGAGAGCAGAGACCCATTAATGAGGACAGGGGTCATGCTACCATTCTGCAAGGGCACGTGTCAATGATTTAGCAATTACAGCAGTAACAGTAGTTCAGACCAGGTGGATAATTTCTGTATTAGAGAAACTGATGAAGCAAGGCATAGATGAATTTTGGGCCTGGGGAATCTCAAAATTCTTGTAAAGGAAATGATCCTGAAAATTTTACACTGAATTTAATGTGAGATACTGCCACCTGCAACTTGTGAAGAATTTTTGCTAAGTAGTACAACACAAGACTATGATGTTCTGAAATAGTTCAACAGGATAATAGTAGGAATTTTTTTCCAAATAAAAACAGTAAGTCTCAAATTCTCACTGCATTCACAACATTCTACTTCTACTATTATGGCAATTTTCATAAAACATATGGTAGGAATATGCAAAGGTTTGGAGGCATCACATTTTCAAAAATTAGTCCTCTCAGTAGACAACACCACTAAACCCTGTTGTACAGGATGCTTTGACAGAACTAACCATTACATCCCCTTCCACCACCAATCTAATTTCCAAAGCTACTGTTTACATACTGTTCACACTGGTCCACAATGCAAATCTGTGACTTTTTCACTGTCACATAATCAATAGCCAATGTTTTACGCTTCCCTGGACATTTTTAAAGATTTCTTTGCTTACCTTAACCTCTGCCTCTTCACCTTGTGGTTACAGTTGATGGCGTAAAAGCTTCATGTAAGCTAGCTTCAAACTACCATTCTAACTGTTATTGTCTCACACAAATGTTTGAAAAACAAAACCAACATAACATTTCTACTTGGATTCAGCTCTTGCATCTATAGACCTTTTTTCCTACATTACATACAAACACCAAAACATCTACTGTACCTGCAAAGCAAATCCTGAAGTAGAAAGGTGCAAAAAGTAATACTGCAGTGAAATTAAAGTTGAGTATAAAACCTTTAAATAATTGATGATTAACAGGGACACTGTAATAACAGTCAACTAAAAGAACCCTGGAAGACTGAAATTCAGAAGAGCAGTATTAGGAGAAGCCTGAAGAGTTTAAGAGATGGAAATCTATTGGAGTTCCCAAAGCCATCCCAGTTCCTCACTGCAGTCATAGTTTGCAGTCATGTAATGAATACTGGTAAAGAATAATGCTTTTAATGTCAGATTTAAGTATTTTTTTAAAAAACATGTATTAAAACCTAAAGTACTTTTCCAATGGTTGTGTCTCTAGGGTGAAGTTCAGTTCATTTGAGAGATATATAGTCAGGTATAGGTGGAAAGAAGGACATTTTTTTCTGAGAAAAAAATCTAGATCTTGATACTTGTTTTCATTCCCTCTGAAAGAGAAGTAGAGATCTCAGTATCTTTTTTCTTAAAAAAAATCACTTGCCTTTAATATTTAATATTGTGGAAGAAAGATATCTATGAGGTGTTTAAGACATTTAAAAATTACTGTTGGGTAATGTCTTACTGTTCCCAGTGTGTGTTCCTTAATTAAATGTCTAAGGTGAAGAGAATACATTTTGATGTAAGGATCCACCTAGATATAGAAAATACAGGTTTTCACCTCTCACATGCTTTATTTAAAGCAGGAAATTTAAGGTATGTTTTCTGTATCTCAGCTACATTAGGCTTTTTCTCTCAATGAATAACTACCTGCCTCAAGTGACAAAGATCCAGTAAAAAAGGTGTTACTCTGAGTCATAGTGCATAGCTAATATAAATATCTCTCAAGCCAGGTCACATTCAGAAAAGGACTAAATATTAAAACAAATTTCCGTGTTTGATACTGATCTTAGATCTACGTTTTCAAAAGGTTGGCCTGGTAACATGTTCATGTATAAAGTGCTTGTCAGCTGTGTCAGTGCTCTGTCACCAAGACAGAGCTGTAGTTCAAAGCTTCCTGCTCTCCAAAAGAAACAGAAATCAAAGACAGCAGAGTCAAATCCAAGGATGTTGAAATAATTCAGAATTCAAGTAGTGTCTAAATACATCGCTGCTTACAGCTGAGAGAAGAGAGTAAATAAGTGTATCCATGCATAGGCTAAGAGAACAGCTGCTATTATAGCAAATTAGGATGCCAAAACCCAAAACAATGCAAATATTGATTTAAAGCAAGACTAAAGCGTGGAAAGTGACTCCCAAAGCAGGCTTATGTTCATGAGGGATTCACTTTGCTTTACTTTTCTGCTATTAGGGAAATAGTATATCAGGTATGAGAAGATAGCTCATATGCCAGTTAGATATGGAAAGGGTAAGATCTGCAGGGATGTTTTCCAGAAAACATTAAATGAAGCTGAGTATTGTTGAACTGCAGAGATGATAAGAACAAGTGTTGTTTATTGGTTTATTTATCTGATTATAGCTGGCAAGAGAGAAATCAATATAGTTAGTGAGGGATAAATTGAAGTCTTGTTACCTAGTATAACTTGAACAGCTTGTGCAGAGGTAATTAGCACAACCTGTCTTAACTAAATTGGTGTTTAAAAGTGAAAGGTGATAGAACCAATTTTCTCAACATTTATTATATGTCATGGTAGCACATGAGGAGAAGCCTTGCTAACTTGGATAGATGTTGCAGTTCTTATTTATTTTTAAAAACCCCATACACTTCTAGTTGTGTGTGTGAATGGGTATATATAAACAAAGATCGGAATACATTGCAAACCACAACAAATGAAAACATGATTAAAAAGAAATCTCCATCATTATTTGTATATATATTCAGCCAAAGGAACAAAGTAATTTTGAGAAATTTATTTAAATTTTTTCTTTCTTTTTTAATTTAAAGTAGAAAAGTGAATTTTCCTTCTAGCTAGAAACAGAAATTATACGTTATACAAGAAAAAGGGGCTTCAGTTCATCCACAGACATAAAGAAACACTGTGGACTAATATCTTACAAGAGAGTGCACTAATATCTTATAAGAGGAGACTGGTTGTTACTGTGAAGGAGAATCAGGGTTGAAGCAAATAATTCATGTGCATTTTCATTTGGTAAAACGGTCCTTCATGATCTCAAAAGAATTGTGGTCATACTAGAAAAGGCTTAAAGTAGAAGATAATTCATACAGGGTCTCATGCACAGGAAAAGAGGAGAGGTCCTTCATCTTAGCAAACCCCTATGGTTGAAATGACATTATAGATCTTCCCTAGTTAAACTGTGCTGGTCCTAAGAGAATTCCCAGAAGAACTGTTGTATAAATATAGTGCAATGAGATATAAACAACAGAAAGAATTTTTTTAACATACATCGGGATGATGGAGGTTTATGTTTTTGTTGCCTTGGAATTTTTTTTGGTTGCTTCAATTTTCAGAAAGATATATTAAACAAAACAAAACAAAACAAAACCAACCAACCAAACAACCAAATAAAAAAACCCAGAAGAATTTCCTTCCTATCCACACGTGCTCAGAATGTAATATCACAAAACAATCAAGAAGAATAATATTGAAAATAAATTCACAAAAGTATGGGAGAAGTAAACCACGGTGAGAAAAAGATGTCCAGTGGAAAAAAATATGAGTTTTAACCTCCAAAAAATAAACAAGAGCTACTGCTTTGGGTTGCTTGGTTTTTCCCATGCTTCAGTAACTATTACTAGACTCTCCTTGCCTTCTTGACGTAGATAACTTTGACCCAACTTTATTCATCTGCAGTTTACTTTAGTTCAGTGTTTATCATTATTCTCTCTGAGAACCAAGTGTCTCCAAAGTGATTCATCACTCTTCTAAGAATTCTAAATTTACTCTCTACCTGAGACTATGACAACTAGTTGGAAAAAAATTCATAAGGGAAGAGCTTACCATGAACCTGGAAAACTGTTTCAAATGACATGGCAGTATAAATATTTCTGGCATCACATTTGGAAGGACTGTGAATGATATGCAAGAACTGGAACTTAGTGTGAACTGGTTTAATAGTTTGATTTTTCCAAATATTCCAAAAACTGTCATTTAGAAATTCTATATCACAGAAGAGTTGAAGAAATAATTCTGTCAAAATGCACCAGTTTATGAGCTTTTCATTACAGATATTGAAAGTTTTCAAAAACTATTTACAATTCTTATAATAAAACCATAATTTGGAATAGTTAATAATTTCAAAATTGCATTAACAATGACTTATGTGGAAAAATAATTCAGGCTTAATTCAAAGAAGAATGATTCTTCTCCATGTTTTCTACAAAGGATACACTGCTGTGAGTATTGAGAAGTCATTGAAAAAACGTCATCGAGTCACATTTCAGGATTGCTACAAAATCTCATCATATTACACTTTTTGGAATAAAATGAAGGGACCAGGCAGAAGAACTCATTTCATAATGAAACTGACAACATCTTGAGGACGTCATTTCAGTAAACTAATCTACAAGTGGAAGATTACATTCAAATTCAGAAAGACTTATAATGACTTTTAGTTACAAACAGCTCATAAAGATGACATTTTAAAATCAGAGAAAATAACTATTAAATAAAAAATAATTTGTTCTTTATAACATTACATTTTGCTATAGGTAAAATAACATATATATTGCTAGGTAAAAGCTTTACTGTAAACACTTTTTACATGTATTTAAGAGATTTCTTAAATTAATATAGTTAGGATTTTTTTTAAAAAAAACATAACACTTTGAAAGCATTGTTGAAATAAATCTGTCTTTATAAATGTCACTCAGTGGTTTTATCTTCCTAGGATTTCCCCCATGTCCTCATTGTTATATTAGGTTTATAATTTCTAAATATTTTGGGCACAAAAAGCTGTAAAGGAAATTTCAGTACTTTATTAGCTCTTGAGATGACTCCTACTATATGAGAGCAATCAACACCATACCCATGTTTAAAATACTGGGATTGCCATCCTGTTTCTCAAGGTTTATACTTTACATGTCTAATACGACAAATTCTCTTTTTCATTCTCATTGTTATTTAATACAAAAATGCCCAGGCAGAGTTCTTATCTTACTCATGTCACTTTGAAATTTGTCAGTGTAAGAAACACAAACTGATCCTTGTTAGTCACCTATCTATGTGAATTCTGCACTGGTGAATAAGGAATGTGATGTCTATTCATAATACCCAGGTTAGTATGTTTATTCTTCTGTTTCGTCTGACTGAGAATAACAGAAATGACATAATTTTGTGGAAACTGTATAATGAGGCTACTTTTAAAATGACCTAATATTGTAAACGTTGTAACATAAACTGTGGCACTTTATCATGCTTTATGTATGATTTTAAATAGAAATTTTAAATTATGCTTAGAGGCTGACCTTGTGACAATGCAAGAGTTGAATGCCATATGGACAAGAATATATTTATCCTAGTTTCTAACTTTAAAATGTTATGATCACTACTGTTGTCTTTTTACAGAACCTATGAAGGAAAAAGCAGAGGAAGACATTCCCTTGAAAGTCTTGCTATGAGTATGGAAGCTATGTAAGGAAGATGCTCCTCTGTGGTATGGTAATACTGAGCACTATGCTCTATTGAGAAATGCTTATTTAAAGACAGGTGTCTATAAAGTAACCAACTACTTATTTTTTCTTAGATAGTGCTAGGGAGATACAGTGTTACCTACATATAAAACACAATTATGCTGTCATTAAAATAAGGGACAAGAAACTCAATGGGAGAAGGATCGAAAATATGTGCATATAAAATTAGAAAATTTAAATGGTGATATAATTATGGTGAGTTGTCTGCTTTTATCACTTCAGGGAGGATGTAAGGGACAGGCATTACTCACTGTTACAGTTATGTGAAGCATGAACTGGGAAAAACCAGCATGAGCAGAAGCGTCAGGTTTAATGCAAAGTTAAATCCAGAGTTCCTTTTGTACCCAAAGGAAGAGCCTCATAATATGTTCTCCTAGTTAAAACAAGCAAACAAACAAACAAACAAACAGACAAACTTCCAGATTTCCCTTCTTTCTGGCTGAAATTTCATCTGGAAGAAAAATGTGACAGCAAAAGACAGAGTCTAATCAAAAAACCCGCCATATTAAATGTCAATGGCAGGAAACACTCTTCATCTTAAATGGATGAGTACATATATAAGAGTGGCTACTACTATTTGACAGCTTTCTGGGGATGGCAATATTTCTTTTCAGTTTACCACTTTCAGAAGCCCTTTCTTGTACCAAGCTGATTTTTCTTCCAAAGATCCAGAAACTTCTGACATCAGTCCACCTTAATAAAATAAATTTTTATAGTCTGAAATTATAGGATTTAGTTAGGGGGAGAATAGTCCCTAAGTGACAAAATATTTCTCATTTCATAATGTTATCCTTGTTTCCAACTTCAGAATATGAAATAGAATGAATATCACTAGATTTTTTTAAAAAAATATTTTTAGTCTTCTGTCCTTAGGGCTGATCTTTATGATTACATTACAGTATGTTTTCTGCAATTAATATTTAGACTGAAGTTAATGACTCTTTAAAGAATCAGATACAGGCTGTTGGCAACAAGGAGGAATTATCACAGTGCAAGACATTTATTCAGTGCGAAGGTACTGAAAAAAAGTAAAAGCGTGAAATGGAGGGATTATCTCCTTCCATCTCAAAACACTAAGCATATAAAAAGTGTCAAGCAGCAACATCTACCGATTTACAGCAGAGGAAATGTTACATACTTACCTGCTCAAGATTCAAAGATGGAAAAAGCAATTGGATTCCCATCAACAGAATGCTGGAAAAGATGATAATTTCAACATCTGAAGTACTTGTAAATAATGAAATTACATAGTGATACCCTAACATCTTACTGCAGTGGAAAGAAAAATTAAGTCTATGGTCTAAATCAACTACAGACAATGATCACAGGATAGCTTCAGTAAAAATACTTTTTACTTCATAAATAACAGCTTCTGCATGTCACATTAGCACACAGGAAAAGAAAGAAACTTCCTGCAGAAATGGGCTTGTTCCATTGTTTCCCTTGCAGCAATTACAATATGCTTATCAGAGGAGAGGTCATTAGTGGTTTTTAATTTTTTATGATTGCCTAGTAAATACTATCCCATGGCAACTGCAATGTGGTCTATAAAAGACATTAGCCATGCCTTTAGAAATTTACAGGCTAAATGGACAAAAAGCAAGGGATAAATAAGAAGTCCAGAAAATGTCACTAATAGGTGGTTTGGTTTTAATGGGATTATGACAGAATAATTTAGCAGTTATATGCCTCCAGGAAAAGAAAATATCCAGTAGGATTAACAGTGAAGAATACTTGGAGGTCCTTTGCTTTGTATTGTTTCAGCTCATGTAATAGCTACAGTGGATTACCTGGAGGTTGTTGTCAGGTTCTGCCCTACAGATCTCAAAAAACTTTCAGAAATATGGGGCAGTATGGGGAAGACACAGAGATTATATGATGAAGGAAATAAAAAGGCTGTATTGGTAATGTTATACAAAACAGGAACATTGAGTAATTTGGAAAGGTGACGGGAACATTTGAGACGTAGTCATAACAAAAAATGAGGCAGTCTGAAAAAACTTATGCAGATACGTAACAGTAAATAGATTTTTTTCAGGCTCAAGCAAATATGAATTTTCCATTTCTCATCACCTCCTTTGTTTTCTTTTTACTGATGTTAAAGAATATAATAGACAAAGTTTATACAATTGACATTATTTTGTATATTTTAAATTTAATTCTCTCCTGAATCCACTAAAAGCCTTTAATACGTTCATGTGAATGCTTGTTGAACTAGATGTTCTTTTCAAAACCACTGTGATTATTTATGACCAATGAAGTCTGAGTTGCTTTTGTTGCATACATGGTCGTATAGTTCACATGTGTCCTTACTGTAAAGCTCATAGAATGAAATGTCTTTTGTACACTTGGGTGTATGTTCAGTTTTCTGTTCCTGTGAACTTTGAATTTTTTCTATTCAAACATACATTCAAAAAGAAGTCAAAAAAGATTGTAGAATATATTTCCTTGTAAGTATATCATCACAGAAAACATCAAAATTTTAAATACCGAGATACTATACTGAAGATCTCAGACTAAATTAAATTATTTAGGAGGTTTCATTTCTCACAATATTTTGTCTTGTGCATTTATTAAAAGCTCTGATACCATTTTTCAAATAAAGGAGTGTAATTGGACACTCCTTTCAACAGTTTTTAAGGAATCTAGTCTGTAAATAGGACAAGGTTTACAAAGCAACTGATTATGTTAGTAAATAGTGTGTGGCAATAAAATTTGGTCTGAAGAATGAAAAAGTTCGTGTCGAGCAGCTGCCAACCTAAATACATTTTAGTAGCATTTACTTCCAGTCATCTCTAGTCTTGTCCTGCAGATGCAGTGCTAGTTCCTGGCTGGAGCACCGCAGGGCCATTCCTGGGGTGCATCTTGTAGTTTAAATGAATCTGAAAGGAATCAGCCTGTGTGCTCTGAAACAACTTTATGAGCATATCAAAGTATGATTACTGACACTGATGGAAGATTTGCTTTCCAAACAAACATGACTTTAACTAAAAATTTAATAAAGTGAATTATATGCCTCACTATATCTCTTATAGAATAAGCAAGGGATGAGTTTTAGTAATAAATCCTGTAAACTGTAGTGTGTATTGTGATCTACATAAAGCATCTTTAAAATAGTAAGAAAAAATATTTTTAATTATTTGAATGATAATCAATCAGAAACAAATCAAGAAGGTATCACAATGCACATGCTGAAGCAAAGAGAAATTCTGAACGCAATCTGTACTTTAGCATCCCATTTTCCTCGAGTCCTTAGTTGCTCAGTTTGTAAGTGTAAAACAGAATTTTTTAGCAAATGCAAGCAATATTTTCCTTAACCATGTCAAGAAAAGCAACAAAGTCTTTTCTCCATAAAAAAAGTAAGAAAACAAATCAACCTGAAGTAGACACCCAGCACAGAAAATTGAAGCTCAGGTCCTTCAAGTTTAAAAATGTTATAAGCAACTGGAAATAGGGTCATATAACAAAACATTGGACCAATTCAATCGTTATTGCTTGCTAGCACAGATTTTATTCTGCATTATCATTTAAGGAAAAGAAGCAGAAGTTCATGAATGTGTTGAAAGCTTCTGACTATGTATGCATATGTGCAGCTATTATTATCAAGGATGGATCTAGACATGATGGAGAAGGGTAGAAGGCTGTGCGCATTATATACTAGTCCTTCTCACATGGCACAAAACTTGGTACTGCACCACATGGTACTACACCACACAAACCAAGGCAGGTTCCTTTTCTGTTCTCACAGTAAATCCATGCTTGTTTTTGAAGCATCAGTATCATGTATACAAGTCCTTCTAATGTCAACATTATCATAATTCCTAATAAAATATAAATAAACATAACCAAAGAAAAACAAACCAAAAATCCCCTTACCATGCTTTGATATGTGTTTAGAGGCAAGAATGTTTCCCACCACCTTGCTACTCTTGAAGTAGTGATGATACCTGAAACTCACTTTCAACATTGCTTTAAATGTGTTTTCCAGTTGAAACAGAATGGCTTACATGTTCTTCTGCTCCAATGATTTCCATTTCTCACTTAAAGAAAATTTGCTTTTCATGAATTTAATATTTGGGAAAGTGAAGGAGTAACACCACTATTAAGAACCAGATATGAGGCAGGCTTTTATTGTGCCATCTCAGTCCTCAAATACAAATTTTGCGGCTCTAAGTCTTGGCTTATGAAGCAGAAGCTCCCAGTGGTCTTGGGTTATGCCAGTCCGCAAAGCCTAAATGAACAAACAACTTTTGTTTTTAATTATTACTGTGTATTTCAGTTTTAGATGAAGATTGATTTATAGACGTATCTGTGGCATTAATTTGTGTCTCTAATTAGAACTGTATCTTGTCACATTACCATTGCTGATTATTTTACGTTAGAAACAAATATAGATAAAGGCAACGCCAAATCTTTTGGTTTTAATTTCTAAAATAAAGCAAGCATTGACTAAGAAACAGCGCTCCCGAGACTTGAAAACAATTAAATTGATGCAGAAACAAACCAGATTATAAAAATATAGAAGATCCTTCCAAAATTATTTAGAATTTTAATTAACAAAGGTTGCCAAAACATTTTCATTTTTAAATATGCATGTATTTTTCATCAAGAATGACATTTTTACTTTAATATTATATGAAATTATGGTTTCAGCTTTGACCAGCAGTATAAAGTTCAGAACTACAGTTGGTAAGGATAGCTTTATAAAATTTCTAGCCAAATGAAAAGCTAACAGAAGAAATCTTTACAGAAAACCTGTTACCTTGTAATTCTACAGCCCAATTTTCCTGAGTCAGGAAGTTCAAATATATCAGAAGAACATCCACATTTCTGAGTTTGTGTTTGAAAACAGGGCTTTGAAGGCTTGCCCACATATAACAGCCACAAATTTATTCAGTCTTCATCTTACTTCTTCTCATGCGTAAATGGCTGCATTGAGTGTTATATCTGCAAAGAAAAACAAACCTGTTTAAAAACAGTGTTTCTCCGGACTTGCAGAGATACATTCGGTAAAGTTTGTAACTGTAGTCTATTGACAGACATGAAATATTTTTTGAGAAGTATTTGCCCTATATGGCACACAATAGCCACAGACCATACCGTGGAATGGAAAGGAATTAAATAAAAACTTAAGTTTGAAGAAGAACAAAATTTATTCCACAGTTTGGAAGGCATATAAAAAGGCACTTTTCATTGTTATTAGTGCTAAGTAAAAAATACCGTGTTCTAGCTACTTGTGGATTTGTACATGGGCATATTGTATTTTCTCTGCCAGCTGTGTCTTCAATTTATTCTTTTCATTGAGCATTTTATTGGAAATATTGTAAAAGTGACAATTTTTCTGAGTTGGAACATCCTGTATATGACTAAACATATGGGTTTCTGGATAACTAAAAGCTGCAAAAATATATTTATTCTTTTAAAATAGAAAAAAACCCCAACAGTTTTTCATTTGTAGTTTGAACATTTTGAAACTTGAGTTATTTAACCCCAGAAAACTAGATATAAAAATAATTTAGAATTAAAAACATAGTATATTCATTTTAAAAATGTCAACATGAAATATTTTAATTTGGGGACATTTTTCTGTAGCAAGCAATTAATTATATGTGTACAAAATAAGCAAAATACCTGAACCTAATAATATCCAGGAAATTTTTTTTTTTTTTTTTTAATTGTTTTCAGTAGCAGGAAGCAGATGGATGGAGAAATCTGGAATACTATATTTTTTCTTTCTTCATCCTAAGTGTCGGTGGAAATGATATGAGCACAATGTATATGAGTGAGTATTCAGTTAGGCATACCTCTATCCCTAATAACCTGTAGTTAGAAAATTTCTACCAAATTCAGCAAAGATACCTGAAAGAAATTAAGTTTATAAAAGGTTTGTGAAAACAAGCAGCCAGATAAAGAAGTATGGCTTTACTGCAAGCTTGAATCCATTTAAGAACCAACATAAATTTTCTCTGAAGTAAAAATTCAACAATGAACATTTACTATACCATGTAGTGTAGCTTTTTATTATTTTAGGTATCAGATATCAGAGCATCTACTGCGTCTTCAGTCACTGACAGATGTAGGTATATTAGTGCACTTAGCATAAGCCACGTATGGTAAGTGTATTGTGGGCCTGACATGTTATCGATGAAATCATGAAAGTAAAAACTGTGGGCCTGATAGGATATCAATGCTATATTCAGAAAAAATCTTTAGAACAAGTTTTAGAGAAATTTTGAGTGTTGAGATAAAACAGCTGAGCCACACTGGCTTTAACTTACACCACTTTAAATTTAAGCATTTAGCCCCACCAGTACCCTAACTTGCCAAGGTAGGATATATAGTTAATGAACATTTCCTGGTATAAAAGGCACTATATTATTTAAACTTAATTAGAATATTGTTAAAATGGACTCTTATATCCCTTTTCCCTGAAGGACTCTTTCTGGAATTTTCATAATGAAGATGTATAGTTTCTGGTCTTCTACTGGCTGACATGTTTTCAACATGTCATGAACACCACAGTTTTCTTCCCCATTTTGGTCCACCTTAACAACAGCATTGATGGAATGTGATTGATGTAGAAAAACAGTACATTTTTTTAAAAACATGCTAAAAAGTAAGTTTTAAATATAGGCAATGGCTGATTTTATTTTTATTTCATGAATCAATTATATGAAAGCTAAACCAGTCACTACTAAACATCAATAGTTCAAGAAAAGGAGTCTCTGGGGTAACACAAAAAATTTCAGGGATTAAGGATTTATTTGACCCACTAATACTTACTGAATAAACTGCCTTCCAAGTACTGAAAATATTTTTAATAACTTGAAATTTTTGCTAATGTTTTAAACTGAAAAGACTGAATATAAATACATTTATTTTACTAATATCAACAATTTTTGTTGTAGACTGAATGAGTTCAAGCTAACCAACTAGAATTTTGCAATGCAACTTCCGAAGGTGCCTAGATATTTGCTGTTGTTGCCGCTGCTGTTTTTGACCAACATCTTCAATTATCATCAGATAAACATGGAGAGGCATTAGGACTGTCCATTTAAGTCATCTGGGTATTAGTTTCCAGGATCTCTGTATCTTCAGGGATCTAAAGTAGTAAATATTTGTTATGGATTGCCACTAAAGAAGGAAAAAAAAGCAATACCTGTTTAAAGCTTTAAAATGCTATTATAATAGAAACAGCTCATCTGTATTGCTTTGAACTTTATCAAATAAGGTCAAGTTAAGAAACACAAATATTCAAGTCTTTGGCTGAATAGCTTACGAACAACATAAAATTAGAGCTCCAAAATCTGTTCCCATTTACATGACATCATTGACTCCTCTAAAACCGGATTTTTTTTTTCTGAAGATATGCCTAATAATAGTCTCTTTTAAATTAAATTATATTGAACAGTAAAATCGAATTATGACTTAATTTGTGTTAAATTTGTAAATTGTGTAAAACTCCAATATTTATATGAAGTAAGACTTTTAATGGAAAAAATTCTGATTTAAGAGAAATAAATTTAGCATATTCTGAATATTACCAGTAGTAAAAAGGTTATTAACAACATCCTTTTCTTTAATTTAAGCAGTGTTAGACCTGTTTTCAATGTTTAGCATAATTAATAAAACAGTAGAACGTTGATAGTTCCATGGTAATTCTTATATTTTGATTTCCCGTATAAAGGAGTTAACTGAGTCTAGTAAAACAACATGTTCTCATTAAATAATCTGGACTTTAAATTTATTTTTAATTTAAGAACAAAGTATTATGTAATAAACATCCAACAGCTACTCCCAGTGGAAAACTCACTTTCATGATTTTAGGTGGTAAAATAATTATTGTCATAATTGCACCATCTCTGATATCTGAGCTCTGGTCTCTGATCCCTACAGTGGCATGTAAAAGCTACTCTAAGAGAAAGATAATTATTGCACATAAATTAATTTAAGAATTAAGATGTCTATCAAAGAAATATTTAATGTTGATAGAAAAAACTCCCACAATCTTTTATTACTGGAATTCTATAAATCTCTGTAAACTAAAAATTTCAATTCTGAATTTAGTATTATGCTAAAAAAATGGAAATGCATTAAGATATGGAAATGCATAGGTGAACAGCCACATGACCTTAATGTACCGAGCTCTCTGCAAAGCTCTCTACACGTTTCTGATACCACTGGGAATACTTTTCCACAGACAATTTGCATTTCTGAAACTCTCGTCAACCATTGTCTTTATCAACTCGAGATATAGTATATGACAGATGCCTTCATCTTCTTCTCCCTAAGATCTTGAATATTATAGCATATAGTGAATGTTTGAGATGTCTGTCTAAAATTATTTAGATAGCATCTCAGGCAAAAACTGCTCAGTGCACACGATTTAAATCAAAACAGGATTGAAGGGTTTATTGATCTACTAACAACATGTAATTAACCAGCAATCGGTGAACTACATGTTCAGGATCAACGTCCCCAGCACAACAGATAAACTGTATTAAATGAACATTTCAAAAATTGTAAATACCCTCTGAGACTAACGCCGGAACCTTCTGCCACACGCGCAGGTTCTACTAGCTCCCCACCCGGGCTGGTGGCCCCTCGCCCCGCCGCGGCTGGACAGGCCCTGCCCACCGACCCCCGGGGCTCCCCCCTTACAGATGGTGGTTCCTTTCACACGGCTTTTCAAAATGACTCCTCTGTTTCAAATTCTCGTTAATCCCTTGGTAACCACTTAATCTGGTGAGCCTTGTAGTGCTCCTCCTCTTTAGCACTGCCAGTTCTGGGGCAGACACCAGCTCCGAACAGGCAGTTTGGGGAGCTTCGTTCACACGTGCTGTTTGACTCACAACCCAATCTTTTTATTCACACTATTTCACCAGGGCACGTGTACACCCCCACTGGAAGCATGCTGACAAATATTCCTGTTTCTGAGTGAATAGTTATTAACACCCCACAAAAATGACCAGGAGCGGGAAGGTATGTTCTCCCTATACCCTGGTACAGCCCACTATATATAGCAGAACATACAGCCCACTATACATTCTGCTCCTCTCATGTTGATATTTGCCCTTTTGAGTACTGCGGTGGGTTGACTGTGGCTGGATGCCAGGTCTCTATCACTCCCCTTCTCGGCTGGACAGGGGAGAGAAAAGACAACAAAAAGCTTGTGGGTCAAGATAGGAGATGGAGATCACTCTCCAATTACTGTCACGGGCAAAACAGACTCAACTTGGAGAAATTACTTTATTACCAATCAAATCAGAGTAGGGTAATGAGAATTAAATCTTAAAATATCTTCCCCCCACCCATCCATTCCTCCCAGGCTCAACTTCACTCCTGATTTCTCTACCTCCTCCCCTGTAGCAGCACAGGGAATGGAGGCTGTGGTCAGTTCTTCACACGTTGTTTCTACCACTCCTTCCTCCTCTTCTCTGCTCCACTCTCTTTCCCTTCTCCAGCGTGGAGTCCCACCCATGGGAGACAGTGCTCCGTGACCTTCTTCAGCGTGAGTCCTTCCACAGGGCTGCAGTTCTTCATGAACTGCTTCAGCTGGGTCCCTTCCATGAGGTTCAGTCCTTCAGGAGCAGACTGCTCCAGCGTGGGTCCTCCATGGGGTCACAAGTCCTGCCAGCAAACCTGCTCCAGCGCGGGCTCCTCTTTCCACCGGGCTACAGGTCCTGTCAGGAGCCTGTTTCAGCACAGGCTTCCTACAGGGTCACAGCCTCCTTTGGGCACACTCACCTGCTCCAGTGTGGGGCCCTCCTCCGGCTGCAGGTAGAGATCTGCTCCCACTGTTCCCTTCCATGGGTGCAGGGCACAGCCGCCTCACCACGGGCTGCACCCTGCCCCTCCTGCTTCACTGACCTTGGTGTCTGCAGAGATGTTTCTCTCATATATTCTCACTCCTCTCTCTGGCTGCTGTTCTGCAGCAGGTTTTTTCCTCTTCTTAAATACATTATCCTAGAGGCATGACTACTGTCACCACTACAGATCCTCCCCCTGTTGCCCCCCTGCTACCAAAACTTTACAATGCAAACCCAATACAAATAGCCTCTTTCAAGATGCTTCCTAACAAAGTAAATTCATGAGTAGAAAAAAAGAAAATTTTCTGCCTCATAACAGAACCACTTTGCTAAACAGAAATTCTAGTCCAATGTCAGTTTGCTTTCACTCCAAATACTGTGTTCTACTTGTTATGGGCTCTACCAACAGTATTCGTGAATATCCTCAAGCCAGCATTTCTTCTTTGCTTAGATTTCCTATGATATTTAATTAATCTCAAACTCACCATCTGATGTTGGAATGGGATCCAGTTTGTGTCACCCTTTCTTAAACTGAGACATAAGAAATCAAAGAAATAGTTATATGGTCAATTTAGCCTTCAGAATTTCATCAGCCCCTGGGAATTTGAATCTATTTGCTACCTCCCCTTAGCCTGAAAGTTCATTGTACATGATAAGACAGAAGACAACCCATACCTTTCTTTTGTAGTGAATGTCATGAAATAAAGCTGAGACAGATATAAACAGAGTTTCCCTATATTTTCATGGGAGTGGATTATTTAATCTTATCAGAGTGGGTATCTTCTGAAGGCCCATAAAGTCCATCAGCAGAAAGATCTTTATTCAGCCAAAACTGTTCTCTATTTTCAGGATATATTTCAACAAAGTTCAGTGAACATAAGCCATATTTTTTATTATATTTGCTCTTCGATGATTGAAGATGGTTTCTATACTGACCTGGTCCTGTGTATTTCCATCTTGCCTCCCTCTGGCTTCAGTCAGATCTATGTTAAATTTGAGTTTCTGTTAAAATTATGACGACTAAAACTATTTCTGTTGCATGAGGATAATGGTACATGTAAACTGGTGTCAGTGCCCACAGTGCAAATTTATATTAACAATTTAACAGTCAATATTCTGTCCATTTTCTTGTACTTTCAAGACTCAGGACATAGGGCAATAATGAGATAGTTAAAAACATTGCAGTACATTTATGGAAGGTCAGGTGTCACTTTTTAAAAAAATCTAGTTTCTCCTAGCACGAGAATACCTGTGATTTGACAGTGAATGGCACCGTGGGTTTTAGTAGTGATGACTTAAGGATATGAAGTATGAAACCAGACTTGAAAGTATTTGTAAGAAGAGGTGTATACTGCATCCCATGTAATGTCTGAGTGGTGAAGTACAGAATAATCATGGGCTCTGTTTTAGTATAAGTCAGAGAAAGTGGGTAAGACTCCCTCATTTGCTTGTTAAGATAATGTGTCTTAACACAACACACTACGGGACACTTTAAACTGGGGAGTCTCTTATTTCTGCTATGGGAAGTGAACATATACTATATTTGCAGAAAACCTCTTTCCAGATCTCTTAAATTTTGATCTACATTTGAAGAGCAGCACAAGCTTCTCTCAGTGCCTACTTTATCATACTATTTGTCACACTGTGCAGCTCATAGCAGTCTGATGGTCCATTCATATTTCTCCATTAGCCCTGGAGTGACTCTGATTGTCATTCAGGGACAGAGGTGATACTCCAGTCATTTTACAAGGGTATGTGTCTCTCATCCATCATATTTTCTGGATACATTTATGGAGCTTTGTTTCATGTCTCCTCTGCCCTATGTCTGTTGCTTGCTTTTTGCTTACTATATATAGTTCCTCTGTACTCTTTAGCTGTGCTTCCTTATCTTTCTGTGGACTGAACAATGATACTGACATTCAATTAATATTGGAAGAATAAAATTTATGCCTAATGTACAGCTATCCTATGATGTGCCAATGTTAGCATCAAACAGATTTATCTCCAGAAATGTGTGGAACTTATTTTCATGTACACTTGGTGAGAACAGAGGCCCACTACCAAAGAGTTCCTTTAACATGTTACATGATGCCCAGTTAAAATCAAATAAGCACTAATGTACAGTACATAAAGATAAGAACAGTTTAGCTAAAATAGGAAAAGTAGCCTTTATGATGATCATTGCTGTGACTTACACAACAAATGAGCCACATTGGGGAAACAAATGTTCAGAAGGGTTAAATCTGTGGAGCCAGCTGTTTTACAAACTGTCCTCATCCCCTCATCTTAATAGTGAGCTGTGAAACCATGTTTCTTTTCCAGACCTCAGTCCCACTGGCTAAATGAGTTGCACAGTATTTGATTACAGACTGTAATCAACGTGTTGCAAAACTGAGTGAATAATTCATAATGTGTCATTTATCTGACAAATTTTGCCTCTGTTTCTGTTTGCCAGTTGTCAGTGAGTAGATTATTATGTTCTCAAATGCATCCCTTATTTGAATTTATTTGCTGAATAATTTCCGCAAATGATTCTTATTCTGTGCCTCATCCACAGGCAGTTTGTTATGAGTGTTCAACACTAGAAGATGCAGTTATTTTTATTTATTTGGCATATGGATCATGCAATATTCCTCTTTCCTGAACAGATGACACCTAGAACAAAATGAAACTTCAGTATCAAAATTCTACATTCATATACTAGTATACACCTAAAATTCTTGGGTAAAAGCCAGCATGCTCTACCTGACTGCAAACTCCAGGCACAGTCTAAGAACAGGAGACTGATCCATTCCTTCTCAGATCACCTAAAGTCACATACATACTGCCAAGGAGATTTGAATGTGCTAAGTCTATGAGCAGGCACTGTGGTGTGCAGAGA